>NC_056744.1:1008087463-1008262463 GCF_019279795.1 Protopterus annectens | reverse complement strand
TTCGAGGTTGTGTCTTACTGGCTCTTGGCTAAGTAGAATGATTTTTTTAATTATTTAGTCCTTTTCTATCACCTTTTTCTGTTTTATATATATATATATATATATATATATATATATATATATCGTAATAGTTTCTTCTGCATTGTGCGTCTGTTTCAAAGACTACTCTTTCAACATGGCCTTTGGATTGCATATCCTTTGCTTATCAACAAGCTGGTAGACAATTACCATTAAAAGCTAAAGGTCACTCTACTAGGGCTGTAGCTACTTCATGCGCCTTTAGATCTAGGCTCCCAATTGATACTATTTGTGCAGCAGCTACTTGGGCAAGACCACATACATTTGTCACTCATTACAAATTGGATTTGGCCTCCCGGGACAGGTCATCCTTTGGGTCTACTGTGCTGAAGAGTCTCTTCACTTGAGCCACCCGGGATAAAGGTGCTAGGGATGCTGTCCTATCCAGCAAGAAGTACAGCGAGATAGGACTACATAACATAAAGAACTTATGTACTTACCATAACGTTCTATGTTTGTAGTCCATCTCGCCTAGATTCTTGCGTCCCTCCTTCCAACCCCCTTCCCGTTTCTGGGGGATCTAGTGGACCTCTTTTTGGGGCTGTCTGACTTTGCTCATTATTGTCCACCTGGAATGGATTATGTTTCTAATCCCTTCCTGTATTTTTACAGATTCTTTCTTATTATTATTACCCGATAGGTCTTTATTACTTTCTTGCAAACTAGATCTGGGGAATTGCCATGAGGCACCATGGGATAGGGGCTAGCCTTGAGCCAATAAAAAGCTCTCAAGCTTTAGTATAGGCCGAGTCGGAGCCGAATATCTGCTCCGAACCCATCCAGCAAGAATATAGGCGAGATGGACTACAAACATGGAACGTTATGGTAAGTACATAACTTCTTTTTTTTTATCATTTATTTCTCAAAAAATCTCTGTTCAGTTACTGTGCAGCCTTCATGGAAGCCTTGAAACTGGCAAGTGGCTGTGCAGCCTGTTCCTGTTTGGAGGAAGGTAAAAGGTGTTCATTGAGACTTATTCTAAAGGGGATGAGATATCAACTCATTTTGGACCAAAGTGGTTTCACAGTGTTCCCTGATTTATGTGATTCTGACAGGTGATTCTTCAGGGGATCATGTCTCTTCTCCAGCAGAGTACCTGTATGATATTGCTGGGACACTCTGAATTGTGTTGAGACATCATTGTCTGAGGTCTGCACAGGATGCTGTATCAGGTTTTTCTGGGTGGGCTTCATAACAGCAGAGACCTTGCAGTAGGAAGACCTTTGTCTTCCTCCACTTGGACAAACTGGCTTTGCTAAAGAACTCCTAGTGCTCCTATGGTTGCATGCATTTGGGGTCACAGTAAACTGTGATGGGTCTTTTGTCCTGACTTGCCTGTCTTTATCAGGCTAAAGCTGAACTCTGTTTAGTGATTATCTTTATTTCCTATTGACAGTGTGCAGGAAGACAAGGCTTTGGCAGCTTGAATGAGATCAAAGAAGACTCCAAGCTTGGTACTTCCTGCAGTTTTTCAGCTTTAAAACATTTGCATGCCAGTGGATGCAGGTGTCTCAGTGAAGTTTGATCGGTCAGTGTGTACAAGACCACTGCATTGTCCTGGATGTTCTTTTAGTATTAGGTCCTTTTCACTGAACTCCAGCCACCTAATTGAATATTTGCCTTCTCTTTGTGAAGAGCTCACCACTGATGCTGAGGAGTTGCTACTTTGGCAACATGTTTAGGAGCTCATCCTATTTTCATCCTAGTCTAGAGAAAGTGAATCCTTGTAGAGGTGATTGGGCTGCAAGTCAGCCTGGTGGAATTTTTGGAAGTGTGCTTCTCAGATGCTCTGGAACTCATGATAAGACCAAATCCCCTCCTTTTCAGGTTGAACGACCACAAAATGGTTAGAATAATGAACCAACAAGGTGGCACACACTTGACCCCTCTTCTCAGAGAGGAGAGAAGATGAAGCTCTGACAGTGGACCATAGACCAAGGTATGCCATTCTTATCCTAGGGAAGTGAATATGCCTGCAGACTCCTTTAGCCACAGGTTCATTTTTCTACAGGAGATGAGAATAGTGAAATTTAGTATGCTTAAGAGCTTCTCCGACTATATGATCCCAGCTAGCAACCTCTTTACCATATGGGAAAGCACAGCCCTCTCTGTCTGTTCTACTTGGTGTAGCAGGACAACTAGGAACCTACAGTGGGTGCATGCTTTCTTCCATATCAAGGAAGATTCCTATTCCTGTGTACCTTTTTTCCTACCAGTCTGATTCTGTGCCTCATTGCAAACTCCTCCTCATTATCCCTGGTGGTTGAGTGATGTGGTTTCAAGCTCTCAGGTTCATGGCAGTGGAGAAAACTAGAAGTTAGGAAGTACCCTTCTCTCTCAGTTGTGGTTGCATCCAAATCCAGTGCAAGGCACATAGCCTCTCAGTTAGATCACTTCCTCATACTGTACCTTTCAGTGAGGGTTTTGGAGGTTATGAAAAATGTCTGGAAGACATTCACTGGTTAAACATACTCCATTAGGTGGAAGCCACCCCAGCCAGTTTGTAGGTGATCTTTCCTGTCCAGATTGCCTGTATGATTTTAATTGCAGATCTGAAGTAGTTTACTTCATTTGGTCTTCAACCTGTGGGTCTCAGATCCACATCGGATCTGACTCGGCCACATTTTCCAGTTATGGATCCGAGCTCCCAGCTCCTCCCCTTACCCATAATGCCCTCCTGTCTCCCTTCTCCCCCCCAGATCTTGTTTGCCACCAGCATTGGTACAAGCATGGTTCCAAGCACCAGTTTAGTGGGTCGCGTGTGTGAAAACATATATCTTTATATCCTATTTTCTACCTGATATCTTTCCTTTCCTCCCCGTGTCTGGGTCAGACAAAAAAAAAAACCCTTTTCTTCTCTTTACTCTACTTATCTCTATAGAGCACGCGTGTGCGTGTCTGGACCTGGTATGGGGATGACAGAAGCCCCTAAAGCAGGCCTCAGAAAATGCACAGAGTATGGTCATAAGCTCTCTCCGGCAGATGGCCACACTCTCTGCGTGGTATGCCTGGGTGCAGATCACCTCAGGTCCCCCTGTCCTATTTCTGCTGGGTTCAACCCCAGAGCACTTGAGGACAGGTGGGAAAAGCTTATCTTAAAGGTCTGCTTCCTTCTTCAAGGACGACAGTTCTTTCTTCCCCCTTGGGGGGAGCAGCAGCTGCTCCCTCTTCCCCGGCCTCTGGGACTCATACTCCCGCTAAGTGGTCCGAAGAAGGGGACAAGTCCAAAAAAGACTGGTCTCGCAAGCAGTCCCCGATCGCTCGGCTCAGGCGGGTCCGCCACCCAAAGCAAGTTCTCCTAATAAGCCTGGGTCACCTCGGCCACGTTCACCTATATTTTTCCCCTAGCCTGAGGAAACCTGTAGCCGGTCCCCTGCTAGGACTTCCTCACCCACTTTCCTGACCAGTTTCGGTGGCATCATTCTGCTCCACCTGGAGTCTCAGTGAAGTGGAGATGGACAAGATGACGCAGAGGTTTATCAGCACACAGATCCAGATGGGGGTCTTGCTGGCACCCTCTCCCTTTGGAGGGGGATCCTTGCAACCTTTTTCTGATCAATAACTCATTCTCTGATCCAACCGCCGGATTCAGAGTTTTTGGATCAGAGGACCCTAGGGGTTGAGGGGTCTGCACCAATGGTACCATGTGCCTCGACACCGGCTGTCGCCTTGAGCTTGTCAGAACTGACTGGATCGGATCCGAGCTCTCCGAGCCATAGCCTCAGGGTCAGATCCGAAGGGGTGCTCTCTGCCCCGAGCACTTCAGAGCAGAGCGTCCCATTTGGCATCTTGGTGCCTGGTGGCTCGGCTCCGACTCCCCTGTCAGGTCGGGGGGAACGGCCACCGTGAGTACTTCCCAGGAGGTTCATTCCCCCTCAGCATTTGATGTGGTGGAGAGGGTTCTCGCAGGGTTGAGACCTCTGACCATCTCATCCTCAGACTCCATTAAAACCCCCTTGCCTCTGAGTGTGGTTCTGACCATTTTGCCGTCTCAGGGACAGCCCATGGTTGCAACGCCCCAGGAAGTTCCGGCGACAAAACAGCAAGAGGTTTGTAAGTCCTTCCAAGAGAGTCCCCCTGAGGAGGTGCCTTGCAAACGAACATGTAAAAGGAGGCACTTGGACTCACCAGAGTCCGTCACTGAGGACACAGACTTGTAGGAAGGGGAAGGTTCCTCACGGTTACCTCCCCAGGATGTGTCCGGAGACATTATGGAGCTTGTCCACCAGAGGGGGGGTGGTCTGCATCAAAAACGAGCTCAGACGAGTCTGTGTTCCTGGAGGCGTTCGTCTCTGGCCCATCTACCTCTTGAGCATTCCCTCCTGCGGATCTTTAATGGATCTTATAACATCTAGGGCATGGAAGGAACCAGACACCATAGAGCCCATTCCCAAGCCCCCCAACAATATTTTGAGTCCCCTGTCGGATAGGACGTATTGGAACAAGGGGTCCCTGGTAGATACGATGATGGTGGCAGCCACCACCAAGAAGGAGCTTGCTCAGGAGAGCTCCACAGTTCATCTACCTGATCAAGAATGGGGGGGGGGGGGCAATGGACCATTTTGGGAAGCATGTATATGCTTCAGCAACCTTCTCGGTGAGGGCCCTGAACTGTTTGGCACATGTCATTCGACTTCAGAGAGACCTTGTGAAAGAAATCACAGAGTCGACCCCAGAGTCCATGTCGGCGGAGGACAAAAAGACGTTCTCTACCCGAATGGCCACTCTCAAAGCGGTTGCCAATACGTTCATACGACTGCTCTCTCATGCCACAGAGGGAGCCGCAAGGGCGGCAGGGACAGGCATTGCCAGCAGGCATCATGCCTGACTCTGGTTATGTCAATGTTCGGAGCCCTTCAAGGTGACTTTCATCAATGCCTTGTATGATTGTTCTTCCCTTTTCAGAAAATCTGTGAAAGAGACACTGGTCCAGAGCGAGAAGGATGGGAAGACACTGTCTGCCATTAGGATCCGCTTCTTGTCTCCTCAAAGATCCTTTTCCATGAATCAGCGAGGAACAAAGAAAATGTGGTTCCGGACGTCTCAGGCATTTTCCCAGGACTCTCAGGATTCTCCTTCCCCCAGAGGCAGAGGGGATTATGACAGACACTGCCCTAGAGGCAGAGGGGGACCTAGGAATTTCAGGTCCCGAGAACGCTTCTCTGAGAAACCCGGACAGCAGCCCTGAAGGGTTGCCCGACTGCTCATCTCTGGAGGCAGTCGGGGGTCATTTGTCGCTACACCCAAAAGCATGGGAGTCCATTACAAAAGATCGTTGGGTGTTGTGAATCATATCCAGAGGATATTTTGTTCCTTTCAAGGCACCTCCCTGTCTGAACAAGCTCCTTCCAGACGTCCCACCCGCGCAACGGGAAGAAGCTGTGCTAGAAATAAGAAAGCTGCTGAAGAAACGAGTCATCTAACCAGTCCCCCTAGACCAGTCTGGATCCGGTGCTTATTCCAGGTTCTTTTTGGTGCCAAAGAAAACAGGGGACCTCAAACCAATTTTGCATCTGTGCAAATCGAACCTGTCAGTAGACAAAGTGAAATTCCAGATGGTCACTCTTCAATCTGTCTTGTCTTTTCTGCAGGCCAAAGACTGGATGTGCTCGATCGATCTCCAGGATGCATATTATCACATCAAGATGGACAGGCACTCCCAGAAGTTTCTTTGCTTCTGGCTGGGAGCCAGTCATCAGTTCAGAGCCCTTCCCTTTAGTCTCACCACAGCCCTCAGGGTGTTTACCAATGTGATGACAGTTGTAGTGCCTCACCTGAGGGTTCAATGTATTCAGATCTTTCCTTACCTGCACGATTGGCTCTTTGCTGCCCCTTCAGAGCATCTACTCTGCCAAGCAAGGAATTACTGCATTCGACTAGCGAACAAACTGGGCATCACCATCAACCTGAACAAATCTTCACTGGCCTCGGTCCAGATCCTGGACTTTATCGGGGCTCAGCTGGACACTATTCAAACGAGGGTATTCCTCACTTCAGACAAGATACGCAATCTAAGATTACATTTTGTTGCACATTCCTCATGCACAAGTACCGACAGCCGAATCAATCCTAAGGGTGTTGGGCTCCATGGCGGCCACAATCAATCTCCTGCCAATGGCTAGTCTTCATATGAGAGTTCTTTAGTGGATGCTTGGGGTCCAGTGGTCTCTGTTAGATCTTCTTTTGTCCTTTCCTGTGAGAATCTCAAGAGTATGCAAGGACTCCCTTTGGTGGTGGATTCAATCCCAAGATCTCCTCAAGAGATGCTCCTTTCATCTTTCATCCTGCCTTTTCCAAAACCACAGTGACCATGGACGCCTCCCAGCTGGGGTGGGGGAGGCATTGCTTGGGAAGGACAGTCCAAGGCATATGTGGTCCCCGTCCGAGACCAGTTTGCATATCAATATACTAGAGATGAGAGCGGTCCTTCTAGTGTTGCAGGCCTTTGATGCTCCTCTAGGAACAATTGCTATTCAGACAGACAATATATATCAGTGGCCTGTTAGATCAACAAACAAGGGGGAACCAGATTTTATGCCCTTTGTTGAGAAGCTATGAGAGTGTGGGAATGGGGGATCTCTACCGGTCGCTTTCAAGTAGCAATGCACATTCCGGGGCGGTCCAACATTCTATCGGACAGGCTCAGCAGATCTATCCTGATGACTTACGAGTGGTTTCCGAATCCTTCAGTAGTGGAACAGATCTTTCTAAGGTGGGGTCGTCCTTGCTGCGATCTCTTTGCATCTCCTTCCAACGTGAAATGCAGCGAGTTTTTCACATTGAACCCCCCTACAAGGGGAAGCACCCAGAGATGCACTGGTTCATGCTTGGCCTCCTGGTCTCCTTTATGCTTATCCTCTGCTTCATGTCATGTCGAAGTTTCTTCAGAAAGCTCGAAGGCTGGGGAGCACTGTAATCCTCATCATCCCATTCTGGCCTCGCCAGATTTGGTTTCCCTTACTGTGGTCTCATCTGGTAGTTCCTCCATGGATGTTGGATCCAGTTCCAGATCTTCTTTCTCATCCCTCAGGGATCCCTCACCCAGATCTGGACAGTCTGAAGCTCATGGCTTGGCTTCTCCAGTCCCCCTGATCATTATGGCTCCCGGATTGTCATCCCCTGTTAAGTCCATTTTGGTAGTGGCTCACAAATCTTCTACCAGAAAGGTGTATTGTAGTAAATGGAAATGTTTCTCCATATGGGCCACTCAGCGGGCCTTGGATCCCTTTACTTCACCTCTTTCGGCGGTCTTAGATTTTCTGCCGAGTATTTTTCATCAGGGTGCCATTTTTTCTACAGTTAAAGTCCAACTGGCAGCTATTTCTAATTTCCATGTGGGGGTGAATTTGTCTTCCTTGGCTTCTTCCAAACTTTGTAAGACTTTCCTTAAAGGTGCCTTTCTTCTTAGACTCCCTACGGAGTTCCTAAGGACCCTACGCCTCCGTGGGATTTTACCTTGGTGTTACAGGCATTAGTCTCTGCACCCTTTGAACCTGCAGCTTCAATTGATTTGCAGTTTTTAACGGAAAACTCCCTTCTTGATTGCCATTACCTCAGCCAGAAGAGTGTCAGAGCTTCAGGCTCTCTATAAAAATGCCTTACATGATATTTCACAAAGACAGAGCGTCGCTGAACAGTAATCCATATTTCCTTCCTAAGGTAGGCTCGGAAGCAAATATTAATCATTCTATCAATTTACCAGTTTTTTTCACTAACTTCCAAAACAAAGGGGAATACAAGCTCCATCTGCTTGATGTTCATAGGCAATTGAGATTTTACTTGCACAGGACGAAACCTTTTCGTAAATCAGATCGACTGTTCTGTTATGCTAAACCCTTCTTAGGCAAGCCAGTTTCCAAGGTAACTGTTGTTCGCTGGATGTCTTAATGCATTGTTCGAGCCTATGCTGTGAAAGGCATGTCTCTGCCAGGACAAGTAAAGGCACATTCTATTCAATATATGGCTACGTCAGCTGCCTTCAGGTCTAGAGTGTCTCTGGACGATGTCTGTCAGCAGACACTTGGTCCTCTTTTCATAACTTTATTTCACATTACAAGCTGGATATTGTGTTTAGCATCCTTTGGCTCTATGATCCTTCAGAACATCCTTCCATGAGGTCCACCCAGGAGTTTTTGGTAGCTGGGGTCTCTATCCCACAGGTTGAAGACCAAATGAAGTAAACTATTTCAGATAAAGAAGTTATGAACTCACCATAACGTTCCATCTGAGTAGTTGTACTTCATTTGTCTTCAACCTTTCCCCCCCTCCTTCCCCCTGACCTTATTATTTGGGCAGTCTTCATATACCTTTGTATAACTTGTGAGGTCCTTGGCCCAGTCTAGGCCTGGGAGTTTGTAGTGACTCATGTTTATAAGGTGCTGTTGGGTCGGGTATCTGATACTGCTTCGGAAGCAAACTCGATCTGAAGGGAGACTGTGGCATTATGGGTAAGGGGAGGAGCTTGGAGCTCGGCTCCATAGCTGGAAAATGCGGCCCTGTCGGATCCGATGTGGATCAGAGACCCACAGGTTGAAGACAAATGGAGTACAACTACTCAGATGGAACGTTATGGTGAGTACATATTCTATAATCACGGTGTGTATTGATGGTATACATGTACAGTATGACCTTGTGGAGGATAGAACAGTAGTCCAGCAGTATCTTAAAGGGATTTGTACATATTTGCCTGTCTTTGGAAAACTTTTCTTTTCCTTTGGACTTCAACTTCATGAGGTGCAAGCTTGCCTATTCTCCTTTTGAACGGGTTGCTTTATTAGTTCTAAAGTTTGTCTTTTAAATTATATTTTTCCTTGGAGGCCATCATCTCAGTTCACAGGGCCTGTGTAGTGCAGGCCATTATTCATAGGGAACTGCTTATTCTTTCACAAGGATTTGGTGTCTCTTAGGATTAACCTCTATTTTCTTCTGAAAGTGGTTTCAGAACTATCCTTAAATCAATCTATTCACTTGACATTTATTCTTTGGATAAGTACTACAAGCTGGTACATGAGTAACAAGAGACCAGTTTTTACTTTCATCTCCTTTACTCCATGTATAGAGAAAGCTTTCAGTAGCTAAGCAAACCATTTCCAGTTGCTAACCACTCTGTCTTTTGCCCTTAGGTAGTGAACATTTCATTGGAGGATGCTTTTATCCAGCGCTTGCATCAGAATATCTCCGTTGTGGACTGGAGTGTCACCACTACTTGGTTGTCTGTTCACACTTTCATTAAGTATTATTGCTTAAATGATATGTGGAGTTTGTAGCATCACTATGTCTGGACTCATCCTTCTGTGCTTCCTTACTTTTCAGTCATCCTTTGACTCTAGTCTCCCTGGGCATTACTTTTGTAGTGCTTGGGAAACTTCCCAGAATGCCTTTGAAGTTAGATATAACATATATCCATTCGCTGTATTAGTACATCTGTGAGGAGCCTTCTGAAGTGGGTGCTTTATCCTCTTTTTTTTTCCCCATATTTGATGCCATCTCCATTTAGCTTCTGTGGATGGATTTTCTTGCAAGTTGAACAAGTGCATACTTTTGTATTCTTTTGTGTTGTTTCTTTGCCTTTCAGGTTGTGTTTGCTCTGTGCATGAGGGTGGGCAAACAGAGTAGTGCAAGGGTCTGGGCATGCCATGCATCCAGTATGTGATGGCTTGACTTGAACCAGTAGAGGGAAGAGCCCATCTATGCACCCAGAAATTAGTGAAAATTCACTATTGTGATAAACTGTGGATATCAGAAAAGGATATTCCAGTAGTCACCCACTGCAGAAAGCCTCTTCACAGATTAGCTGATATATCAAATTATTTGAGCGCTGAATTGACTTTTAACTATCTGGGACAGGCTGTCCTTGAGGACCTTTGTTATTCTCACTAACATTGCAGGGATCCACACAACTTTGCAGACAACTTAACAGTAATGCTTCTCCTGTTCTGTGGTGTTCTGACCATGGACAATGCTGCCAAATAATCCAATAGTGCTGCTGAATGTAGTTCACAGCATGTGTAAATGCATTTAACCAAGAAGCTGAAACAAACTGTTTTAGCTTCTCAGTTAAATGAGTTTTTAACATAGTTCATCAGATGTGAAACATCTTTCACCAAAGATGTCAGCTGACTTCAAAGAAAGTATTTCACATCTCATTAAATGCAGTTCTGTTAACATCAAGAAGTTAAGGGTCTAGTTTTTCAGGCCTGGAGATGTATATCATCTTTGCAAGACCACTTTTAAGGTTACTCACCATCTTGAAAAACATGGTGGTGTGAATTTCTGTATGATAAAAATTAATCAGAAGAGGTTTCAGAAATCTTAGGTTTTGTTGTCTTGCAGCCTAAGTAATCAGGTCTGGTGGATGGAAATGGGAAGTGCATGTATTTCTCAGCTATTCTTTTTGATGGTCTGTTAATAAACCCATTTTCTGGTTTAATTCATTAACTGGATTGTTGAGAAATTGTTTGTATTGCCCAAGTGCTTGTAGGGATCTTTTATTGAGAAGTTGCTGTACACGGCCTCAGAGATTTGAACGGATATGACACAATGCTGTTAATGCCACGTATATTGCAGTTAAGGCCACATTCCATTGATTGCTGAGCTATAGCCTTTTATCTCTTTACAAGTGATCCAGCTGAGGATATCATTGGGGGCATCCAGAGTGGACAGAATTTCAGTCCATGGATGTAGATATATTCCCTTGTCTAATGTTCCCAAGACCTTGCATGTCTTCTGTAAAAGAAAGGTGCGTAAGTGCCAATAGTAGTTGGCTAAACACTAGTCTGCCCTTCTTTTCCGTGGTCCTCCTATGAAATCTTTTAAAATTTTAAAATTGCTGGGGCCACTGCTTTAGTCACAGTGTTATCCTGATGTTTGGCACAAATGTCTCGCAGAACTCATTTTAGGCAGATAGGTTCTAGATTTGATTCTCAGTGGTTATACCTGAAAACCTATCTGTTTTCCTCCATCTCAGTATCATCAATCAAAGCAGGTACTGGCACTATTTGATGACAAAGTCCTTTCTCTAGTGGGGACCTGTGCAAGAACCTTTTCATTTTTCTGTTGCCTCTGATGGAAACCTTGTAGATGATTTGAAGTCACAGTTCCCTTGGTGCCTACCACAGATCCAATTTTTAGTCATCTGCATCAGCTTGGCAAAGTCCATACTTTCATGTCAAACTGTTTTCATTTACCGGGACTCTTCTGAACTCTGTTCAATGTGAGCTTCTCTCTATCAGTGTATTGGTATGGGAGGTCAGTGGCTGTAGCATCCGGAGTTCACAACAGTGCAGTTTCCAGGCAAGTATCCTCCTTTGTAAGCTGTTTTCAGAGTTCTGTTGTCCCTCTCCCCGTTTTGTACCCATTAGGTAGTTCACTGCCAGTGACTGCAAATTAGTGCACCCTTTCACGTTATCGTTTAATGAAGTTGCTGCACTCACTTAGTGTAGTGGGTTACTGTTGTTAATCTATAGTTTGAGTCTGGCTTTCTTATACTCAGTCCTCAGCTCTGTAGCATCAAATGCTTCACTGGATTGTTGAGTCAGTTATTGAACAACTGTCACACAGTTCATGTTTTGTGCTGTTTTCTGGACAGGAAGCTCCATAGGAACCTTCTCAAACTCAGAGTTATGTTTTGGATTTTCAGTCATTAGAGAATTTACCTTAGATTAGTATCCTAAATCTGGTGGTAGTATGATAATCAAAAATTCATGAGGAAACAAGTTATACCTCTCTGAAATGAAGCAATGCAGATTTGGAAGTAGTCCATTTTCTGACATGGATTCTTGATTGCAATCCACTCTCTGCAGGAGTTAGATATACTAACAGTCGTCCTGATTCTTAATATCACTCCCCTTCTAGTTCCTGGGTTAACAGGTAAAAGAACCAAAGGGGAATTTTTTTTTTCTGGGTCTGACTGGAAATTAGCCAGTTTTACTGTTCAAGAAAACGCTGTACTTTCATTGTACTGCATTTTTCAACAAAGAAGAATACAGTGGAAGTGCTGTCCTTAAGTTTGTCTGTCTACATAGTGCACTGTACTACCTCTTCCTTGTTTTCCCCAGTCACTTGAAAATTTCAAAATAAAGGCCAGAATGAACAGCCCTGTGTTAGCTTAAGGAGTCTTGGTTCCCAGCACTTCGTCTTCTTACTTTTGCAGACCTGTTGTCAGTTGGAACAGAACAGAATCCTTTCTGTTGGATTAAGAACTATTGCATTGTATTTGTCTGAGATCAGAAAGAGGAAGCTTGTCTAGTCTTCCCTGTAGGTGCATGTAACATTCTGCTTCCTTTCCTCCTTGTCCATTATTCCCTCTCCATCACTTACTTCAGTACTTCATTTCCATTGGTCCACTGCCCTCTCTGTGAAGACATACCTTGATAGATTCAGGGAGTAGTTGAGCCATATAGTTCCTGTTTATGATGACTTCTCAATAGCTCTTGGTATTTTGCCTGACCAGGTCTGGAAGAGACAGGAGTGAAACTTTACTTATGGGGTGTATAGTCCCGAGGAATCTGCTGTTCCCATGGTCTTCTCAGTCTGCTCCTAAATGTCCATTCCAGGTGCAGTAAATCCCTTCCAAAAATTATTCCTGTTCTTTTTCAGTGGTCTTCACTCTTCTCAGCAGCATGATTGTTATGGTTTATGTGCAGTAGCTTACATTTGTTTGCACTGAACTTCATTTGCCATCTGCCATCCTCTATGCTGACTTGCTTATGTCATCAGCATGGAGGTTGATACTGTTTTGTGGTTCTCCAAATCCAAGTACATTTGAAATTAACATTGAAGAGTACTGGGACCCCAAGACTGTTCCCTGAGAAACTCCACTAGTTACTTCCTGTATTGCTGACACAAATTTGCCAATTATCTATGAGGATATTAAAGGATTCCTTAATTTCTTTGTATGTTTTTGAGTTTGATCCTAGTCTTATAGCTGGTGTGGTAGAGTTCCATAATGTGGCTACAGCTACCGAGTATAGAGAGTCTCCGTATTGATTACTTTATTTTTGCAATAATTACTAGATTATGTGCCTGTCCATATGCAGTAATTCAATAAATTGGGAAGAACACATTGAATTTTATCAGCTTCCTTCTAAGGTTAGGCCTGTTAGTTGGCTATTACTGGTATTACACTACAGAAAGTTGTGAAACACTGTTCTCATTTTTGTTTTTTTGTTTTTTTTTTCAAAGTGTTGAATGTACAGATGCACTTCCAGAATCTTCTACATGTTCTAGCACTCTTTTCCTTCCAAATTATCCAAGGTAAGCCAGTGAAGAATTGTTGACTTGAATTTTTAGAACATCACAGGAAGTCTGAGCTGTCCTGGAAAGTTGCAGCAGCTCAGTAGTAGTTGTATGGTTATCATGTTGCTGTAACAGTGCTAATTTATTAATTAAGAAACACTTAAAGAAGTGCTCAATAAATGCAGTCTATTGCAAGATATTAATTTCAGAATTAACATGCATTAATATCGCATAGCTTTATATTCTCGAAATTTACTGTATCAAAGTACCACTGCAATGAATAAAATGTAAACATATAGAATCCTATTCATTCAGTCTGTCCTATCAGACATTGGTCCTCAAGCCACTTGTTGGGTTTGAACTGGTAGCATCACTTTCCCAACCTCAAGCCCCTTAAGAATTTTCCTTCCAAAAATACACTTGGCCCCTAAGTACCTCAGATGTCATTTGCCACCTTTGCAAATGGACATGTTCACAACATTCAGCTAAGTGCTTCAGCTGAAAACTATTTCTTCAGAGTAATATAAGTATTAGATATAACAGTTACATTTCCTGTGTTTTTCGTAGTATAATAATAGTGCAGTGTTGGCTGTTTTTATTGCTGGTGTTTGACATTAATAATACAAAATTTTCTTACATAATGGACAAGCAAGCTACATTTAAAAAGTACTCAAAATTCTACTACAGGATCTCCATGTCTTGTGTGTGGTGTGTTTGGTTGTCCCACATTCCATCGTGAATTAAGATATTTATTATCTCTGGATCCAGAGATGCCAAAAAAAAAAAAAAAAAAAAAAGTAAAACTCCAAGAAGCATGGCAAGCATAAAGATTCCTATCCTAAGAAAAGGCATGCAGAAACATCGACTTTGACTGTGACTTTGAAAATTCTGAGGTTCAAAACTCTGATGGCCTGCCCCCAACATACAGTCCTCCTCCAGAACTAGTGAATCCTCTCCTAGTGTAGGAGTCTGCTAAGATAAAAACAGTCAGAACAGCACTCTCCATCCAGACCATCTTCGACTCTATAACTCATGTCCTTTAGGTCTTACAAGAGCACCTGTGAAGCAGACTTGGACCATTTGATGCAGAAATTTCTGAGAACACTGATCGAGATGGAAGTCCTTTTATCCCCTTTGGCTCCGAAGGTGGCTGGATCTGCCCAGATGCCTCCAATTTTGGTTCCTTCACCAGATCAACTGTTAGCATCTGTGACTTCAGATTCATTGTTCCACCCAGGCCCTGTGATCTTGGTGCAGACCCTTCCTTTCACCACTGGGAATTTCAGATCTTACTCATTCAACTCCTGCTTTGAAGAGCCAAAGCAGTCTCAGAGACAAGGTCTCAAGCCAGTGACTTTGGCTATTGCATTGGAGCTGATGGGTGCAGCTCCATTGCTGGCTTCAGAGTTGTCAGCCTTTGAGATTTCAACTCCAGTGTCCTCAACAAGGCCTTTCATTATTCTGATTTTGAAGGCCCTCCCAGCAGCCAGGGTCATCTTTCCAAAGGATGAGTCATATCCCACAGCGGATGTGGTGTCCTTGTATCTAATGGAAGTAGGATTAGCCTTTCAGGCATTGGGGAGAATAATTGTAGCTCCCAGGACAGCAGAGCCACAGGTCCCAATGGATACAGTTCCGTCCCAGGGTTTCCTCTCTTTCTTGTCCACTTTTAATCAAACATCTGTGGGTCAGAATCATCCTATAAGCTTCAAACCCTCTGCACAAAACCATATTCATCTGTGCTCATATACTCTTATACTGTGTTGAGGTCTGTATTGCAACACAATTCATTTTGCTCTCTCATTAGGCAGCAGCACAGTTGTAATTGCTGCATTTGCCTTTCCAGCTATGTGATCTGATTCCAGATAGTAACTTCACTTTTCCAGCTTTCATATGACTTGCTGTTGTCAAGTATTGGTGGGATTCTATAATAATGCATCCAGTACTACCAGTGATAAAGTGTAAAGTAAGCAACATTTTCAAGACAAAATTTATTTTTTCTACTTTTAGCCTTCATAGGGCTTATGCAGCTAAGTCCACAATGATAAACAAGTAGTCAAACAAAAAAGCATAAAGCAGGACTGTAGTAAGTCAACACAACTGTAACACTTTAGAAACATGAAGATAGCACAAAATGAAAGATGCTATGGCAAACTTAACCCTCAGCATCTGTTTTTGGAAGCAAGACTCAGGCAGCCCATCACCTATTCTTTTCATTTATGCTTCCTTGGGAGCAAGTGATGAGTAGCCTGAGCCTGGATCCCTGGTGTTAGATGTTAGCTTAGAGTAAGGTGCAGTGTGGCAATATTCTTGAGCTTAATCTTGCTCATTGGATCCTACCAGTTTCTGAGATTCACAGATGTTCTTTATATAGGTCATTGTTGCTGTAATATTTGAGTTACGGGAACGGCCTGACTTGCAGAGTTCTACATACATACAAGTATGTGCTAGTGCCTTCCTTATGTAGAGATATGTCAGTATATGTAGCCTGGTTAAAGGGGACATTCATCCTGTATTATCCTGTATTATCTTCATTTATTCTTTGCTTTATGCATATGCCTTATTTTGGTGAGAAAGTGTATGGTCCTATCTCTGCTCCAGAGATCAAAACCCCAAAAAGCTTCAAAAGCTGAGCACCAATGTTTACTTTTGTTTTTTACTTTTATTTTACATTGGCTCACTGGGAAAGGACTCTGGTCTGAATACCCTTTTCATGGACAACCTGGGCCAGATGGCAAGAGAAGACAACATTATAGAATATAGTACACAAGCAAGGAGAAAGTATTTGCACAAGTCACAGTAGTTTTGCTGGAGACTAATCCTAAGGGAATGTTCTCCTTTTCCTGGGGGATGTGGCATGATTCTTTTAGGTCTGAAAAGCTTTTGCAATTTTGAATGTTCAATGTCTCTGTCTCTCTTACTAAGGAAAGTCCCAACTCATAATAGACTTCCATACTTTTATGGGTTTTACTAGGAGCACAGTCAGAAGTATGGAAGCCTTTTTCTCTGCCTGTCTGATGCAGAAAATGCTTAACATTCTCATGCAAGCGTCATAGTTAGAACAGCTGTTCATCAACATGAGAGATTTTTTCCTCACAGGTAAAGTCATAAAGAGGATCATTGCTACAAAAGAAATGCTTCAGTAAGTGGAATAGTGAATATGAGAGACTGAGACCCTGAAGGTTTAGAATCCATTTTGGTTCATACAGCAAGAAGATGAGCAAACATCAAATTTTGGAACAGTGCTGTTGATACAGCATCAAGTACAACAGCCGCAGGATCTGTCATCTGGAGATGTGATCATACAACTACTACTAAAGGATGTTAAGGGCAGCTTGTTATTGCACCCCTAGACAAAACCCTCCCGATTCTACCTTTCCCACAGGACATCTTCATAAAGCAAGAAGAAAAGGAGAAAGATGATGGAGATTGTCAAACAACTTTTCCATCCACCATTGTCACGTTTAGCAGAAATTATCCATCCAAACGATGGCTCTCCTGTTGTCATTAGATCATAGGTCAGCAACCCAGGCAGGAAGAGCCTTAAAGATGCAAAAAGAAATAGGGCAAGAAAAAGGCCAAGCAGGCAAGTCCTTCTGGTAATTGCCCCATAGGACCTTTGAAGCAGTCATGGTTTCACTGGAAATCCCACCTCTTCTCATCTTTTCCCACCTCTGCTATAACCTCCTCTTCCATATCCTGGAAAAATCTACTCAGCCTTTTCAAGGAAAATTAAATGAAAATTAAGACACACAGTTGTGTCTTAGATATTCTTTACTTAGGCGGGTAAATGGAATGGAAAGTAAACCTTTCCCTCCTTTCATAGCGTTGCCTCTATTCCAATGAATCTGCTGACATTGGCCTAGCCCACCTTGATGACATCTTGGCTGAGGGAATCATGGAATTTTTTTGTGAACAGGAACAAAAGGGTTTTTTATTCCAGACTGTTCCTGGTCCTCAAAAGAATGCTTAACCTATGCTGTGTCTTACAGAGGTTGCCACTCCTCTGGAACAAACTCCCAATTCATGTAAAACAGAGCTCCTCAATGACCCTGTTTAAGCGTAACTTACACAACTGGAAGGGAGATCATAGTCGCAGGGGAATCATAAAATTGCCGCAGGGGTGTCATCTATGTCCCTCTTGGATAAGGGCAGTCGGTGCTGATCATAGACTCATGCTGCAAATATAGACCATACAACTTGGTCAATAAGGGAACAAGGGTATAACATGGTTAGGCTTATAAATGCCCTAGGGCCAATAGCCTAGTAACCTCCTATGAAGTCCCACTTCCCCTTATTGATGCCTGAAGCATCTGTGGTCACTGTCTGTCTCAGAGATCAATATTTGCTTGCTCCTGTATACAGAAAGCTCAGTAGATTCTTCATTTTCATGCCAGGGAACTTCCACTTCTGTTTTTTTGTCCTTTCCCTTTGGGCTCTGCACTGCTCCAAGGGTCTTCTCGAAATGCTTTACAGCAGAAGTGGAACTCCTAATGCTTAAGGGCATTCATATCTACCAATGCTTGGATGGACTGCTTGTTGCAGGTCCATTAAGAAGAGAAATTACATTAATGGCTTCAGCTTACATTAATTTGTCCTCGGAACTTGCAGTTTTGTCTGAAGTTTCTCAGTTCCAGTCTAACACCTAGTACATTCATGGACTTTCTGAGAGCCACCCTGGATATAATCCTAATTAGGGCTTTTGTGCCACAAGAAAAGTTGACTTTTTTTCCTACAGCAGTCCCAGGGGACAACCATAATAGCAGTGGAGTTTCTTAGAACCGTAGCATTTGTGGAATACATCTTCTTCACGGTGCCCTTGACAAGACTCCACATGCAAAACAAAAAAGTTGAAGCAGCTAATGGCATTCTTCCCCACTAGAGAGACAACTAACAGTCCTGCCTTGCTTTCAGGGAAAATGTGTATGGAGGGCTACTCCAATTAGAGTAAATGTGGAGAAAACATTTTAGCCTCCCTAGTCATAACCTGACTACAGATGCGTTGGAGAAAGCTTGAAGGACCTACATCTGCTTCCACAAAATGCAGAGTCAGTGGACACCCCCCCCCCCCCCACACACACACACAGACACACACACACATACACATAGAAATCAACGTATCAGCATAAGAGAAATGTTAGCATTCATTCTGGATTTCAGAAGTTTGAAAAACAGGAATACTGTTCTTGACCTTGAACATCAGCACCATTGCAATGTGGTATATACATAAGCACTGGAGAGCATTTTTATGTACTCCCTCTACAGACTAAGCCATACAAGCATGGGATGTTTGCAATCACAAATGAGGGTCTGTGTGTCCTACATATCCTTGGACCTCAGCAAATCTCTGACCAGTAGCAGTAGGTAGTATCTAAACAGACCTGTCTTCAAAAGGCTAATCTAAAAATGAGAGTATCAGAGACAGAGTGGTTTACTTCCATAGGGTCATCACCAATTTACAAAGTTTTGCATACGGTTTCCTTACGGGAAGGGGGTATGTCTTCTCATGGGGAGAACACCCTTTTCCTTTACTCATACTCCTAAAATGTAAGAGTATTGCCAAAGGTAAAGTTGAAAAGGCCTAGAAAGGTATTGCTGATCTTTGTCTGTCTGTTACAAAATTAGATTTCCATCATGGTCAGCCCAGTCAACAGAACGTGCTGGAGGGACAGGTTTATAACCCAGAGACTGCCCATGCTATGGAATAGACTTCCCATACATGTCAAACAGAGCACCTCACTGGCCTTCTTCAAGAGAAATCTTGATGAGTGGATGGAAAATAGAAAATTCACCCTTGGTATCACTCCAGTGGCTCTGCTCAACTGAGACACTGGGAACTAAGGACAGGTGGCACTATGCCAGGGTAATCCTCTGGGCTAGGCTTGTAAAGGCTCCAGGGCCATTAGCCTAGTACACACCTATGTACCTATGGTGCAACTGAAGAAGACATAACCATCTCTGGTAGCTGACCTAGCCCAGCTGTCAGGATCACTCAAAAGCCTTAAACTTGGAGCATAGATGACAATCATTACTCTCAAGCACCTGTTTTTCTAAGGTTGTTCTAAATATCCTAAAGGAATCCAGAATACATAATACAAGGAAGTCATATCTGGCAAAGTGGAGGAAATCCTCCATTTGCTGCAACAAAACCTGCCAGAACCCCAACTGACTGGGCTGCCACTAGAACTTTGTGTCAGGTTTTTCTGTAGTAGGACTGTCCTGCTCTTTAAGTAAGATAAATGCTTCAGCAGTTTCAGCATGCCTTCCTCTTGATCCATCTCAGGCAAACCACTTTAGTGAGACTATTTATTAGTGACGTTTTGCATTTCCTTCTACCAAGGTGGACCTTAAATTTGTCCTATAGAAACTGACCTTAGATCCATTTGAGCCAGCAGCTAAAAGGAGTTTTAATAGCTGTTTTTGAACAGTGGCTGTTTTTTGTAGTAAAACTTAAGAAATCTGACACATGTAAGGTTTGAACCTCCCTGGCTGATTTGACGACTTCTCTCCAAGGATATCAGCAAACTGCCAGTATAAAGAGCAGGCAGCTCACTCCATCTTCAGTTTTTTATTGCTATGAACAGGATTTGATGACTGTTGTGCCATTTTACATTGAGTAATGTCTAGTGTTCAGCTGTGAACTTAAGAATTATGGAGTAGATAATTAACCTCATTGGGAATGCTTGTTTGTCATCGTTTCATTTAATTGCATTATATTGTTGTATTTTTGTCATTTTAGGACCTTGCAGTCGCTCCTAGGGTTAGACTGGCTAGGCATAGTGTATAGTGGGTCATCCGTGAAGAAAGAAAAAGTGTGTGTGTGTGTGTGTGTGTGTGTGTGTGTGTGTGTGTGTATATACACATCGAGTTTCTTAGAAAGATTTCAGAAATGCCTTTTTGTTTAGAGCCTGCCATGGTATACTGTGTTGCTTTATCTTTGCTAGCTTTTGTAGAAAAAATAAATAAATAGAAGGAAGGCATTTTGAAGCTTATCTTAATCAAAGGAAGATGGAAGTATGTTCCTGGCAGGCCTCTAGAGTGGACAGCTTGCATCCAGTATCCATTTTGGGTGTCCCTACAAAAGTCACTGTAAGCACATTGAAAACTAAGTCCAGCTGTAAAGGCATGAGTGAGGAACTTGGGATGGCACTAGTGTCCTGGGTGATCCCTCTAGACTGAAAGGTATTGGCACAATGGATGTGCTTGTCTAGAATCTGGCCCACCTGCCTTTTACAGCTATGGCGTTAGTGTTGTCCCGCAGGAGTCCACTGCACTTTTGTACTGTATCATAATTTTCTGTGCTGAAGCACTTATCTCCACCATCAGTACGGATGCTACCTCTCAGATATCTGTACTTGAAACCTGACCCAGCATGGCTTTGGAAGATATGGACTTTCCAGTTATTCTCATATGAGTGGACACCTAGTTTATTGCATCTGAGAAACTGGACTGCAGGTTACTAGTTCCTTCTTCTGAGGCGATTCCTTCTACCATTATACAGGCCTCAGTTTTTGAAATTTAAACACAAAGCAGTCGCTGCACCTAACCCCACACCCAGGCTAACAGGGTTCCTATTAGATGACCGAAGACTCATTCGAAAGAATCCGTCTTGGTCGAACTTGAAAAGGCAAAAGGACGAAGCGGATATAAGCAAATTCTTTCCCTGGTAAAGAAGATTTTTTAGGGGGGTGTTTTGGCCCTCCTGTCTCCCTTTCTCCCCACCAGATCTTGTTTGCCACCAGCATTAGTACAAGCATGGTTCCCAAGCTCCAGTTTAGTAGTCGCGTGTGTGAAAACATATATCTTTATATCCTGTTTTCTACCTGATATCTTTCCTTCTCCCGTGTCTGGGTCAGACACAAAAAAAAAAAAAAAAAAAAAAACCCTTTCTCTTTTTTACTCACTTATCTCTATAGAGTTAATTTGATGTGTGTGTCTGGAGGCCTGGTATGGGGATGACAGAAGCCCCTAAAGCAGGTTCTCAGAAATGCACAGAGTATGGTCATAAGCTCTCTCCGGCAGATGGCCACACTCTCTGCATGGTATGCCTGGAGTGCAGATCACCTGACAGGTCCCCCTGTCCTATTTCTGCTGAGTCTCAACCCCAGAGCACTTTGAGGACAGGTGGGAAAAGCTTTATCTTAAAGGTCTGGCTTCCCTTTCTTCAAGGATCGAGCAGTTCTTTCTTTTCTCCCCTTGGGGGGAGCAGCAGCTGCTCCTCTTCCCCGGCCTCTGGGACTCATACTCCTGCTAAGTGGTCCGAAGAAGGGGACAAGTCCAAAAAGACCGGTCTCAAGCAAGCAGTCCCCGACTCCATCGGCTCAGGCCGGGTCCAGCACACCCAAAGCAAAAAAAAAATGTTCTCCTAATAAGCCTGGGTCACCTGCGGCCCACGTTCACCTATATTTTCCCTAGCCTGAGAGGAAACCTGTAGCCGGTCCCTGCTAGGTCTTCCTCACCCGCCTTTCCTGACCAGGCTCTAGGTGGCATCATCCCGCCCACCTGGAGTCTCAGTGAAGTGGGAGAGATGGACAAGATGGACGCAGAGGTTTATCTGTGCACTGGACAGATCCAGATGGGGGTCTTGCTGGCACCCTCTCCCGCTTTGAGGGGGCTCTCTGTGCAACCTTTTTTCTGACTTCAATAATCTCATTCTCTCAGATCCTAATCAGTGATTCAGAGTTTTTTGGATCAGAGGACCCTAGGGGTTGAGGGGTCTGCACCAATGGTACCATGTGCCTCGACACCAGCTGTCGCCTTGAGCTTGTCAGATCTGGACTGGATCGGATCCGAGCTCTCCGAGCCATAGCCTCAGGGTCAGATCCGAAGGGTGCTCTGCCCCCGAGCACTTCAGAGCAGAGCGTCCCATTTGGCATCTTGGTGCCTGGAGGCTCGGCTCCGACTCCCCTGTCAGGTCGGGGGAAACGGCCACCGTGAGTACTTCCCAGGAGGTTCATTCCCCTCAGCATTTGATGTGGTGGAGAGGGTTCTCGCAGGGTTGAGACCTCTGACCATCTCATCCTCAGACTCCGTTAAAACCCCCTTGCCTCTGAGTGTGGTTCTGACCATTTTGCCGTCTCAGGGACAGCCCATGGTTACAACGCCCCAGGAAGTTCCGGCGACAAAACAGCAAGAGGTTTGTAAGTCCTTCCAAGAGAGTCCCCCTGAGGAGGTGCCTTGCAAACGAACATGTAATTGGAGGCACTTGGACTCACCAGAGTCCGTCACTGAGGACACAGACTTGTAGGAAGGGGAAGGTTCCTCATGGTTACCTCCCGAGGATGTGTCCGGAGACGTTATGGAGCTTGCCACCAGAGGGGGGGTGGTCTGCCCCAAAACCGAGCTCAGACGAGTCTGTGTTCCTCAAGGCATTCGGCTCTGGCCCATCTACCTCTTGAGCATTCCCTCCTGCGGATCTTTAGTGGATCTTATAACATCTAGGGCATGGAAGGAACCGGACACCATAGAGCCCATTCCCAAGCCCCCAACAATATTTTGAGTCCCCTGTCGGATAGGACGTATTGGAACAAGGGTCCTTGTAGATCTGATGATGGTGGCAGCCACCACCAAGAAGGAGCTTGCTCAGGAGAGCTCCACAGTTCATCTACCTGATCAAGAATGGGGGGGGGCAATGGACCATTTTGGGAAGTGTGTATATGCTTCAGCAACCTTCTCGGTGAGGGCCCTGAACTGTTTGGCACATGTCATTCGACTTCAGAGAGACCTTGTGAAAGAAATCACAGAGTCGACCCCAGAGTCCATGTCGGCAGAGGACAAAAAGACGTTCTCTACCCGAATGGCCACTCTCAAAGCGGTTGCCAATACGTTCATACGACTGCTCTCTCATGCCACAGAGGGAGCCGCAAGGGCAGCCGGGATAGGCATTGCCCGCAGGCATCATGCCTGACTCTGGTTGTGTCAATGTTCGGAGCCCTTCAAGGCGACTTTCATCAGTGCCTTGTATGATTGTTCTTCCCGTTTCAGAAAATCTGTGAAAGAGACACTGGTCCAGAGCGAGAAGGATGGGAAGACACTGTCTGCCATTAGGATCCGCTTCTTGTCTCCTCAAAGATCCTTTTCCATGAATCAGCGAGGAACAAAGAAAATGTGGTTCCAGAAGTCCCAGGCATTTTCCCGGGACTCTCAGGATTCTCCTTCCCCCAGAGGCAGAGGGGATTATGACAGACACTGCCCTAGAGGCAGAGGGGGACCTAGGAATTTCAGGTCCCGAGAACGCTTCTCTGAGAAACCCGGACAACAGCCCTGAAGGGTTGCCCGACTGCTCATCTCTGGAGGCAGTCGGGGGTCATTTGTTGCTACACCCAAAAGCATGGGAGTCCATTACAACAGATCGTTGGGTGTTGTTAATCATATCCAGAGGATATTTTGTTCCTTTCAAGGAACCTCCCCGTCTGAACAAGCTCCTTCCAGACGTCCCACCCGTGCAACGGGAAGAAGCTGTGCTAGAAATAAGAAAGCTGCTGAAGAAACGAGTCATCTAACCAGTCCCCCTAGACCAGTCTGGATCCGGTGCTTATTCCAGGTTCTTTTTGGTGCCAAAGAAAACGGGGCACCTCAGACCAATTTTGCATCTGTCCAAATCGTACCTGTCAGTAGACAAGGTTAAATTCCAGATGGTCACTCTTCAATCTGTCTTGTCTTTTCTGCAGGCCAAAGACTGGATGTGCTCGATCGATCTCCAGGATGCATATTATCACATTAAGATGGACAGGCACTCCCAGAAGTTTCTTTGCTTCCGGCTGGGAGCAAGTCATTATCAGTTCAGAGCCCTTCCCTTTAGTCTCACCACAGCCCCCAGGGTGTTTACCAATGTGATGACAGTTGTAGTGCCTCACCTGAGGCTTCAATGTATTCAGGTCTTTCCTTACCTGGACGATTGGCTCTTTGCTGCCCCTTCAGAGCATCTACTCTGCCAAGCCAGGAATTACTGCATTCACCTAGCGAACAAACTGGGCATCACCATCAACCTGAACAAATCTTCACTGGCCTCGGTCCAGATCCTGGACTTTATCGGGGCTCAGCTGGACACCATTCAAATGAGGGTATTCCTCACTTCAGACAAGATACACAATCTAAGATTACATTTTGTTGCACATTCTTCATGCACAAGTACCGACAGCCGAATCAGTCCTAAGGGTGTTGGGCTGTGTGGCGGCCACAATCAATCTCCTGCCAATGGCTAGTCTTCATATGAGAGTTCTTTAGTGGATGCTTGGGGTCCAGTGGTCTCTGTTAGATCTTCTTTTGTCCTTTCCTGTGAGAATCTCAAGAGTATGCAAGGACTCCCTTTGGTGGTGGATTCAATCACCAGATCTTCTCAAGAGATGCTCCTTTCATCCTGCCTTTTCCAAAACCACAGTGACCATGGACGCCTCCCAGCTGGGGTGGGGGAGGCATTGCTTGGGAAGGACAGTCCAAGGCATATGTGGTCCCCGTCCGAGACCAGTTTGCATATCAACATACTAGAGGTGAGAGCGGTCCTTCTAGTGTTGCAGGCCTTTGATGCTTATCTTCCTCTAGGAACAATTGCTATTCAGACAGACAATATATATCAGTGGTCTGTTAGATCAACAAACAAGGGGGAACCAGATTTTATGCCCTTTGTTGAGAAGCTATGAGAGTGTGGGAATGGGGGATCTCTACCGGTCGCTTTCAAGTAGCAATGCACATTCCGGGGCGGTCCAATTCTATCGGACAGGCTCAGCAGATCTATCCTGATGACTTAAGAGTGGTTTCCGAATCTTTCAGTAGTGGAACAGATCTTTCTAAGGTGGGGTCGTCCTTGCTGCGATCTCTTTGCATGTCCTTCCAACGTGAAATGCAGCGAGTTTTTCACACTGAACCACCCACAAGGGGAAGCACCCAGAGATGCACTGGTTCATGCTTGGCCTCCTGGTCTCCTTTATGCTTATCCTCTGCTTTGTGTCATGTCGAAGTTTCTTCAGAAAGCTCGAAGGCTGGGGAGCACTGTAATCCTCATCATCCCATTCTGGCCTCGCCAGATTTGGTTTCCCTTACTGTGGTCTCATCTGGTAGTTCCTCCATGGATGTTGGATCCAGTTCCAGATCTTCTTTCTCATCCCTCAGGGATCCCTCACCCAGATCTGGACAGTCTGATGCTCATGGCTTGGCTTCTCCAGTCCCCCTGATCATTATGGCTCCCGGATTGTCATCCCCTGTTAAGTCCATTTTGGTAGTGGCTCACAAATCTTCTACCAGAAAGGTGTATTGTAGTAAATGGAAACGTTTCTCCATATGGGCCACTCAGCGGGCCTTGGATCCCTTTACTTCACCTCTTTCGGCGGTCTTAGATTTTCTGCCGGGTATTTTTCATCAGGGTGCCATTTTTTCTACAGTTGAAGTCCAACTGGCAGCTATTTCTAATTTCCATGTGGGGGTGAATTTGTCTTCCTTGGCTTCTTCCAAACTTTGTAAGACTTTCCTTAAAGGTGCCTTTCTTCTTAGACTCCCTATGGAGTTCCTAAGGACCCTACGCCTCCGTGTGATTTTACCTTGGTGTTACAGGCATTAGTCTCTGCACCCTTTGAACCTCCAGCTTCAGTTGATTTGCAGTTTTTAACGGAAAACTCCCTTCTTGATTGCCATTACCTCAGCCAGAAGAGTGTCAGAGCTTCAGGCTCTCTATAAAAATGCCTTACATGATATTTCACAAAGACAGAGTGTCGCTGAACAGTAATCCATATTTCCTTCCTAAGGTAGGCTCGGAAGCAAATATTAATCATTCTATCAATTTACCAGTTTTTTTCACTAACTTCCAAAACAAAGGGGAATACAAGCTCCATCTGCTTGATGTTCATAGGCAATTGAGATTTTACTTGCACAGGACGAAACCTTTTCGTAAATCAGATCGACTGTTCTGTTATGCTAAACCCTTCTTAGGCAAGCCAGTTTCCAAGGTAACTGTTGTTCGCTGGATGTCTTAATGCATTGTTCGAGCCTATGCTGTGAAAGGCATGTCTCTGCCAGGACAAGTAAAGGCACATTCTATTCAATATATGGCTACGTCAGCTGCCTTCAGGTCTAGAGTGTCTCTGGACGATGTCTGTAAGCAGACACTTGGTCCTCTTTTCATAACTTTATTTCACATTACAAGCTGGATATTGTGTTTAGGAATAGAGCATCCTTTGGCTCTATGATCCTTCAGAACATCCTTCCATGAGGTCCACCCAGGAGTTTTTGGTAGCTGGGGTCTCTATCCCACAGGTTGAAGACCAAATGAAGTAAACTATTTCAGATAAAGAAGTTATGAACTCACCATAACGTTCCATCTGAGTAGTTGTACTTCATTTGTCTTCAACCTTTCCCCCCCTCCTTCCCCCTGACCTTATTATTTGGGCAGTCTTCATATACCTTTGTATAACTTGTGAGGTCCTTGGCCCAGTCTAGGCCTGGGAGTTTGTAGTGACTCATGTTTATAAGGTGCTGTTGGGTCGGGTATCTGATACTGCTTCGGAAGCAAACTCGATCTGAAGGGAGACGGTGGCATTATGGGTAAGGGGAGGAGCTTGGAGCTCGGCTCCATAGCTGGAAAATGCGGCCCTGTCGGATCCGATGTGGATCAGAGACCCACAGGTTGAAGACAAATGGAGTACAACTACTCAGATGGAACATTATGGTGAGTACATATTCTATAATCACGGTGTGTATTGATGGTATACATGTACAGTATGATCTTGTGGAGGATAGAACAGTAGTCCAGCAGTATCTTAAAGGGATTTGTACATATTTGCCTGTCTTTGGAAAACTTTTCTTTTCCTTTGGACTTCAACTTCATGAGGTGCAAGCTTGCCTATTCTCCTTTTGAACGGGTTGCTTTATTAGTTCTAAAGTTTGTCTTTTAAATTATATTTTTCCTTGGAGGCCATCATCTCAGTTCACAGGGCCTGTGTAGTGCAGGCCATTATTCATAGGGAACTGCTTATTCTTTCACAAGGATTTGGTGTCTCTTAGGATTAACCTCTATTTTCTTCTGAAAGTGGTTTCAGAACTATCCTTAAATCAATCTATTCACTTGACATTTATTCTTTGGATAAGTACTACAAGCTGGTACATGAGTAACAAGAGACCAGTTTTTACTTTCATCTCCTTTACTCCATGTATAGAGAAAGCTTTCAGTAGCTAAGCAAACCATTTCCAGTTGCTAACCACTCTGTCTTTTGCCCTTAGGTAGTGAACATTTCATTGGAGGATGCTTTTATCCAGCGCTTGCATCAGAATATCTCCGTTGTGGACTGGAGTGTCACCACTACTTGGTTGTCTGTTCACACTTTCATTAAGTATTATTGCTTAAATGATATGTGGAGTTTGTAGCATCACTGCGTCTGGACTCATCCTTCTGTGCTTCCTTACTTTTCAGTCATCCTTTGACTCTAGTCTCCCTGGGCATTACTTTTGTAGTGCTTGGGAAACTTCCCAGAATGCCTTTGAAGTTAGATATAACATATATCCATTCGCTGTATTAGTACATCTGTGAGGAGCCTTCTGAAGTGGGTGCTTTATCTTCTTTTTTTTCCCCATATTTGATGCCATCTCCATTTAGCTTCTGTGGATGGATTTTCTTGCAAGTTGAACAAGTGCATACTTTTGTATTCTTTTGTGTTGTTTCTTTGCCTTTCAGGTTGTGTTTGCTCTGTGCATGAGGGTGGGCAAACAGAGTAGTGCAAGGGTCTGGGCATGCCATGCATCCAGTATGTGATGGCTTGACTTGAACCAGTAGAGGGAAGAGCCCATCTATGCACCCAGAAATTAGTAAAAATTCACAATTGTGATAAACTGTGGATATCAGAAAAGGATATTCCAGTAGTCACCCACTGCAGAAAGCCTCTTCACAGATTAGCTGATATATCAAATTATTTGAGCGCTGAATTGACTTTTAACTATCTGGGACAGGCTGTCCTTGAGGTCCTTTCTTATTCTCACTAACATTGCAGGGATCCACACAACTTTGCAGACAACTTAACAGTAATGCTTCTCCTGTTCTGTGGTGTTCTGACCATGGACAATGCTGCCAAATAATCCAATAGTGCTGCTGAATGTAGTTCACAGCATGTGTAAATGCATTTAACCGAGAAGCTGAAACAAACTGTTTTAGCTTCTCAGTTAAATGAGTTTTTAACATAGTTCATCAGATGTGAAACATCTTTCACCAAAGATGTCAGCTGACTTCAAAGAAAGTATTTCACATCTCATTAAATGCAGTTCTGTTAACATCAAGAAGTTAAGGATCTAGTTTTTCAGGCCTGGAGATGTATATCATCTTTGCAAGACCACTTTTAAGGTTACTCACCATCTTGAAAAACATGGTGGTGTGAATTTCTGTATGATAAAAGTTAATCAGTAGAGGTTGCAGAAATCTTAGGTTTTGTTGTCTTGCAGCCTAAGTAATCAGGTCTGGTGGATGGAAATGGGAAGTGCATGTATTTCTCAGCTATTCTTTTTGATGGTCTGTTAATAAACGGACCCATTTTCTGGTTTAATTCATTAACTGGATTGTTGAGAAATTGTTTGTATTGCCCAAGTGCTTATAGGGATCTTATATTGAGAAGTTGCTGTACACGGCCTCAGAGATTTGAACGGATATGACACAATGCTGTTAATGCCACGTATATTGCAGTTAAGGCCACATTCCATGTATTGCTGAGCTATAGCCTTTTATCTCTTTACAAGTGATCCAGCTGAGGATATCATTGGGGGCATCCAGAGTGGACAGAATTTCAGTCCATGGATGTAGATATATTCCCTTGTCTAATGTTCCCAAGACCTTGCATGTCTTCTGTAAAAGAAAGGTGCGCAAGTGCCAATAGTAGTTGGCTAAACACTAGTCTGCCCTTCTTTTCCATGGTCCTCCTATGAAATCTTTTAAAATTTTAAAATTGCTGGGGCCACTGCTTTAGTCACAGTGTTATCCTGATGTTTGGCACAAATGTCTCGCAGAACTCATTTTAGGCAGATAGGTTCTAGATTTGATTCTCAGTGGTTATACCTGAAAACCGACCTGTTTTCCTCCATCTCAGTATCATCAATCAAAGCAGGTACTGGCACTATTTGATGACAAAGTCCTTTCTCTAGTGGGGACCTGTGCAAGAACCTTTTCATTTTTCTATTGCCTCTGATGGAAACCTTGTAGATGATTTGAAGTCACAGTTCCCTTGGTGCCTGCCACAGATCCAATTTTTAGTCCTCTGCATCAGCTTGGCAAAGTCCATACTTTCATGTCAAACTGTTTTCATTTACCGGGACTCTTCTGAACTCTGTTCAATGTGAGCTTCTCTCTATCAGTGTATTTGTATGGGAGGTCAGTGGCTGTAGCATCCAGAGTTCACAACAGTGCAGTTTCCAGGCAAGTATCCTCCTTTGTAAGCTGTTTTCAGAGTTCTGTTGTCCCTCTCCCCGTTTTGTACCCATTAGGTAGTTCACTGCCAGTGACTGCAAATTAGTGCACCCTTTCACGTTATCGTTTAATGAAGTTGCTGCACTCACTTAGTGTAGTGGGTTACTGTTGTTAATCTGTAGTTTGAGTCTGGCTTTCTTATACTCAGTCCTCAGCTCTGTAGCACCAAATGCTTCACTGGATTGTTGAGTCAGTTATTGAGCAACTGTCACACAGTTCATGTTTTGTGTTGTTTTCTGGGCAGGAAGCTCCATAGGAACCTTCTCAAACTCAGAGTTATGTTTTGGATTTTCAGTCATTAGAGAATTTACCTTAGATTAGTATCGTAAATCTGGTGGTAGTATGATAATCAAAAATTCATGAGGAAACAAGTTATACCTCTCTGAAATGAAGCAATGCAGATTTGGAAGTAGTCCATTTTCTGACATGGATTCTTGATTGCAATCCACTCTCTGCAGGAGTTAGATATACTAACAGTCGTCCTGATTCTTAATATCACCCCTTCTAGTTCCTGGGTTAACAGGTAAAAGAACCAAAGGGGAATTTTTTTTTTCTGGGTCTGACTGGAAATTAGCCAGTTTTACTGTTCAAGAAAACACTGTACTTTCATTGTACTGCATTTTTCAACAAAGAAGAATACAGTGGAAGTGCTGTCCTTAAGTTTGTCTGTCTACATAGTGCACTGTACTACCTCTTCCTTGTTTTCCCCAGTCACTTGAAAATTTCAAAATAAAGGCCAGAATGAACAGCCCTGTGTTAGCTTAAGGAGTCTTGGTTCCCAGCACTTCGTCTTCTTACTTTTGCAGACCTGTTGTCAGTTGGAACAGAACAGAATCCTTTCTGTTGGATTAAGAACTATTGCATTGTATTTGTCTGAGATCAGAAAGAGGAAGCTTGTCTAGTCTTCCCTGTAGGTGCATGTAACATTCTGCTTCCTTTCCTCCTTGTCCATTATTCCTCTCCATCACTTACTTCAGTACTTCATTTCCATTGGTCCACTGCCCTCTCTGTGAAGACATACCTTGACAGATTCAGGGAGTAGTTGAGCCATATAGTTCCTGTTTATGATGACTTCTCAATAGCTCTTGGTATTTTGCCTGACCAGGTCTGGAAGAGACAGGAGTGAAACTTTACTTATGGGGTGTATAGTCCCGAGGAATCTGCTGTTCCCATGGTCTTCTCAGTCTGCTCCTAAATGTCCATTCCAGGTGCAGTAAATCCCTTCCAAAAATTATTCCTGTTCTTTTTCAGTGGTCTTCACTATTCTCAGCAGCATGATTGTTATGGTTTATGTGCAGTAGCTTACATTTGTTTGCACTGAACTTCATTTGCCATCTGCCATCCTCTATGCTGACTTGCTTATGTCATCAGCATGGAGGTTGATACTGTTTTGTGGTTCTCCAAATCCAAGTACATTTGAAATTAACACATTGAAGAGTACTGGGACCCCAAGACTGTTCCCTGAGAAACTCCACTAGTTACTTCCTGTATTGCTGACACAAATTTGCTAATTATCTATGAGGATATTAAAGGATTCCTTAATTTCTTTGTATGTTTTTGAGTTTGATCCTAGTCTTATTGCTGGTGTGTAGAGTTCCATAATGTGGCTACAGCTACCAAGTATAGAGAGTCTCCATATTGATTACTTTATTTTTGCAATAATTACTAGATTATGTGCCTGTCCATATGCAGTAATTCAATAAATTGGGAAGAACACGTTGAATTTTATCAGCTTCCTTCTAAGGTTAGGCCTGTTAGTTGGCTATTACTGGTATTACACTACAGAAAGTTGTGAAACACTGTTCTCATTTTTGTTTTTTTGTTTTTTTTTTTCAAAGTGTTGAATGTACAGATGCACTTCCAGAATCTTCTACATGTTCTAGCACTCTTTTCCTTCCAAATTATCCAAGGTAAGCCAGTGAAGAATTGTTGACTTGAATTTTTAGAACATCACAGGAAGTCTGAGCTGTCCTGGAAAGTTGCAGCAGCTCAGTAGTAGTTGTATGGTTATCATGTTGCTGTAACAGTGCTAATTTATTAATTAAGAAACACTTAAAGAAGTACTCAATAAATGCAGTTTATTGCAAGATATTAATTTCAGAATTAACATGCATTAATATCGCATAGCTTTATATTCTCGAAATTTACTGCATCAAAGTACCACTGCAATGAATAAAATGTAAACATATAGAATCCTATTCATTCAGTCAGACATTGGTCCTCAAGCCACTTGTTGGGTTTGAACTGGTAGCATCACTTTCCCAACCTCAAGCCCCTTAAGAATTTTCCTTCCAAAAATACACTTGGCCCCTAAGTACCTCAGATGTCATTTGCCACCTTTGCAAATGGACATGTTCACAACATTCAGCTAAGTGCTTCAGCTGAAAACTATTTCTTCAGAATTTTTTGGTAAAATTATCTTATATCGTTAGTGATATTGCCTTATGACATTTTTGTATTAATGCTTTTTGCTGATCTTTAAACATTTATCTAATAGTTAGCCACTTTCTCGCAGAAACTTTCTTTCCACCACGTTAGTTCTTGAATAGACGCATAGTTTTTGAATAGTTACATAATTATATAGTGTAGTGTTTATATAGTCAGTACAGTAGGTAGTAAATATAATTGCTTTTTTCTAGTGAATTAAAGTATTAGATATAACAGTTACATTTCCTGTGTTTTTCGTAGCATAATAATAGTGCAGTGTTGGCTGTTTTTATTGCTGGTGTTTGACATTAATAATACTAAATTTTCTTACATAATGGACAAGCAAGCTACATTTAAAAAGTACTCAAAATTATATTACAGGACCTCCATGTCTTGTGTGTGGTGTGTTTGGTTGTCCCCCATTCCATCATGAATTAAGATATTTATTATCTCTGGATCCAGAGATGCCAAAAAAAAAAAAAAAAAAAAGTAAAACTCCAAGAAGCATGGCAAGCATAAAGATTCCTATCCTAAGAAAAGGCATGCAGAAACATCGACTTTGACTGTGACTTTGAAAATTCTGAGGTTCAAAACTCTGATGGCCTGCCCCCAACATACAGTCCTCCTCCAGAGCCAGTGAATCCTCTCCTAGTGTAGGAGTCTGCTAAGATAAAAACAGTCAGAACAGCACTCTCCATCCAGACCATCTTCGACTCTATAACTCATGTCCTTTAGGTCTTACAAGAGCACCTGTGAAGCAGACTTGGACCATTTGATGCAGAAATTTCTGAGGACACTGATCGAGATGGAAGTCCTTTTATCCCCTTTGGCTCCGAAGGTGGCTGGATCTGCCCAGATGCCTCCAATTTTGGTTCCTTCACCAGATCAACTGTTAGCATCTGTGACTTCAGATTCATTGTTCCACCCAGGCCCTGTGATCTTGGTGCAGACCCTTCCTTTCACCACTGGGAATTTCAGATCTTACTCATTCAACTCCTACTTTGAAGAGCCAAAGCAGTCTCAGAGACAAGGTCTCAAGCCAGTGACTTTGGCTATTGCATTGGAGCTGATGGGTGCAGCTCCATTGCTGGCTTCAGAGTTGTCAGCCTTTGAGATTTCAACTCCAGTGTCCTCAACAAGGCCTTTCATTATTCTGATTTTGAAGGCCCTCCCAGCAGCCAGGGTCATCTTTCCAAAGGATGAGTCATATCCCACAGCGGATGTGGTGTCCTTTTATCTAATGGAAGTAGGATTAGCCTTTCAGGCATTGGGGAGAATAATTGTAGCTCCCAGGACAGCAGAGCCACAGGTCCCAATGGATACGGTTCCGTCCCAGGGTTTCCTCTCTTTCTTGTCCACTTTTAATCAAACATCTGTGGGCCAGAATCATCCTATAAGCTTCAAGCCCTCTGCACAAAACCATATTCATCTGTGCTCATATACTCTTATACTGTGTTGAGGTCTGTATTGCAACACAATTCATTTTGCTCTCTCATTAGGCAGCAGCACAATTGTAAGTGCTGCATTTGCCTTTCCAGCTATGTGATCTGATTCCAGATAGTAACTTCACTTTTCCAGCTTTCATATGACTTGCTGTTGTCAAGTATTGGTGGGATTCTATAATAATGCATCCAGTACTACCAGTGATAAAGTGTAAAGTAAGCAACATTTTCAAGACAAAATTTATTTTTTCTACTTTTAGCCTTCATAGGGCTTATGCAGCTAAGTCCACAATGATAAACAAGTAGTCAAACAAAAAAGCATAAAGCAGGACTGTAGTAAGTCAACACAACTGTAACACTTTAGAAACATGAAGATAGCACAAAATGAAAGATGCTATGGCAAACTTAACCCTCGGCATCTGCTTTTGGAAGCAAGACTCAGGCAGCCCATCACCTATTCTTTTCATTTATGCTTCCTTGGGAGCAAGTGATGAGTAGCCTGAGCCTGGATCCCTGGTGTTAGATGTTAGCTTAGAGTAAGGTGCAGTGTGGCAATATTCTTGAGCTTAATCTTGCTCATTGGATCCTACCAGATTCTGAGATTCACAGATGTTCTTTATATAGGTCATTGTTGCTGTAATATTTGAGTTACAGGAACGGCCTGACTTGCAGAGTTCTACATACATACAAGTATGTGCTAGTGCCTTCCTTATGTAGAGATATGTCAGTATATGTAGCCTGGTTAAAGGGGACATTCATCCTGCATTATCCTGTATTATCTTCATTTATTCTTTGCTTTATGCATATGCCTTATTTTGGTGAGAAAGTGTATGGTCCTATCTTTGCTCCAGAGATCAAAACCCCAAAAAGCTTCAAAAGCTGAGCACCAATGTTTACTTTTGTTTTTTACTTTTATTTTACATTGGTTCACTGGGAAAGGACTCTGGTCTGAATACCCTTTTCATGGACAACCTGGGCCAGATAGCAACAGAAGACAATATTATAGAATATAGTACACAAGCAAGGAGAAAGTATTTGCACAAGTCACAGTAGTTTTGCTGGAGACTAATCCTAAGGGAATGTTCTCCTTTTCCTGGGGGATGTGGCATGATTCTTTTAGGTCTGAAAAGCTTTTGCAATTTTGAATGTTCAATGTCTCTGTCTCTCTTACTAAGGAAAGTCCCAACTCATAATAGACTTCCATACTTTTATGGGTTTCACTAGGAGCACAGTCAGAAGTATGGAAGCCTTTTTCTCTGCCTGTCTGATGCAGAAAATGCTTAACATTCTCATGCAAGCGTCATAGTTAGAACAGCTGTTCATCAACATGAGAGATTTTTTCCTCACAGGTAGAGTCATAAAGAGGACCATTGCTACAAAAGAAATGCTTCAGTAAGTGGAATAGTGAATATGAGAGACTGAGACCCTGAAGGTTTAGAATCCATTTTGGTTTATACAGCAAGAAGATGAGCAAACATCAAATTTTGGAACAGTGCTGTTGATACAGCATCAAGTACAACAGCCGCAGGATCTGTCATCTGGAGATGTGATCATACAACTACTACTAAAGGATGTTAAGGGCAGCTTGTTATTGCACCCCTAGACAAACCCTCCCGATTCTACCTTTCCCACAGGACATCTTCATAAAGCAAGAAGAAAAGGAGAAAGATGATGGAGATTGTCAAACAACTTTTCCATCCACCATTGTCACGTTTAGCAGAAATTATCCATCCAAACGATGGCTCTCCTGTTGTCATTAGATCATAGGTCAGCAACCCAGGCAGGAAGAGCCTTAAAGATGCAAAAGGAAACGGGGCAAGAAAAAGGCCAAGCAGGCAAGTCCTTCTGGTAATTGCCCCATAGGACCTTTGAAGCAGTCATGGTTTCACTGGAAATCCCACCTCTTCTCATCTTTTCCCACCTCTGCTATAACCTCCTCTTCCATATCCTGGAAAAATCTACTCAGCCTTTTCAAGGAAAATTAAATGAAAATTAAGACACACAGTTGTGTCTTAGATATTCTTTACTTAGGCTGTTAAATGGAATGGAAAGTAAACCTTTCCCTCCTTTCATAGCATTGCCTCTATTCCAATGAATCTGCTGAAATTGGCCTAGCCCACCTTGATGATATCTTGGCTGAGGGAATCATGGAATTTTTTTGTGAACGGGAACAAAAAGGGTTTTTATTCCAGACTGTTCCTGGTCCTCAAAAGAATGCTTAACCTATGCTGTGTCTTACAGAGGTTGCCACTCCTCTGGAACAAACTCCCAATTCATGTAAAACAGAGCTCCTCAATGACCCTGTTTAAGCGTAACTTACACAACTGGAAGGGAGATCATAAAATTGCCGCAGGGGAATCATAAAATTGCCGCAGGGGTGTCATCTATGTCCCTCTTGGATAAGGGCAGTCGGTGCTGATCATAGACTCCTGCTGCAAATATAGACCATACAACTTGGTCAATAAGGGAACAAGGGTATAACATGGTTAGGCTTATAAATGCCCTAGGGCCAATAGCCTAGTAACCTCCTATGAAGTCCCACTTCCCCTTATTGATGCCTGAAGCATCTGTGGTCACTGTCTGTCTCGGAGATCAATATTTGCTTGCTCCTGTATACAGAAAGCTCAGTAGATTCTTCATTTTCATGCCAGGGAACTTCCACTTCTGTTTTTTTGTCCTTTCCCTTTGGGCTCTGCACTGCTCCAAGGGTCTTCTTGAAATGCTTTACAGCAGAAGTGGAACTCCTAATGCTTAAGGGCATTCATATCTACCAATGCTTGGATGGATTGCTTGTTGCAGGTCCATTAAGAAGAGAAATTACATTAATGGCTTCAGCTTACATTAATTTGTCCTCGGAACATGCAGTTTTGTCTGAAGTTTCTCAGTTCCAGTCTAACACCTAGTACATTCATGGACTTTCTGAGAGCCACCCTGGATATAATCCTAACTAGGGCTTTTGTGCCACAAGAAAAGTTGACTTTTTTTCCTACAGCAGTCCCAGGGGACAACCATAATAGCAGTGGAGTTTCTTAGAACCGTAGCATTTGTGGAATACATCTTCTTCACGGTGCCCTTGACAAGACTCCACATGCAAAAAAAAAAAGCTGAAGCAGCTAATGGCATTCTTCCCCACTAGAGAGACAACTAACAGTCCTGCCTTGCTTTCAGGGAAAATGTGTATGGAGGGCTACTCCAATTAGAGTAAATGTGGAGAAAACATTTTAGCCTCCCTAGTCATAACCTGACTACAGATGCATTGGAGAAAGCTTGAAGGACCTACATCTGCTTCCACAAAATGCAGAGTCAGTGGACACCCCCCCCCCCCCACACACACACACACACGCAGACACACACACACATAGAAAGCAACGTATCAGCATAAGAGAAATGTTAGCATTCATTCTGGATTTCAGAAGTTTGAAAACCAGGAATACTGTTCTTGACCTTGAACATCAGCACCATTGCAATGTGGTATATACATAAGCACTGGAGAGCATTTTTATGTACTCCCTCTACAGACTAAGCCATACAAGCATGGGATGTTTGCAATCACAAATGAGGGTCTGTGTGTCCTACATATCCTTGGACCTCAGCAAATCTCTGACCAGTAGCAGTAGGTAGTATCTAAACAGACCTGTCTTCAAAAGGCTAATCTAAAAATGAGAGTATCAGAGACAGAGTGGTTTACTTCCATAGGGTCATCACCAATTTACAAAGTTTTGCATACGGTTTCCTTACTGGAAGGGGGTATGTCTTCTCATGGAGAACACCCTTTTCCTTTACTCATACTCCTAAAATGTAGGAGTATTGCCAAAGGTAAAGTTGAAAAGGCCTAGCAAGGTATTGCTGATCTTTGTCTGTCTGTTACAAAATTAGATTTCCATCATGGTCAGCCCAGTCAACAGAACGTGCTGGAGGGACAGGTTTATAACCCAGAGACTGCCCATGCTATGGAATAGACTTCCCATACATGTCAAACAGAGCACCTCACTGGCCTTCTTCAAGAGAAATCTTGATGAGTGGATGGAAAATAGAAAATTCACCCTTGGTATCACTCCAGTGGCTCTGCTCAACAGAGGCACTGGGAACTAAGGACAGGTGGCACTATGCCAGGGTAATCCTCTGGGCTAGGCTTGTAAAGGCTCCAGGGCCATTAGCCTAGTACACACCTATATACCTATGGTGCAACTGAAGAAGACACAACCATCTCTGGTAGCTGACCTAGCCCAGCTGTCAGGATCACTCAAAAGCCTTAAACTTAGAGCATAGATGACAATCATTACTCTCAAGCACCTGTTTTTCTAAGGTTGTTCTAAATATCCTAAAGGAATCCAGAATACATAATACAAGGAAGTCATATCTGGCAAAGTGGAGGAAATCCTCCATTTGCTGCAACAAAACCTGCCAGAACCCCAACAGACTGGGCTGCCACTAGAACTTTGTGTCAGGTTTTTCTGTAGTAGGACTGTCCTGCTCTTTAAGTAAGATAAATGCTTCAGCAGTTTCAGCATGCCTTCCTCTTGATCCATCTCAGGCAAACCACTTTAGTGAGACTATTTATTAGTGACGTTTTGCATTTCCTTCTACCAAGGTGGACCTTAAATTTGTCCTATAGAAACTGACCTTAGATCCATTTGAGCCAGCAGCTAGCAGCTAAAAGGAGTTTTAATAGCTGTTTTTGAACAGTGGCTGTTTTTTGTAGTAAAACTTAAGAAATCTGACACATGTAAGGTTTGAACCTCCCTGGCTGATTTGACTTCTTCTCTCCAAGGATATCAGCAAACTGCCAGTATAAAGAGCAGGCAGCTCACTCCATCTTCAGTTTTTTATTGCTATGAACAGGATTTGATGACTGTTGTGCCATTTTACATTGAGTAATGTCTAGTGTTCAGCTGTGAACTTAAGAATTATGGAGTAGATAATTAACCTAATTGGGAATGCTTGTTTGTCATCGTTTCATTTAATTGCATTATATTATTGTATTTTTGTCATTTTAGGACCTTGCAGTTGCTCCTAGGGTTAGACTGGCTAGGCATAGTGTGTAGTGGGTCATCCCTGAAGAAAGAAAAAGTGTGTGTGTGTGTGTGTGGGTGTGTGTGTGTGTGTGTGTGTGTGTGTGTATACACATCGAGTTTCTTAGAAAGATTTCAGAAATGCCTTTTTGTTTAGAGCCTGCCATGGTATACTGTGTTGCTTTATCTTTGCTAGCTTTTGTAGAAAAAAAAATAAATAGAAGGAAGGCATTTTCAAGCTCATCTTAATCAAAGGAAGCTGGAAGTCTGTTCCTGGCAGGCCTCTAGAGTGGACAGCTTGCATCCAGTATCCATTTTGGGTGTCCCTACAAAAGTCACTGTAAGCACATTGAAAACTAAGTCCAGCTGTAAAGGCATGAGTGAAGAACTTGGGATGGCACTAGTGTCCTGGGTGGTCCCTCTAGACTGAAAGGTATTGGCACCATGGATGTGCTTGTCTAGAATCTGGCCCACCTGCCTTTTACAGCTATGGCCTTAGTGTTGTCCCGCAGGAGTCCACTCTACTTTTGGACTGTATCATAATTTTCTGAGCTGAAGCACTTTCTCCACCATCAGTACGGATGCTACCTCTCAGATATCTGTACTTGAAACCTGACCCAGCATGGCTTTGGAAGGTATGGACTTTCCAGTTATTCTCATATGAGTGGACACCTAGTTTATTGCATCTGAGAAACTGGACTGCAGGTTACTAGTTCCTTCTTCTGAGGCGATACCTTCTACCATTATACAGGCCTCAGTTTTTGAAATTTAAACACAAAGCAGTCGCTCCACCTAACCCCACACCCAGGCTAACAGGGTTCCTATTAGATGACCGAAGACTCATTCGAAAGAATCCATCTTGGTCGAACTTGAAAAGACGAAAAGGCAAAAGGACGAAGCGGATATAAGCAAATTCTTTCCCTGGTAAAGAAATAGTTTGGCCGTGTCCGTTACTTTGCTGTTTTCGTCACTGTAGTGCGATCTCGGAGTTGGTGTATTTAGGTGGGGGGGGTGTTGTGTTTAAGTGTTTTTTTTTTTTTTTTTTTTTTTTTTGGAACAGCGATTTTTTTCCCTTGGAAAAAAAATGCTGTTCTAAGCATTCAAGTTTGTAAGCTTTCGCTTACATGGGGTCGATAAATCATCGTTCGCTTTTCTGAGCGTTCAGTGGTTCAGTGATTTAATATAGACCCGGCTAACATCCAAGATGACACAAGATCTATTTTCTCTTTTTCAAACATTGCAAACCAGGCCAGATCAATCATCCATCTTGGTGACTTTTCCCTCTCAAGTAAAGGAAGAGGGAAGAACTCCTCTACATGGGGGGGTGAACATTCGTATTGACCCAGATGTGCTTCCCCTTTTTATGATTTTTATGATGAAGATGACCTATCTTTTGATTATTACACAGAAGACATCTCATTTTTGGACACCTTTGCCGTAGAGAGACAATTTCCAATGAAAATCCAGCAATATGTCTAAGGCTAATTGACGGTATATTAATTGACTGGACCTGGACATTCCTAAACTAGTTATTTATTTATTGACATTTGGTGACCGGGAAAGTTCAACTGGGGCAGGAACCCATTTTCAGCAGAGGCCCAAGGAGAAAAGCTCCAACAGTAACTTAAGAACAATAGCAGTAAAATTGATCATCTATTTTAAGACATCATTATATTCTTTTAGAGGCACATTAGGTAGTAGAGAATGTACATAATTTTACAATTTGATATTTTTTACAAAGTTTACAATAGTCATTACATTAAAAACACAGAACATTATGTGGCTTTGAAGAGGGAAGGTAATAAAATGCACATGAAGAGTTTAGAGGATAAAATAATTAAAAAGGGATAAGTTACTAGGAGATTATGTGAGGTGTTATGTTAAGTAGTTTTAGAAGAGAAAGGGCTGACAGCTGAAGGTGAATGCCAAGTATAAAGTGAAGGATTGAGGGGTGCACATAAGAAGAATAAGGTTGGTAGGATGGTAGAGGGTGGGTGGAAGATGAGAGATGAAAGTAACATAGGAGGGTGGGAAGTTAGATTTTAGTTGTTGGGCAAAGGTAGGTCCAGGAATTGTAGTAGTTTTTCAGTGTGAGCTTGAGATTTTTGGAGTTTTCTATACTGGTAATATTATTTGGCAAGTTGGTCCATAGTTTAGCTATGGCATAAGAATACAGACGGTCATCTGCTCTTTTATTGGGCTTGTGTACTTCTGTGAGTTGCCTATTGGTTGAACGGAGGCTTTTGGTGGGAATGTAGGTGTGCATGATGGATTTTGTCTATGGTGGCACCCAGTAGTTTTGCACTTGTTACAGTTTCAATCTCAGTTTTGGTATGGAAGTAAATTTTGAATTCAGATATGTTAGTTTTAGGAGAGAAGAGTAAAGGTTTGGTTTGTTAGGGTTAAGCATTAATTGTGCATTGTTTAACCATGATTCAGTAGAAGTAAATGCGGTCTGTGTTTTTTGCAGCAGGCTGGGGTGTTGTTTTAGGAGATAGTGGTGAAATCATCAGCGTATTGGATTAGTATGCTGTTATGGCAGGCAGTGTGTAGGTTATTAATGGATATATTAAAGTGGAGGGGTCCGAGAATGGACCCCTGTGGGACTCCAGTTTTGTTGGTCTGGAATTTAGATAGGCAACCTTGCCATTTTATGCATTGTCACCTATTGGATAAGTAGCTGTTAAACCATTGTATTGAGATTGGTGGACAACCTATTGCCCAAAGTTTTTGAAGTAATTTATATGAGACCATGTCAAAGGCCTTTGACAGGTCTAGTAGTACTATGAAAGTGTGAATGTTGGAGTCCCTAGCTTTGTTTACTGTGTCAGTGAATGAGATGAGAGCTGTTGTGCTGTGAGTTGGCCTGAAGCCATATTGTGTGGTTGTAAGGAGATTGTTATGGGTAAGGTGTTTTACCAGTTGAATGTGCACCTGTTGAGTAGTTTAGATAGGGGAGGAAGGGTAGAGATGGGTCTATAGTTTGAAAGCTCGTTAGATCTACCGCCTTTGTGTAATGGGGTTATGATTGATTTTTACCAGAGTCTAGGGACATGAGCTTCTATAATGGATCGAGTAATAAGAATGCTGACTGGGTAGGTGATAGCGTCAGCAACAAGTTTTAGGTACTCTGGTGGCAGATTGTCAGAGGATGATGAGCATGGTTTTAGTTTGAGTAGAAGTTTACAAATTATTGTAGAGGGAACTGGTTGCAAAGAGAAAGGAGATATTGTTGAATATTGTTTATGGGTAGGCAAAGTATTATCATCATTGTTGGTTGTATGTGGGCAACTGCGGTGGTGGTGCTGCGGTGGGGTTGTCACCTCACAGTAAGACATTGTCCTGTTCGATTCTCAGCTAGAGCGTCTTCTGTGTGGAGACATGCGTGAATGGGCGTACCTTCGTTGAAGGTTGTGCGTCAGGGCCGGCAACTCGGCACGTAAAAAATCTACTGCCAATCATTAGCTGACCGGAGTTCCGCTGTGGCGACCCCTAACTGGGAAAAGCCGAAAGACACAACAACAATTGGTTGTATGTGGGGGAATGGGGGAATTAATGAAGTTGCCTGAGTTTGTAGTAGATTTAAAGTCTGAGACTAATGTAGCTGTACTGTCAGTGAAGTGGTTGTTAAACATATTAGCTTTATCGGTTGATGTCTTATCTGTGTGTGAGGAAGGATTTTGTATGGACTCACGGGGGGTGAGAAGTTATTTAATGGTTTTCCAGAAAGTTTTTGGGTTGTTTTTATGGTTGGTTAATTACTGTGAAAAGTAATATTTCTTATCTGCATTCACTATTTTTTTAGCTTTATTACGCAGTTGCTTGTAGTTTTGCTAGCTGGTGTTTTTCCAAGCTCTATCTCTAGTTTGTAGTATTTGGTTGATTTGGTTAGCCAAGGTGCATGATTAGCCTTTGTTCTTTTTGTTCCAAGAGGGACTAAGTTGTTGAGAGTGTCTAGGAATATTTTGTTTAAATAGCTAACAGAGTCATCTAGTGGTAGAGTTTTTAATGGAGACCAGTTAATTGATTTTAATATGTTATTAAACTGGTTTGACTGAAATTTGTTAGGTTTCTGGATGTTTTGTAGGTATGAGTTTTGGGCTTTTGGGTGGTGGTTCTATAAGTATATGTTGGTAGATGATCGCTTAATGTATTAGGAAGTGTATTGGAGTTTGAGTATTTGAGAGGGTCAGAGACAAGGATCCAGTCTAGGCCTGAGGTTAGGTTGTTGTTTTATGTTGTAGTGAGGAGGTGATTAGTTGTGTAAAACCATGACATTGGATACTATTTGCTGGTGAGTCAGATGATAAGTTTAGCCAGTTGATATTGATATCTCTCATGATTATTGTTTCATTAGAGATGTTTTTGGACACACACGAGAGACTGTCTTCCAGAATAGGGGTATTTTAGCCTGGGGGAATATATACTTTTATAATACAGAGTTGTTTATTGTTTATTTTCAGTAATGCTATGAGAATTTCAGCATTACCAAAGGTGGAAATAGGTTTGTAGAGGGGTAGAACTGTGTAAGTTCTGGGATAGATTGTTACATCACCTGCTTTTTTATTGATTCTGTCATTTCTTAATTCATTATAGCCAGGTGGGAGGAATTATGTGTCTTTGATATTTGTTTTTAACCAAGTTTCAGTGAGGGCAACTATGTCTGGGAAGTATTGTAGTAGTCATGACTGGAATTCTTTTGTTGCATATGCTGCTTATATTTAGGGTGTCTAGCATCATATGTTTTGAGGATGGAGTTTGGGTAGGTTGTGGTCTTGAGGTGGTCCAGGGTTGGGATTGATGTCACCACGTTGTTTTAGGTTATAAAGGTGAGGGGAATGTTTATGGTGGCTAGTTAGTGTTTTGTTGTGTAGTGGGACCAGATATATCTTTGGGGTAGGTTCTAGAGAGAGTGCAAGAATATGTTGTTTTAGAAAGTGTAGTATGTTGTTCTCAATAAGGCTTGCTGATATGTCTGAGAAACTGATTGAATGTTTTGGTGGGATGAATATGTGGGTGATATTGAAGATAAGTTAATCTGTGATAAATTGAGGGTAGTGGTATGTATTACTAGTGTTAGAGTACTTAATGTGAGTAAGGTTAGAAATTTGTTGAAAATTTACAACATGCTATGTGTAAATTGTAAGATAAGGAGGATAAGAGAAATTTGAATGTCTTTAAAAGTATGGGTATGTGTGGAAAGTAGTGTGAAGGAGTAGTTAGGCTGTATGTAGTGCTGTTGTGTTAGCTGGGATTAAGTGGAATGGATGTTAGGTTATTAATAAAAGGGAGGAACTAGTTAATGATAGGGCAAGACGAACTTAGAAGAGAAACTTAGGTTTGCATAAATGTAATTGATGTGGGGGTGGGTGGGAATGGAGGTAGGGTGGGAGTAGCGAAGTGAGCCCAAGCAGAGAGGGGCTACAACCGTTGGTGGTTTCTGCACACAAAAATAAAATCACTGAGTATGTTAGTTTATGATAGCACTGAGACCTATGTGGACAGGGAAACAGGATTGTAAAACCTAATAGAAGAATGAAGATGACTTTAGAGAAACTTACTGCTGGTGTGTATCTGTGGTTTGAAATATATAAATAGTTTCTTAAAAGACTGGGAAATATAGCCGGTAACTGAACTGAAGATGATCTGCTGATCTGAAGTTGTTTTCATTTGATCTTCAAACTTTGGGGACCCAGATCCAGCATGGATCCGACTCTGACGCATAGTCCAGCATCGGATCCAAGCTCCAGGCTCTTCCCCTACCCATAATGCCCCGTCTCCCTCCTCCCCTCAGATCTAGTTTTTCGCTCGTGTGAGACAGCGGCATGGTTTACAGCTCTACGTTCCTGTTAGTGTAAGTGAGTTTCTTTTGGGTAAATTTCTTCTGTTCCCCTCCTTTTTACGTGTCCTCACTATCTCCTTTCCCTACTCTATCCTTGTGCGCTTCGCGTCAGTCCTTTAAAAAAAAAATCTATCCTTTTCTTCCTCTTCCTTCCCACTTTCTTCCCTGTTGTGTGTGTGTTCCTTTAGCCATGGCTGAAACTCCTAAGCCAGGCTTTAGGAAGTGTACAGAGTTTGGCCATAAGCTTCCTCCTTCTGATAGCCACACTCTGTGGGTTGTGTGTCTTGATGTGGAGCATCTAAAGAGCTCCTGCTCGATCTGCATGGGGTTCAATCCCCATGCCTTGATCAACAGGAAGAACAAATTGATTCTGAAGGGCTTCCTCCCTCCAGAGGCTGCTTCTTCCTCCTCCGTCCCGGCTTCTGGGACTCAAACTCCCACCAAGAAGTCCAGGGAAAGGTCCTGTACTAAGGAACGGGACAGGCCCAGGAAGCGTTCTCCTGACCACTCTTCTGTGGTCAAGCCCCCAGCCAAGTCTCACAGGATCTGACCCGGGGCTCACCTCGACTCCAATCTCTGGACTTTTCTCTGGAACCGGAGATTCCCTGGCTCGGTCCCCTCTCGGTGCCACTCCAGACCCGGGTCAGTGGCTTCTTCCATCCGGTCCTCCTGTAGTCTTTCTGAAACCGTGGTGGAGAGGATGGTGCGGAGATTTATTCAGACCCAGATTCAGATGGGAGTCTTGCCTGCTCCTTTCCCCTCAGTGGCTAGGAGCATGCAGTCTATTTTCCACCCCTTTGCTCCTTCTGTGGTCCGACCTAGGGTTTTGCAGTCATCGGGTCCTAGGTTTCCAGGTGTCGAGGGGTCAGTGCCAGTGGTCCCAGGTACCTCGACACCAACCAACTCTTGGAACCATAGCCTCGGCATCGGATCCGAGGGGATGGCATCAACTTCGGGGTTTTCAAGTTGGCCGTTCCACTCGGAATCTTGGTGCCTGGAGGTTTGGCTCCAGCTTCCTCTTAACGCAGGGGGTAGCAGATCTGGTCTTACTCACCCCTGCTACTGGGATTCGTTCACCTTCTGCTTTTGATGTGTTGGAGAGGGTTCTCTCGGCTCCCTCGAGACCCTTGACACTGTCATTCTTGGAGTCTGTCCTGGCTCCCTGTTTTTCTGGGCCAGAGTCTGCCATCTTTCCCCCTCAGGGACAGCCTGTTGTCACTACGCCCCAGGAGATCCTGTCCCAGGACTGCCCCGAGTTTTCCGAGTCCTTCCCATAAACCCCAACTGAGGAGCTGCCTTGGAAACACACGTGCAAGAGGAGGCACTTGGACTCCCCACTGGAGTCCCTCACAGAAGATAGGGATCCCCCAATCATCCCCTGGAAGATGTTTCCTTTGGAGACATTATGGAAATCCTACGCCAATGAGGAGGGTGGTCTACCCAAAAGTCCAACCTGGATGAGTCAGTGTTCTTGGAGACATTTGGCACAGGACCCTCTACCTCCTGGGTGTCCCCTCCTGCAGATCCCCTTGTGGATTTGATTTCATCCAAGGCATGGAATGAACTGGATACAGTTGAGCCTACCCCTTAACATCCAAACAAAATTCTCAGTGCCTCGCTGGGTAGGCAACATTGATCTAAGGAATGCCCAGTCGATGCCATGGTGGTTGTGGCGGCCACCAAAAAAGAGCTTGCTCAGGAGAGCTCTACGGTCCATCCTCTGGACCGAGAGTCGTGGATTATGGTCCGGTTTGGGTAGCAGGCCTAAATGTCAGCCACGTTTGCTTTGTGTGCACTGAACTACATGGCACACGTTATCAAGTTGCAGTGAGATAAGTCAAAGAGTTTACTGAGTATGTCCTGGGGTCCACGACGGCAGAGAAGGAAAAAGGTGGTGTTCTCCTCTATGGCCACCCTTACTTCAATATCTAATACTTCGATGAGGCTCCTATCACATGCTATGGAGGGTGCATCTAGGGCTGCCAGTACAGGCATAGCCATGAGGCATCATGCCTGGCTCCGGCTTTGTGCTTTCTCAGAGCCTTTCAAGGCATCCTTTATGAATACCCCCATGACTATTCCACTCTTTGGCAAGACCGTTCGAGACACTTTAGTCCAGAGTGAGAAAGACAGGAAGACCCTGTCTGCCATCAGAATTTGCTTCTCAACCCCACAACGATCCGTCTCTAGGAATCAGCGTGGGGTGAAGAAGCTGTGGTTCCAGAAATCTCGGGGCCCTTCCCATGATGCTCAGGAGTCTACTTTCCCCAGAGGCAGAGAGGGGATATGACAGATGCTGCCCTCGTGGCAGAGGGGGGTCTGAGGAACCAAGGGTCTTGGGATTCTTTCCCGGACAGACCCTGGCAGCAGCCCTGAAGGGTTGCCCAACTGCTTGTCTCGGGAGGCAGTCAGGGGATGTCTTTCTCTGCACTGAACAGCCTGGGAGTCCATCACTGATGATTGTTGGGTTTTGCAGATCATATCCAAAGGTTAGTCTATCCCCTTTCTTTAACCCCAGTCCCTCCCAATCACCTCCCAGATGTCCCACCTGCGCAATGGGAGCAGGCAGCCGTAGAAATTTCCAGGCTACTTGAAAAGCGAGTCATCCAGCCTGCCCCCCCCCCCTTCAGTAGTGGAGCAGATCTTTCTAAAGTGGGATCAGCCTTGCTGTGATCTCTTCACCCCTCTTTCCAACGCAAAGTGCAGCGAGTATTTTGCTCTGAACCCCCATCCGGAGGAGCCCCCCAGAGATGCTCTAGTTCATGCTTGGGCCGCCGTTCTACTATATGCCTACCCACCGCTGCCTCTGATATCCAAATTCATTCAGAAACCTTATTGGCTGCGGATCTCTGTGATCATCATTGCCCCTTTCTGGCCTCGCCAAGTTTGGTTCCCCTCTCTGTGGTCTCATGTAATGTGTCCACCTTGGATGCTCGATGCAGTTCCTGATCTGATTACACATCCCTCAGGCATCCTTTACCCAGACTTAGTCAGCCTGAGGCTCACAACTTGGCTGCTACAGTTCCCTTGACAGTTAGGACTCCCAGGCTGTCTTCTCCCATTAAGAAGATTTTGGTAGTGGCTCTCAAATCTTCTACCAGGAAGGTTTACTCGAGTAAATGGAAGCTTTTCTTGATCTGGGCTTTTCAGCATGACCTTGATCCTTTTACTGCGCCAGTTCCAGCCATTTTGGAGTTTCTGGCAGATATTTTTAATCATGGTGCTAGCTTCTCTACGGTCAAGGTACAATTAGCAGTGATCTCTAATTTTCACATAAGCGAGAATTCGGCATGTCCTTCTATTCCTATGTTGCAGTATTCTTGTGGGATTTCCTGTCTCAGGTGACCCATATATTGGCTCCTATACAAAAGCTTCAGCTTGGCTGTTGCAGCTGTATGGGACGTCACACGTAGGGCCATAAACCAGAGGTCTTAAATGTGACGTCTGCATTCACAGACCTCAGAACTTTTCAGCCGCAGACCGACGCATCATGTGCTTCACTCCTTCAACGCAAACGTCTAAAAAGCTAAGTACCCCATTAGGGTTTTTTCTTCTAATTATCTTGCTAAAGCTTGGTTTGTTGTAGTAGTTCATAGCCGATGTCAGCAAAAAAGGGTAAATGTCAGTGCGAGCGCCAGATACCCCATAAAGACTCACATGACCATTGCGTTTTTTGCTTAGGCTGGGAGCACTATCACAACTCCTGCTCCATTTGCCAGTCCTTTGTACCTAAGACCCTTCGCAGCCATCTGGCCGCTCTTCATCTTTACTTGGAGAACCAATGGCTTAAATGGTTAGCCCTTAGGATTGATCCCGCATCAGAGGCCTCGACAGAACCTCTATTTAAAAAGGCCCTCTACCTCTGCCGCTCCGCTACTGGACTCCCCGCCAACTTTCGATTTAGGAGGATTCAGCAGCGACCTTCGTAGAAGCCATTTCTCAGTTGACGACTGGCATGTCCCCGGAGCCAGCCTAGACCCCGACTACTGCCAAGGTCGAGGGGTAACCAGACTTAGCAGAGCCTCCGACCGGGATCCCTCCTCAGGACGCTACTACTGTTAGGCCGTCATCCGACTCCAGGCCTACGCCTACATCTACACCATCCAAAAAGAAACAAAAAAACAAACATACGACCTTGACCAAAGAAGGCCTACCTGACTGGCAGTCCTTCACTTCTTCCTTGATGCAGGCCTTTATGGAGCTTAGGCCTTCAGCCTCATCCCCCACTGCTCTACCAACTGCTAAGTCCTAGACCTGCTTCTACCTCTTCTCTCCCTCCTCTGGCCTCTCAGGACAGGGAAGAAGAGCAAAACACCTATTACTCCTCCTCTGAGGAATCCATTTCTTACACCTCCCAAATTGCTTCACCTCAGGAGTACTACTCCCCAGCTGAAGAATCTATTGAGGGAGACTGTCCTCCAGAAGATATTACATTTGGTGAAACTATCACCAAAATGAAAGAATATTTCAAATGGGACTGAAACTCAGAATTGGTATTTTAAACTTTTACAGGCAGAATCCCCCTCCCCTTCTACCATCCCACCTGTCATTCCTGCATACTTGGATGCTTTTACATCTGCATCAAAGACACCAGATTCTCAGCCATCTGGCCATAAATGGCCAGACCACGTCTACAAAGTTCCTGATGACCAAAAATTTCTAGTCCAACCTTCCCTGGCAGACCCAGCTGTGATTGCCACCCATCTGGATAAACAATCCAGACTCATTCCACCTGCCTCGCTTCTTATCCACTGATAAAGACAGCAAATCTATGGATAGGATTGATAAGAAGGGTCTATACCTCTTCCACTTTGGCTTTTAGAGCCATCAACTCTCAAACACATATATGCTTTGGACCTAGTCTCTTAAGCCTCTACCTTGCTGGCCAGTACTCCTGACTGCCCTACTAAAGCGGACATCTCTTCTAAACTATTTCTGGCTGCCCATGTACCCAGACACTCAATTAGATGAAGCTATGATGCTGCAGAAGCTTCTTCTTACTCTGCAGCATCTGCCTCTGTTCTCAGGAGATATTCCTGGCTTAGAATTTAACACTTACCAGAAGACTTTTAAGTCTAAGATCTTGGCTGCCCCCCTGGACCGCAGTTTTCTTTTTGGAAAACAATCTGCAGATCTTTTCAAAAACCTGCAAGATAAGAGCAAGAAATTACAAGACATCAAACATTGGTTGGTGTCCCTCATCCCCAAATATTACAGGAACTACCGTGCAAAGGTCACATTTGTCAGACATAACCCAACCTCTGCTGGATCTACCTCTTGCAGACCTAGAAGAGGTACCAGAAGACAAACCACCTCCAGGCCAGCAGCCCCACAGCTTCCCCCTAGGCAGCCTTTTCAGGACAGAGGCGGTCCCAACAATGCATGATTGCCTTGCCCCCATCCCTCTCCGCCCGCCTTTCCCACTGCCTCCACTTTTGGAAAAATATCACCACACACTGATGGGTGTTGGCCATTATCTAAAAAGGATACTTCCTCTCCTGGAAAGAAAAGCCACCCCTAAGAGGCATTCCTTTTCCCACAGAAATCAGACATCTCTTACCACAGGTCCTGACAGACCTTCTGAACATGGGTACCATAGAACCTGTCCCCTCAGGACAGGAGAGAAAAGACTTCTACTCTCAACTGTTCCTGGTCCCCAAAAAGGACAGACCATAGAGACCTATTCTAGAACTTTCCTTCTTAAATCTGTTCTTAAAGGTGCCCACCTTCAGAATGCTGTCGCTCCCAAGCCTCCTTCCTCTCCTACCTACGAAGGCTTTCATGGCCACATTGGACCTAAAAGAAGCCTACTTTCACATACCCATCCTACCCTCCCACAGAAAATGTTTACGTTTCTCTGGACTCTCCTCATTTCCAGTTTACTGCCTTGCCCTTTGGTTTGTCCACTGCCGCCAGAGTGTTCACAAAATGTCTGACCCCTGTTATTGCAGAACACAGGGAAGTCAGATTATCCCTACCTAGATGACATCCTGATCCTAGCAGACTGCAAAGAAACCCTTTCAGCTCATCTGCAGTTCACAATGTCCCTTTTACAAAATCTGGGATTCACCCTCAACCTCCCAAAGTCTTCCCTGACCCTAGAGCAAGGCAAGATATTTCTGGGTTGCAGAATCAAAACAGACTTAATGAAAGCCTTTCTACCCCAAGACAAAGTCAGCTCCCTGACCTCCCACTTCAAAGTCCTAGTGCAGACCCAAGTAATAACTGCAAGGCAATTCCTTAGGACCCTGGGCCTAATGGCAGCCACCATCCCTATGCTTCCACTAGCCAGAATGCATATGCGAAAGCTGCAGTGGTATCTTAAAAAAACATTTGGTCCCAACAACAGCATCCCCCTGGAGCAAGAAATCACACTCCTACCCTGCCTAAAGGCGGAGGTCTGCTGGTGGATTCAACAAGCCCAGCTCAACCCAGGCCTTTCCCTTCAGCCCACTCTCCCAACCTAGGTTATGCATACAGATGCATCAGACTCATGATGGGGAGCCACTTTGGCATCCTACAGGGTTCAAGCAACATGGCACCCTTCATTAAAGGCCAAATACATCAATATGAGAGAAATGACAGCAGTCCTCCTGGCTCTGAAAACCTTCAGTCCCCTGCTACTACCAGGTGTTCTCCTAATAATTAGACAACACCACAGTTATGTGGTACCTCAGCAAACGGGGAGGAACAAAAGCGTACCATTTGTGCAGACTAACCTTACTGATATGGGATCGAGCCTCTCACCACAGCTTGTCCCTACAGGCATCCTACATCCCCTTGCAGGCGAACAAACAAGCATACCTTCTGAGCAGGACATCCTCTCCACAACACGAATGCATGCAGGATAGTCTTCTTGGATATTGTCCACTGGTGGGACACTCCTGAAATAGACCTGTTTGTCTCCCCCCAGAACAGACAACTGCAAACCTTCTCCCCTCTAACTTGGAGAGTAGACGCTTTCAGCATTTCTTGGAAGGGGAAGTTTCTTTATGCCTTTCCCCCCTTCCCACTAATTCAGAAAGTCCTCCTGAAAACAGGAGAGACAAACCAAAAATCTTGTTGGTGACTCCCTACTGGCCAAGGCAGCACTGGTTCCCCCCTACATCACAATCTGGCCAAGGGCAATCACCACAAGTTACCCCACAAGGTGGACCTTTAATGCAACAAAATGGAACCCTCATCCACCCACACTTGCAGATGTTGTCACTGACACTGTGGGTGATAAACTTTTAATTCCCTTCAGGCACCACTACTCAGAGGATGTGCTTTCTGTCCTGAGGGAGGCCAGGAAACCTACTACAAGAAAATCATGGGAAAGATTTTCAAAATGGTGTCTGAACAAGGGAAGGGATCCATGCATTGCAGATCACCCCTAGTTCTTGCATATGTGTGTCAACTAGTAAAAGGCGGACTGTCATACTTTTCAGTAAAAGTTCACCTTTCCGCAATCTCAGCCTGCCTACCACTAGATCCTCCCTTTCTAGACAGGCTAGATGTTAAGCTTTTCTTAAAAGGGGTCTTACACATAAGGCCTCCAAGAAAGCCCATCCCACCACCCTGGGACCTTAACTTCATTCTGGAAAAGCTCACCCAGCACCCATTCAAACCTGCTGGGACAGCTAATGTACAGATATGTACATGGAAAACTGTACTGCTAGTGGCCATAACTTCAGCCAGAAGGGTGTCAGAACTACAGGCCTTAATGGTCTGCCCCCCTTATACTACTTTCCACAAGGACTAACACTAACAACTAACCCCCTCCTTCATGCCTAAGGTGATCAGTGATTTGTCAATAAACCAATCTATTCACCTACACACATTCTACCCCTCTCCCACCAATGAAGGGGAGAGGATACTTCACACCCTGGATGTACACAGATGGTTAAGATTTTACCTGGACAAAACAAAATCCATTAGAAAATCCAATCCACTCTTTGTTTCCTTCTACCCCAGTGCCCTGGGCAAGGCAGTCTCCAAACCAGCGCCTGTTGGGTCAGGAAAGCCATTTATCTCTGTTAGTCACTGCATGGCAATAAACATCCATTGGGGTAAAAGCTCATTCCACCAGAGCAATGGCAGACTCTGAAGACTTTCTCAAAGGCCTGGACATTGCTTCCGTTATGGAAGCAGTGACATGGTCCACCATTCACACTTTCACCAAACACTACAAATTAGACAATGTCTCCAGAGCACAAGCAGGATTTGCCAGAGCAATTCTTCAGTTCTTTGTAGAATCAGCCTCTTCATCTGCCACCCTTCCTTCCAACTAAGCTATGGTACTCTCCCACAACAAGAATACTGCAACATAGGAACAGAAGGACATAGAATAGCTGTGTAAAATCTTACCATAACCATAGATGTCCTTCTCTTCCTTGTTGCAGTATTCCTTCCTACCCACCAAAAAAACCCTTATCTTTCTCTTACTCAGTCCAGCATGTCCTTAGGCCCCTGGTATCCTATACCCTACCCTGGGGACCTATGAAAACCACATAAGGGCCCCATGGCCCTATGCCTGACATCACTGGCATCTCCTCCTGCTGGGCCTTCTATTCCTTCTGCTGGGCTTTCAAGTTCTGAGGTCTGTGCATGCAGACATCACATTTAAGGCCCCTGGTTTATGGCTTTACGTGTGACATCCCACATAGCTGCAACAGCCAAGCTGAAGCTTTTGTATAGGAGCAGACGTACAGGTTGCCTGAGGCAGGAAATCCCACAACAAGAATACTGCAATATGGAAGAGAAGGACAGCTATGGTTATGGTAAGATTTTACACAACTATTCTTTCTTTGACTTTGTCCAAGCTTTGTAAGGCCTTTTTGAAAGGCACCTTTCAACTTAGGCCTCCAGTTAAGGACTCAGCGCCCCCTTGGGATCTCACCTTGGTTCTGCAAGCTCTGGTTTCCTCCCCCCTTTGAGCCAGTGGCTACGGATGAGTTGCAGTTCCTGTCTTGGCAGATGGCTTTTTGGTTGCAATTACCTCAGCCAAGAGAGTTTTGGAGATCCAAGCCTTGTCTGTTAAGCCTCCTTATATGGTATTTCATAAAGACGGGGTATCCCTGCGGACAAAACCCATCATTCTTCCCAAAAGTGGAATCATAGACCAATATTAATCAGGTCATCAATCTTTCCAGAACAAAAGAGTGTACAAGTTGCACTTGCTTGATGTTCAGAGGCAACTGCATTTCTATTTGCATAGAACAAAATCCTTTCATAAGTCTGATCAACTTTTTCTTTCCTTTTCCAAACCCTTCTTGGGAAAGCCTGTTTCTACGGTTACTGTTGCTCGATGGATTTCTGAGTACATTTCGTTGGCCTAGCTAAAGGGTTATCTCCACCAGGACATGTCTGTGCGCATTCAACCAGGTCTGTTGTTACTTCTGCGGCCTTTTTGTCCAGGGTTTCCTTAGATGACATCTGTTCTGATGCTACCTGGGTGTCATCGCACACATTTATCTCCCATAAATTGGACCTTCTTTCCAGGGGCAGGGCATCCTTTGGCTCAGCCATGCTCTGGAATATCATTCCATGAGAACCTCCCAGGGTTCATTGGTAGCTGGGGACTCTGTCCCACAGGTTGATCAAATGAAAACAACAAATTCAGATAAAAAAGTTATGTACTCACCATAACGTTCCATCTGAGTTGTTGTTTTTCATTTGTCTTCAGCTGTCCCTCCCTCCTTCCCCTCGCTTTGTGTGGGCTGTGTAGTAGACCTTATGGAAGAGACATAGTCCCTCTATTTTGGCTAGTTTCTCTCTTGATGAGTCTTGTGGTGATGCCAGGTCTATAGGCATATGGTCTAGGTTGGGGGTGCTGCTGCAACAAACTCGATCTGAGGGGAGGAGGGACACAGGGTTATTATGGGTAGGTGAGGAGCTTGTAGCTTGGATCAGATGCTGGAGTATGCAGCTTAGTCAGATCCATACCAGATCCAGATCCCCACAGGTTGAAGACAAATGAAAAACCAACAACTCAGATGGAACATTATGGTGAGTACATAACTTTTTTTGCAGTACAGGAGAGCATCTGAAAGCTGATTAGAATTGTTGACAAGGTTTCCAAAAATAAAGCTGTTACAGCTGAGATAGGTTAGAACACAGTATCACATGGGGGAAACTTGAGGAAGAAGAGTAATATGGGGAGGGGTGGAGGTTACCAGAGTGTTTAGATGATGTGCAGCGGGTGATTATGGTTCACACAATTATTGTTAAAAAGCAGATTGAGTATGGAATATACATTGATTAAATGTTTAGGGCAGTAGCTGAAGCCAAGGTGCGGCTGAGATCTTGTGGTCGCAAAGCTTACTACTACACAGTCTGGGAGCTTGTAGGAGTGAAAATTAATAACTGGCTTGTGACATTGATTAAATGTTTAGGGCAGTAGCTGAAGCCAAGGTGCAGCTGAGATATTGTGGTCACAAAGCTTCCTATTACACAGTTGGGGAGCTTACAGGAGTGAAAATTAATAAGTGGGTTGTGACCTGTAGCTAGTATAAGTAGACGAAGTATGAAATAAACAACGCTCACACGACTAGGAGATGCACGGGAAGCCTAACTAATCAGAGGGTTACAAAGATGGTGCGGAATGCTAAACCGGGAATTCAAACACACAATGCATCGTGGGGGAAAGGATTGTGCCAGTGCCTGTAGTTATTAAGGTACTTGTGGATGCTGTTAATGCAACAGCTGTGGAGCCAGACTCCCAACTACCCCTGCCCTACAAAGCTTGACTGTTTTTTTAGTGTTCAAAATTCTTTACATTTTTTATACAGTCTAGTAGTATGTCTGTGGATGCAGTCAGAGAGGTGATGATGGCTTTTGCCCAGAATACTCTTCTCATTGACTGTGAAACTTTGGAAAAAGGTGTACCCCTCTGCAACAATGGCCTTCAATGCTATGAATTGTCAGACCCCATATGGTCACGTACCAGAGGAAAAATCCACCAGCTGGAGGCTGTTTTGGGGAACTCATTCTAGGAGATCCAAAGATGAAACTAACTAGACTTATCCACACATCTGTGCAGGTAGGCAGGCATACAATCAGGTTCAAATACGATGCTGCTGCTTGCAGCATCCAGGTCAGCTGTTATGGGGACAGTGATATGAAGATTTGCCTGACTAATGATTCGGCCCATACCAGAGAATGCTAAAGCACAAATCCCTTAATCCCCTGCTCGACAAAGATTTTTGGATGCTCATTGTACAACATGCATACATACATTATATATATATATATATATAGAGAGAGAGAGAGAGAGGTGAAACTAGATAGAGAGTAAAGCTGTGAAACACCTCCATCCCTTTCTGAGGCAAAACAAATCTACCAAGTAATGCAGCAAACTCTACTGATGGCATACTAGGAAATAGCAGTCATAAGGGAAAAAGACCTTTTAAAAGCATAAGCAGCAAGTTACAGAATTGGAAGTCTTGAGGCCTAAATGGCCAGGACCCAGAAAGAGTGTGATTATATTCCAGACCTGTCTGACAAACCCCTACCTGGATTGGGAGATATCTCTGTCTTTCTCGATTACTGTCCTCTCAGAAAAATGGAAGGAAATCATAAGGGACAGGTGGGTATTACTTATTGTTTTCTGAGGATACAGGCTGCATGTCCTGTCTGTTCCACAGTTTCAAGAAATTCCACCTTTAGGAGAAGATCAGAGGCATATTTTGCCTCTTGTCTGGAAGCACTGCTGCAACAAGGAACCACAGAAAAGGTTCCATGGGGAGAAGAGAACAGACTTTACTCAAGATTATTCCTGGCACCGTAGCCTTGCAGGCTCAGACAAAATGGAAGTAGTATCAAATTATATTAAGAAGTGTAAGGTGCAGATAGCAATGTTGCAGTAAACACACTTTGATACAAATGAGCATATGAATTTGACAAAAGAAAAGATTTCAGGATGAATAATCGGCAGACTATCAGGACAGTGGAAAAGGGAAGTAATATTGATTGCTAGAAGGGACTCCACTAGTGAGAGAAGGAAACAAACACAACAAAACAAAAACCAAAATAATGGAATGTTTGTGGTAGTAAGGCACTGTTGACAAGGAGCACGATTATGCTGGCATGTACTTGTATTTCATCAATGTTAATTATGAAGTTTAAGAAAATTTTGGAAGAAATAATGGACTTTCAGCAGGGAATATTATAGGTGGGGACTGTAACGTGATTTGTAAAACTGAGGATGTATCAAGAGGCCCTAGTTGAGGAAAATATAGCAAAAGAGGAAAGATTTCTGAAAAAAATATGAAAATATTTGACATGGAAAATGTGAAGTCAGCAGTAGGAACTCCAAATCTGCATATTATTCCCCAAGGTACAGTAACTGGGCTAGAGTAGATAGAAATCATATTTAACTGAAAGCTTCAACACACATCCAGTAACTGTTAAAGGTCATGCACTAAAATGTTAAAAATACAGGGTGATGAAGTACAGATGAAACATTGATGCATTCCTACTTACCTGTTAAAAAGAGGAGTTTAAAGAATGGGTATTGGCAATTACTGAGAGACTTCTTCAGCAGGGATAGCTAGTGAGTGGGATAAAATAAAAATTAAGTTTAAAACTAGGGTAGAAATAAAAGAGAAAGATGTATGGTTTAAAAGGAATAGGAATTATGTAGAGGGACTGGCAAAGGTTAAAGTATTACTAGAATAAGGGGAATCTCGCAGAACAAGATGATAAGCAACTGCAGAGTGCAAAAAGGAAAGTAAGGGAGTATTTGGATAATATGAATAAATTAAAAAAGATTGCTGTTGCGCAACATTTTTTATAACAACTTCATAGCACAAAAACATTTAATACAATTACTTAGGCAGCAGAAAATAGAAAGGGTTGCTGCCAGACTTAGGGAGCCTATGGCAAAAAAATAACCAGTATCCTATAGAAATATTAGAGATATTTTAGGTGTTTTATAAAAAAATATTTAAAGCAGTGGAATGTAGAAACCAAGAAAAAGCACACAAATGGAAGTATTTATGGAAAACTTAAATATGCCAAGGTTGGAGGAAGATGAGACTCAACTAACAATTAAGATAGGAGGAGATTAAATAAAAATTATGTATAATCAATGTGTACAGGGAAGTATTCAAGAACAGGTGGTATTTCTGTGAAAGTTTGAAAGTTAGGGAAGAAAGTGATCAAGATTTGGAAAGCTTTGTTTAATAGTATTTTAACAGGAGGGGAAGTACCAGCATAATGGAAGAAAGGTGTGGTGACTGTATTACCCAAAGAGGGTAAAGACCCATCAGACCCAGCTTCATATAGACCCATTTCAATTTTAAACTGTGATTATAACATTCTTATGGCTAAGCAAACTAAGAAAGTAATAAAGGTTTTGCCAAAATTGATAGATATGGAGTCTAAACAAAAAACTCCACTCCCTACAAGCTCTCCTCACCCTAGAGAATGCTGACTTTTGTGTGGTCACTGAGATTTAGTTTAAAACCATGGAGAGCACACCAGCATTACAAGGCTGTAATGCCTTCCACACATTTATACCATACACATTTAAGGCTGGTCAAACAGGACAATGTACTTGAGCTTCTTCAAGTTCAAATTATCACAGGCAAAATCCTATACCACTTCCTTGCACACACTATTGGTCCTCATCTATAACCCATGAAATCTATACCGTGTATTTAAACTTATTGGAAATGCCGTCCAACCCAATACCATATTCATGGGCGACTCTGATTACTCCACTATTAACCGGTAGTCATATAACACCAAACATACAAGCACAGAGATTCCTGCCTGGATTTTGTGAAAACAAACTTGCTGGACCAGTTTGCCAGTACACAAACCTGGGGTGCAAACATATACTGTATGTGGTCTGATCTGTAATGTCTTCTGTGGTAAAGACAGACCACAAAATGGTCTCCTTTGAAGTAAAAATAAAACCTGGAACCCTAGCTAACCCTGGAATATTCAGTAACTGACTTCCTATTTTTAAGTGTTTGCGTGGTAAAATTTCAAGCCCCTATAAACCCTAAGAACACTGCTGCCTACACACAGCTGTTCACAGAAACCCTATACAAGCATGTTAATAATAGAGGCAGCTGTGCTCACCACTGAAGTACAGAATTAACTCAAAAAAACAAGCCACCCTGCTGGAATCACAGTAGCAATAGGCTGTATAACAGAAGAAAGAAAAATCATAGCAAAAATTAGGAGGTGCAGCACCAAGCATGATAAAGACAATCTCATCGAACTAAACAAACATCTCAGAGGACAAATAGTCTTCCAAAGCCCAAATATGAGGTAAATTTGGCATCCCAGGACAAATGCAAGACATTCTTTAGCTATGTCTCTAACCTCAAAGGCTGTACACGGTTATGTGCAGAGCTCATTGTTAATGGAGTCACCTATACTAAGCCAAAAGATACAGCAAACCTACTAGCCAACAAATTCAGCTCCAACTTTACCCCTCTCTCACCCTTAACCTTCCTTCAGGAAATACCTTAAAATACAACTCCCCATGCCATCACTAGAGAACAGGTCCTTAATGCTTTCTCTAAGGCTATGAACACTGCAACAGTGGGTCCACAAAGTATCCCAGAATGCTTTTTAAATAGCATGAAACATTATCTATCAGGCCCTCTAGAATTGCTATTTAACTGTAGCCTCCAAACAGGCTTCGTGCCTCACAAATGGCGAAATGCAATGCAACAGTTATTCTCTGCACAAAGGTGGGCCATCTGCAGACCCTTAAGTCTCACTAGTTTCATATGCAAAGCCATGGAAAGAATTATCATGAAAATTATTAATAATGACATAGCAAATATCCAGATACTGAACCCAACCCAGTTTGGTTTTGTCAAGGGCAGGTCACGCCTACTCATCTTGGTGGACTTCTTTGAGAAGGTCACCAAAGTAGTGGATGAGGGCAGAATGGTTCACATTGCCTACCTTGACCTGGCCAAGACATTTGACACAATGCCCCACTCGGGCATTGTTGACAGTCAAGAGTTTAGGTTTAAACTCTTATGTCACCCGGTGGATAGCCAGCTGGCTCACAGAATGGACCCAGGCAGTTAGAATTGGGGAGTCCACCTTTACAAAGAGGCCAGTCACAAGTGGAGTTCCTCAGGGATCAGTTCTGGGATCACTCCTTTTTGGCATTTACTTCTCTGAAGTCAAGGCCACTGCCAATGGCCTCTGGCTGACTAAAATTGGAGAGGATTGCAAATTAAGAGCAGTCATTGAATCCCACACCAACGTAAATATTCTCCAGGAAGGGCTGGCCAGGACAAACAACTGGTGTCAGAGCCATGAGCTAAAACTAAATGCCAATAAATGTATAACAGTATCCCTCAGGAAGTCATCCATCCCTGGTAACTATCATATTGACAACACATCCCTAAGAGTTGACCGAGTAGTCAGGGACTTGGGGACAGACCTAGATAGTAATCTAACCTTTGACCATCACGTGTTTACAGTAATGAGGAAATCATTCTGTGTTGTGCAACTTATAAACAAAAGGTATGGCATTTAGGTACAGAGGAATTCATTGTTCCACTGTATTCGGCATTCATCAGACCTGTTATTGAGTTCTGTGTCCCCTTTGATATGTACCTAACCAAGCATATGTAACAATTGGAATGTCCACAGAGGCTCCTCACTAAAAGAATACAGGGCATAAGTAACATGTCCTTTGAAGACTGTCTCAAGGCCCTATACCTGTATTCTGTCTCCAAAAGATGTTTAGGGGAGATCTATGCCTGACATGCAAGGCACTATCAGACCCCACCCTGATGGACCTCTTGCATATCCACAATACAAACAGCACCAGAATTACCCAATCTAAAGACTTGTATCTTGCCTGTGATATAAACTGGACCTGCTGGAGAAACCTGTATGTATCCCAGAGAATACCCCTTCTCTGGAACAGGCTCCCATCCATGTGAAGCAGAGTCCCTCCCTAACCCAATTCAAGTGCAACATGGACAATTGGATGGGAAACAGGAAATTCATCCCTGATTTGGCACCTATGTCTCTAATGGACATGGGAAGCCTATAAATGGTTCAACTCCCAGGCCCCTACTTGTAAATGTTTCATCTCCTTAGCCCCTGCTTACACTTTACGGGTACCAGAACTTTTCAAAGATTTGGGATGCATGGCTAAGCTTAAAAAGACCCTTGTGGTCATTAGTCTAGTAAATATCTGGAGGGGAGACAAACATTTGACAACTCTAATAGAACAACAATGATCCAGGGTGAAGCAGAGTGTAAAATATTACTGCTGTTGGTGTCATACAGAGAAAGCATTTGACAGATTAAAATATAATTTTATGAGTAGAACAATGGAAGCATTTACATTCCATGATACAATAGGGTTAAATATTAGGATGTATGAGGACTCGGAGACAAGACTTAAAATGAGAAGGTTCCTCTCTGATAAACGGTGTTTGAACAGAAGAACCAGGCAGGGATGTCCCTGTCACTATTTATACTTAGAGATGTTTGCAAGGAAAATAAGGGACTCAGAAATTCAAAAATATAATTAGTATGTTAATCAGGAAAGTTGGCCTTATCTGCATGATATTTTTTACTTAATAAATCCAGGAAAAGATATCTCAGTGTTGTAGAACATTTTGGGACAGTGTCAAGTATTTTCGGGATATAAAATGAATGAATTTAAAACAAGGTCTATAGAGGTTAATTATGTACCCATACATAAATTGGTTCAGTGATACCCATATTTATGGGAACATGATAAGATTAAGTATTTAGGTGCATGGATTAAAAGGATTCTGTTATAGCAGCTAAGGATACATGGAAAGAGACTAAACAAAAGATAATACAAAAACTGGAAGCTTTTGTTTATGGATATGGATAGTAAGATCCAAGTAGTGAAATGTTTTTAGACCCCCCTTAGTTTTATATGCAGGTCAGACATGACAGAGAGCTTCTTTCAGAGAGGAAAAGGACAAAGTTAAATGGGATAAGGTGACCTCCCTATAGAACAAGATGATTTAGGATTGCCTGATTTGTATAGATATTTTAGAACTGCACAGTTAAGGCTCATGTACATAACACAAGCAGAAGGTTATAAATCAAAGTGGAAAGGTGATGCTGAAGTGGGGTGGGGAAGTTCAAGAAATAAGGGGAGAAGGGATGGGAGGGTGGCCTAATGGTTAAGGTGTTTGCCTTACAAATACAAGGTGCAAGGTTTGAGTCTCACAAGGGATAATTGGGCTGGCTTAAAAATGGCTGCAGGCAGCAGTAGCCTAGAATAGGATTTTGGATGCAGATCCTTAAGGAGAATAATAACCGTACAGAATATTATATTCAAAAAGTTGCAGAAAGTATTCTAATAATGAAGTCAGCATGAGAATGGTGACGTGATTTTTGCCAATATGGATGATTGTAAGCAGGGGTACAGAAAATAAGCAAGAGTATGTGGAATTTACTGGAGAAAATTAGCAAAGGAACCAATGAATTAGGAGCAAATAACTATAGAGGGAAAGTAAACAGAGTGGAATTGAGGCCAAGCAGAACTTTGGACTGTTGGCCAGAGATTGCCTTTCTTACCAGGGATTGATATTAAAATATAGACATTGAGAAAGAGATAATAAGAGTCCTAAGTGAAAAACCAGCTCTGGCAGAATTATCTGGTTGTGTCTAGAACAGAAGTTGCTGGTAAAATAAGGATAATTAATACAGCATATAAAATATTGGGAGCGCTACAAAATCCTGAAAGCCTAAAATCCTGAGAACAAAATCTTGAAAGTTCAAAATACTGAAAACTCAGAATACAGAATCTCATAATACTGAAAACACACAGGATACCAGCACTTAGCATATTCCAGCACAAGTACATATAGCAACAAACAAAAGACAAACCATATTACTCTTCTCCAAGTATAAGCAGCAAGGGGCAAGCCCCTTTGCCCCACACACCCCCTGCTACTTACATATATCAACTCCGAGACTGCAGTTAGTGTAGTGAATTTTGACTTTATCAAAACATGATTCCATGTCTCCTCATCTCCATAGTCTGCTCTTAAACATATTTTTCAATTTTATACCTGTGCTACAGCTGCCTTCTGACAGTTTATGTGAGGCAGGTACCACAGCCAGTCCCATAGGTTGCTGCATTTTATTAGTTTATTTCTATGAGAATGTATTGCCATTTGAACCTTCTTTGGTTAGGCTTCCCTTCCTCCAAACATGCCATTAATATTCCAGTATTTAAAACTGCACCCCATCATTAGTCCTAGGGTTCCAGATCCTTCTCCATCCTGTTCTTACTAAAATTTTTGATAAAATACTTGACCTTTAAGTACTAAACCACATAAATTACACACACCTATGAACACATGTATCGGTCCAGTGCACCCTGACAGTATATGCACCACACACGTGTGTGTGTGTGTGCGTGTGTGTGTGTGTGTGTGTGTGTGTGCGTGTGCGTGTGTGTGCATGGTTAGACATATTTAGATAGATACAGCTACTGACAAAGTCTACTTAATCTCCTCTAATATGGATAAGGGGACTCTTATAGTAACATTTTTGCAGACCTGAGACATACATTTGAAAGCAGTGAGCAGAACTTGCTTTTCAAAAACTCCGATATTACACATATATATATATATATATATATATATATATATATATATATATATATATATTTGTAAAATGCAATGTCACCATGATTTCTAAACAGGGTTGCCTCACTTCTTGTCAAGGATCAGTACTAGTCCCCTTTTGGTCTCGCTTTTTATTGATAATACTACTTCAGCTATTTCTCACCTAGGTTAATAACCCTCTTCAAAGACAATTTTTCTTCTTCACAGATCATGTCCTTTTTGCTTTGTGTAGATAATTAGCTAACATCTAACTTACTACGGGCCACTGGGAAAGCATTTTCTGCAGTTTTCATCTTATTCTACTCAAATTTAACTTTTTAAAATAAATTATGGCAATATTTTACCAAAAATGCTAACAATATTTCCATATTTAATTTAAGTATGCAAAAGGATTGTAACATAGATTCATAGGTAGTTACTACTTGGCATTCAGCCAAGTAAGACCACTGAGAAGCCTAACTGAGTTTTAGTTGCCTGGAGTACTGTCTAAGTGACTTGCTCAGAGTCGCACGTTAGGCAAACTTGAGCAGAGGGAATCAGTCCCCTGGAGTACTGGAAGCAGCTCATTAACTGCTCATAGCCTTAATCCTCTTCACTAACTATAGTATATAGTAAGGAAAACAGGGTTAAGTAATTTTCTAGTAATTTTTTATACCTGGTTTTCTTTATTCAAGCTACGTGTTATGAGCTTGATCATGTAAATCCTGCATTAAAGCAGGAAATTGAAGAACTTTTTCAGAGTAAAAGAAAGTTAAACACTAGGAGTGACAAGTGGTGAAAATGTCCCCATGCACATGAATGAGGCAGTAACTAACCAATTTGTTATGTCCAAGTTTCTTTGTTATTGATCTTTCATTCTAAATGTTAATTTAAATGTATGACAATTTTAAATAACCTGACTATTCAAAATCTGACACATGTTCAAAAGGTTGATTTAGTTTATTCCATAGATATTTGTGTCCTAACGTGCACATAAAACATGAAAAAACATACATCAGCACCTTTACTAGTCATCCATTTTCATGTTGATTGTGCCTTTTTTTCACCCTTATATAAGGGTTAGGGAATTAAATAGGTGTATAGGCTTATAGGTAGGTAGTTACTAGGCATAAAGTCCAGGAGACCATTGATGAGCCTAGCCCAGTTTCCAAGTTATCCCCACGTACTGTCTGGCTAAGTGATTTGCTTAATGTCAGATAGCAGGTAGCTTTAAGCCATGGTAATCAAACCATGGTATGTAGCTTGTTTAACAGGTCATAGCTGTAGTCCTCTACTCCAACTACCAGGTATTAGGGGAGGGTCAGCAGTTCACTATTTGGTTTATAAATTAATTTTTCAGCAAAATAGGCTTAGGTAGTTAGCTTTTCACTACAATTTGTTCAAGATAGAGTACCAGAATGAATGCTTAATATGTATGCACTGCATTTCTTGTAATGCTTGTGAAGAAAACTCAAGTGAAAGCACCTGCACATAGCAACACATCTGTGTAGTCCCCTATGTAATAATACTAGCTGCAACTTATAACAGACTATTAGAAGGTAGTGGGGCTGGATACTGAAGCATGTAATTTTCCTGCAATTTTTTAAAATATTTTTATGAACTTGTTTGATAAAGTTTTACACAATTTGAAGTATCCATATATATTAGTAAAAGGCTGATGTTAAACACTTCCAGAACTGCTTGTATGTTGTTTGGAAACTATCCAAAGCTTAACAACAGTAGTTCCCTTAACATAACAGACTCAAACAGTACTATAATTAATCATGTACAGAACTGCAAATACTGTTTGATCCCTTACTATTATTTGTACCTCATGGTCGGCTTGTTACAGAGAATGTTTCTAGGTAGATTAAAACTTGCTTTATGATTTGCAATCACTTAGAAATGGAGTCCAGATGATTCCCAGCCAAAAAAACAAAATGTTTCTCATCTCACAAGTGGAATGCCATCCCCAAAATCTGTTTTAATTCCAGTGCAAACAAATCAACACTACAATATACCATCAGTAAAGCATTTAGATCAACTTCCAAGATGACTGCACGTTGATTAACAGCTTAATTTCAACTCTCCCAACATGAAATCAGAAATTCAGAAGAGACCGTCAATAAACTCATATTTTTGAGTAAAATTCAGTAACTTGTTAGTAAGTTCACTGCTTGCATGCTAGCAAAAAAGAAATTCAGAGAACCTGAAAGAAAATCAATCGCAAAAGGTGAGGAAAAAACACTGACTGGGAAGAATTCTGCAACTGTTCAGCAAAAAGCAGTGCAAATTCCAGCTTTGGTGCAAGACATGACTTCCAGTAACCTAGTGGAAAAATAAGGCAAATGTACTCAGAACTGATTAAATAAATGAAACACTGATGGAGTATATCAACTCAAATAATAAAAGCCTGGAAAAAATGGAAGAAGCTTTAAACAGGTATTCAGATAAGGTGATAAAACTGCAAAAATCAGTGGTCGAAATGAAGAAAAGGCTGGCTGAATATGAGACTGCTCAAGAAGAGATGTTTCAAAAATAGAATTAGAGGACAGAGCACATAGGGGAGACCTGAGACTTTCAGCTGTACCAGAGAAACTGGAAGGAACAGATTGTATTAATTGTATGAAAGCACAAATAAGTAACTGGACTGGTATTCCACAGCAGTTCTTAATTGAAAGGGCACATTATGTGTATGCTCCAAACCTGGCCATGAGAAAGTACCCTAGATCTTTAATAGTAAAGTTGCAATCCTACCAGCAGAAATTCTCTAGCTCTGTAAGTATTTCATCACTTGCAGTGTCATGTAATGCCTGTGGGATGTTAATGACAAAATTAAAAGGGTGGTTAAGTGATACAGAGATGGTGAGATATGGTCTAACATTCATGAAATCAATATTCAGACTGAACTCTGTAGAAAATAAAATGCGTACCACATGATTTGTAGCTTTCTGTACCCCAGCTGAGCTCCACATTCATCTTGACTTTCAGAGCTAAGCACCCTTCCTGCTATGATGAGCCGATGTTAACTTGGCCCATTAGCATTTGAAGATTTCTATCTCTGTCTTTGGATGAAACTTCTGTACAGATTGTGACTGTGCTGATACTACCAATGACTGTCTTGAGGAAAAGCCATTTCTGTTGGTATTTTTTGCTTCTGTGATGACTGACTGTCCAGCATTCCGTCAGTCAGATAGTGCACTATTGAAGAGGGCCCGTCATCCAGGTAGCCACAAGGATGCTTTCTGCTCTCAATGGCATCCTAGCAGTGAGATCATTTTTATTGTTCATAACACCTCTCTGGCCATGATGAGAGTACTTTTACCACCACAGAGACCTCCTTTGCACCTATATCAGCATATGTACAAACAATGCACCAAGAGGGGTTAGCGTCAGTGACTTGGATGTCAATGCCCACGTTTTTCCTGCACCAGCTCCCTGCATCATGACAAGCCTTCACTGTCTGAGGATCAGATGTTAGAGCAATGACATATAGCCCAGTGGGTGGCCACCATCCCCCCTTATTGGCACATCCATCTTCCCCACCTGTGCAGTCAAGTGCCCAAATCACTATACAAACTCGAGTCACCTGATATACTTAGGGCTGTATCCTCCCTATGGCAGCCTTTCTTTGTTTGGCAATTTATTTGAGAGAATCCTTTTTGCTAAGGGTGGGGTTCCTTGAGTAAACAAAGTTGACCTCCCTAAAGGCCTGACCGCTTTCTTTGCTATTGGAGACCTTATGAAGATACTTAAGTATGTGTCAAGACTCTTATCTCATGGTGAGGACTTAATGAATAATCTAATCCACCAGATTCTAGAGTTGAGTCAGAGGAACATATGTTCATGTCCCAATGGGTCAGCCTTTTCTGTGTATTATCTTCTGGGCATTGTATGCCATCTCCACTAAGAAACTTGGCCTTTGTCAGGTCTTTCTGAGGTGGGTAGCTCAGCTGGAAAGCAACAGCAGAAGATGGCAGAGCATTTAGACCTTCCTGAACCTCATTTATTTGGACTTTCTTGTTTTAGTTTGGATTGTAAAAAATGATTTGTGTTACATCAGGCTAGTTTTTGTTTTAGGCTAGGATCATTACAATGTATGAGGTTGTCAATCATGTTTCGTGATGCTTTGTGCTTTTTTTGTATATATTAGTTTTACATGGGTTAAAGCTGTTATTGAAATGTTGATCTGCTGAAGTCCATTTGGTGGACAAAAGTGATTAAAGTAAAATAAAGAAGAGTTATTCCAGTGACCAAGCCTATTTGAGTTATATTTCTTCAGTACCTTCATGGAAGAGAAATTTACATCTGATTGTGCTGTTTATTACTCTTGCTTAATATTGTAATGTTTAGGTGTCTTTATTTTTCAATTTTTCACAAATAACAAGGAAATGAAGATATGAAGATATGAAGTAGTTAACTTCATTTTATCTGCAACCTGTGGGTATTTGGATCCATATCGGATCCGATCTGGCAACTTTACAAACATCTGCTCCGAGCTCCAAGCTCCTCCCCCTTACCCATAACACACCACCATCTCCTACCTTCCCTCAGATCTCGTTTGCCACTTCGTGCATCAACATCGTGATCTCCGTAGCTCTGAGCCTTAGGGTTATTGCAAGTGCTTTTTGTGTTTTTTTGTTTTGAAAGAGTTTCTCAGTTGGTTCTCTTTTCCTCCCCCTATCACTTGTTCGTCGGTTGTTACAAAAAAAAAAAAAAAAGTATATAGCTTTGTGAGGTAGTTGTTGTGTAGGCCCTTCCCTTCCCTATACCGTGTGCGTGGTCAGTAGTGTGTTTGGGTTTACTAGATGTGGCTGCTATTGTGATGAAATGTCTGAACAGCCAAAACCGACTTTTAAAAAATGCACAGAGCGTGGCCATAAGCTTTCACCAGCGGATCTCTGTATGTTGTTTGCCTGGGTATAGCTCATATATCCGCCCAATGCAGTGTTTGTGCAGGGTTTAACCCGAGGGCCCTGAAAGACAGGAAGGCCAAACTGGTGGCAAAAGGCCTGCTTCCAGCTTCCACTTTGGACACTTGGGCCTCAGCTTCTACAACTCCCGCCAAACCACCCCCTCAGGCTGGGACTCACCCTCCCGCTAGACCTGCTGAAGGGGATGCCAAAGGGGGAGACAAGAAACATAAGGATGCAGAGAGATGGAGAGATAGAGAGAAGAAAGGGGATAGGCCCCGTAAACTGTCTCCAGATCGGGAGTCCTTCCCTAGCCCACCTTCCAAGGTCTCGAGACCTGTGTCTCCTTGGCTCCACTCCTCCAGGTTCTCCCCAGAGCCGACGGAGCTGAGGCCTTCCTCCAGATCATCCCAGCGACCAGCCAGATCTGAGTTGGTCACTTCCTTGCACTCGACTCTGTCGAGTCTTTCTGAAATGGATATGGACAGGATGATGATATTTATTCAGACCCAAATCCAGATAGTAGTCTTGCCAGGCCTGCCTCCCTCTGGAGAGGGACCTCCATGCCATTCTTTCATCCGATTTCTTCTTCCCTGATCCAGCCTGTGGATTCGGGGTTTATGGATCCGAGGATCTTCGGAGTTGGGGATTTGGCACCGATGGTTCCTCCAACCTCGACTCCGGCGATTACCTTGAGTCCCTTGGATCGGACCAGCTTGGATCCAAGCAGCTCTCGGGGCCGAGGACAGGGAGTCGGACCCCCAAGGGGATGGATGTGTTTTCAGCTCCGACCTTGTCGGATCCAAGCTGTTCCTTCAGAGCTCCGGCTACCCTAGCCTCGGCCCCGATCCTCACGGCAGAACCGGGGAGAGCTTCCTCCTTGTTAGGTTCTAAGGAGGTGTGCTGTCCATCGCCGTTCAATGTGGTGGAGAGGGTTCTCTCCCAAGGAACGCCAGCCTATTTCCTTGGATTCTGTCCAGATTCCCTCAGATTCAGTTATGACTCCCTTCACCTTGTCTCAGGGACAGCTCATGCTAGAGGAGCCCCAGGCAGTTCCCCTGGAGGAAGCCCCTGTTGCTCATGAGCCCTCTTCAGAGTCCCACTGAAGAGGTTCATCGTAAGCACATGTGCAAAAGGAGGCACCTGGACTCCCCTGAGTCCCTTACAGAAGACATGATTCAGATGAAGGAGAATGTTCCCCCAGGTTACCTCCCGAGGGATCCTCCGCCAGAGGGGAGGTTGGTCAGCCCCAAAATCTACGGATGAATCAGTGTTCCTGGAGGCTTTTGGCATGGGCCCATCTATGTCCTGAGTGTCCCCGCCGGCAGATCCCTTAGTGGATCTTATCACCACGCAGGCATGGAAGGAGCCTGACACTATAGAGCCAATACCTAAGCACCCGGACAAAATTCTGTCTCCACCCTCGGACAGACAGGCGTGGTATAAGGGATCCACTGTGGATGCTGTGGTGGTTGTAGCAGCCACCAAGAGGGAGCTGGCTCAAGAAAGTTCCTCGGTCCACCCTCCGGATAAGGAGTCCAGGACAGCGGATCGATTTGGGAAGCGAGTGTATTCTTCAGCAACGTTTTCCATCCGAGTGCTGAACTACTTGGCACACGTTATACGAGTGTAGTGAGACCTAGTCACGGAATTAGCTGAGTCGCCCCTAGAGTCTGTGCCGCAGGAGGACAAGCGTCTGTTCTCTGCGAAAATGTCAACTCTGAAATCAGTATTAAACATGTCCATGCGCCTCCTTTCTCATGCTACGGAAGGAGCAGCTAGGGGCGGCTGGGACCGGCGTAGCTATGAGGTGACTTGGCTCAGACTGTGTCAGTTTGCAGACCCCTTCAAGGCATCTTTTACGAATGTTCCCTTCAGTGGTTCTTCTCTTTTTGGGAAGACCATACGTGACACCATTGTCCAGAGTGAAAAAGATGGGAAGACTTTGTCTGCCATGAGAATCCACTTCTCCAGTCCTCAAAGATCTTTTTCCAGAAATCAGAGAGGGCAAAAGAAGATGTGGTTCCGGAAATCGCAGTTTTCCCAGGACTCTCAGGACAGATTGTCCCCTAGAGGCAGAGGGGGACATGACATATGCCGTCCCAGAGGCAGATGAGGTCCAAGGAACATTGGGTCTAGGGAGCCCTTCTCTGACAGGCCCGCGCAGCAGCCCTGAGGGTTTGCCCAACTGTCCTACTCAGGAGGCAGTCGGGGGAAGATTATCATTGCACCCAATGCATGGGAGTCCATAACTGCAGATCATTGGGTGCTTCTTATAATATCCAGAGGTTACACCATCCCATTTTTTACCCCTTCTATCCAGTCAAATCGCCTCCCAGATGTTCCACCCGCTCAAAGGAGATGGCAGTATTGGAGGTTTCCAAGCTGCTTCAAAAACGAGCCATTGAACCGGTGCCCCCCCCCCCCCAATCAGTCCAGGTCAGGCGTTTACTCCAGGTTCTTTTTAGTGCCAAAAAAGACCGGGGACCTCAGACCCATTCTGGACCTGTCAACCTTAAACCTGGCTGTCGCCAAACAGAATTTCCAGGTGGTCACCGTACAGTCCATTCTACCTTATCTTCAAGAATGCGACTGGATGTGCTCGATAGACCTCCAGGACGCTTACTACCATATCAAGATTCACAGAAACTCCAGGAGATTCCTTCGCTTCCGGCTGGGAGCCAGTCATTTCCAGTTCCAAGCCCTATCCTTCGGTCTCATCACAGCCCCCAGGGTATTTACCAAGGTAATGGCAGTCTTAGCGACTCACCTGAGGCTTCAGGGATTCAGCTATTCCTTTACCTAGGCGACTGGCTCCTCGCTGCTTCCACCAAGCATCTTCTTTGCCAAGCCAGAAACGACTCCTTTCATCTTGCAGACCTGTTAGGGATTACGGTCAGTGTTCCCAATTCACTCTTGACTCCAGTACAGATGTTGGACTTTATCTGGGCACGGCTGGACACCCTTCAACTGAAAGTCTTTCTAACTCCAGACAGGGTCCAGAGTCTAAGGGCTCATGTATCAATAATTCTTGGCCCTAGGTTACCGAAGGCAGCGGGCATTCTCAGAGCCCTGGGCTCTATGGCTGCAGCAATTTCTATCCTCCCTTGTGCGCTTCTTCACATACGTGTTCTACAATGGACTCTAGCCGTACAGTAGTCTTGGCTAGATTTCCCCATGAAATACCCAATTCAAATCAGCAAAGCCTGCAGGGCATCACTTCTCTGGTGGGTCCAGTCTTCAGAGATTGCAGAGGGACACGCATTTATTCCGTCCACAGCCCAAGCCACAGTGACCGCAGACGCCTCTCAGCCCAGGTGGGGGGGGGGATAGTTATCTGGGGAGGATGGCCAAGGCACGTGGTCCCAGATTGAGACCATATTGCACATCAATGTTCTGGAGATGAGAGCAGTGCTTTTAGCATTGCAGGCTTTTCACACTGTTCTTCCTCCGGGGACTATTGCAATTTAGTCAGACAACATCTTGGTTGTCTGGTACATCAACAAACAAGGAGGAACCAGATCTTACCCTCTGTGTCGTGAGGCCATGAGAGTTTGGGAGTGGGCCATCTCCACCAGTTGGTTTCTGATTGCAATGCACATCTCGGGACGCTCCAACATTTTAGCGGACAGATTGAGTTGGGCTATTTAAATGCCATACAAGTGGTCTCTGAAACAGTCGATAGTGGAGGAGATCTTCCTTGCATGGGGACAGCCTTGCTGCGATCTCTTCGCATCTCCTTCCAACGCGAAGTGCAATGAGTTCTTCACTCTGATTCCGTCACCAGGGGACCCCCCCCCCCAAGAGAAGCTCTAGTCCATGCTTGCCCTCCCAGGCTACTGTATGCTTATCCCCTGTTACCACTCATTCTGAAGTTTGTTCAGTAGGCTTGCTGACTGGGGTGCAAGGTGATCCTCATTGCCCTGTTCTGGTCTCGTCAGGTTTGGTTCCTCTTCCTCTGGTCTCATGTTCTAGCTCCCCCCATTTCCCATTCTTCGGGCGCCTGTCTGCCCAACCTGGACAGCCTCAAGCTGACAGCTTGGTTGCTCCGGTTCCCTTGATTGCTTGGACTCCTGGTCTTTCGTCTTCAGTGAAAACTATTCCAGTGGTGGTTCATAAGTCCTCCACTAGGAAGATTTACCATAGTAAATGGAAACAATTTTCTGTTTGGGCTTCTCAGAGAAAGCTGGATCCTTTTACGGCTCCTGTCTCTGCGGTACTGGACTTCTTAGCCAGCATTTTTCTGCAAGGGGCCAGTTCTTCCACTGTGAAGTGCAACTGGCAGCTATTTCAAATTTCCATGTCGGCGAAAACAGGAATGCCCTGACCTCTTCTAGATTGTGTAATGCTTTTCTTAAAGGCATGTGTCTTTTATGTCCCCCAGTTAAGAACCCTGTTCCTCCTTGGGACCTTACCTTGGTTCTGCAGGCCATAGTCGCTCCCCCTTTGAACCTGCAGCATCAGCAGATTTGAAGTTCTTATCCTGGAAGACAGCCTTCCTAGTGGCCATTACGTTGGCTAGGGGGGTTTCTGAGCTGCAAGCCTTGTCTGCCATGCCCCCTTACTTGATCTTCCACAATGACAGGGTTTCTCTCCATACAAACCCTTCTTTCTTAGCAAAAGTGGCTTCTGAATCAAACAAATAACCTGCCTGTTTTCTTCCCAAATTTTCAGAACAAGGGTGAATATAAACTGCATTTGCTAGATGTTCATAAACAACTTTGTTTTTATTTACACAGAACAAAGCCCTTCCATAAGTTATTTGTGTCCTTTTCTAAGCCCTTTTTGGGTAAGGCCATCTCCAAAGTTTCCTTAGCTAGATGGATTACACTATGTATTTTGCAAATTTACAAAGACAAAGGCTTGTCTCCACCTGGTCCTGTTAAAGCTTATTCTGCCAGATCTGTGACGATGTCTACTGCTTTCTGGTCTGGATGACATTTGTGCAGCAGCAACTTGGGCTAAGTCACATACCTTCATTTCTCATTATAAGTTGGATTTAATCTCTAGAGGGAGAGCATCCTTCGGCTCTGCGGTGCTCAGGAATATCCTTCCATGAGGGCCTCCCAGGAATTTCAGTAGCTGGGGACTCTGTTCCACAGGTTGCAGATAAAATTAAGTTAACTACTTCAGAAGTTATGTACTCACCATAACGTTCCATCTGAGTAGTTATACTTCATTTTTCTGCAACCTTCCCAACCTCCTTCCCCCGAACCTTCTCATGTGATTAGCATGGGTGGTTTACTCTAGTTTGAGTTGCTGATTGGTTTGAGTTGTGGCAAACTCGATCTGAGGGAAGGTAGGAGATGGTGGTGTGTTATGGGTAAGGGGGAGGAGCTTGGAGCTCGGAGCATATGCTTGTTAAGTTGCCTGATCCGAATACCCACAGGTTGCAGAAAAATGAAGAGTAACTACTCAGATGGAACGTTGTGGTGAGTACATAACTTCTTTTTTGTCCTCAACCTTAACGCTGGGTACCTCTATCATCCTTCCAGATCTGGGAATGGTGGTAAGTGAAGGTTTGCCATTTATATTCGGATGTGGATCAGTGGGTCATTCAGCTGCTGGATGAGGGCTTTGCCATGGAGATTTAAGCTAACCAGACTCCTGCATTTGTTAAACATCTTGATGTTTTCTGGAAGAATTTCTTTTGCTACAGAAGAGAAATACAGACCTAGTTACCTATGTCTGAGAAAGAAGGTTTCACTACATGTCCTTAGCAACAGAAAGACACAGGATTTTCCTCCTGTTTTGAAGCCTAGAAGTACTGAATCCTTTTGTTCAATAGAAAAAGTGCAAACTTGTTCAAGCCATCCTTTTCTCAAGTGGAGGATTCATTCTCTACAATGTAGTACACTATACCTTTACATTCATACTTGTATATTTCACAAGAGTTAATTTAATTTTAGGTACACGATTGTAATGTTTATTTCAAAACCTTTACCCTATGGCTTATCTTCTGCTCTGCATATTCACCAGATGCCTCACTCTGTTTATTGAACTATTCTGCAAATCTTCATATTCTCTGATCTACTTTATTAGTTCCTTTCATTCACTTCAGTGGAGGATCTCATTGTATTCTTAGGGCAGTTTTCTATTAATTTATTTTACCAGGGTAGTGCACTGATCAATAATGACCAATTTCAAGCTCAGCCTGGGTGAAATACAAAACATTTTCACAAAAAAATACAGAAAAGTAAACAATTACACAGTAGTTCAAATGAGTTGCATAAAAATTGTATATATGCATTGTAGTTTACAAGCATTGTTTAATGTACAGTATGTACATACATTTATTTCTCTGTCATATTTCATTTCTTGGGATGACTATAAGCTTCAGAAAGTTTGAGATGATCCTTTTTCAGACTCTTAGCTTTACTTTGCTTTCATTCAGTTTGATTAAATCCATAGATCTGATGATGTCATTTTCATTCAGACTACTGAAGGGGTCGTTTGGGAAACGTTTCATTTTGATATTGTTTGGTGCTTGCGTGCATACATGGACAGACTACTGACAGGGTCATTGGGAGAAATGTATAATTTTGGTGCTCATGCATACATGGACAAACTACTGAAGGGATTGTCAGTACAGTTGGAGAAAGAAAACAAGCAATGCAGCTGCACTGCTTGATAGGCAGCAATACAGCAAATGAGGGCCTTGCCCTGGGTGGCCATATGGTCCAGCTACTCCTCTGCCTACCACCCTGTCATGGGAGATGCCTCATTTCATGGTTGAGAAGCCCACGTCAAGGTTCAGACAACAGTGGATGAGAGAATTTAATTTTATTGGAAGCTGCATATCAGTATTCTGACACTTACAAAATAAAATCTTTGTAACAGAGTGTGTGTGTGTGTGTGTGTGTGTGTGTGTGTGTGTGTGTGTGTGTGTGTGTGTGTGTGTGTGTGTGTGTGTGTGTGTGTGTGTGTGTGTGTGTGTGTCAAGTCTTAGAGAAGGCAGTACTGATTAAAATAGACAATGCAATCACAATGTTTTACATTAGCAAACAATGAGGGACATTGCATCAAAAAGCTTGACTATTTTTTTACACATCACATCCCAAGTCTTTCCAGCAACCTCACAGATGCACTTAGCCACTTTGCAGCCCTAGGTTTTGATTGGGAGGTCTGGCAAGCACTAGTGCAATTTTTTTTCAGGGATACACCAGAGCTAAACCAAGTTGTACAGCTGTAGACAGCAAGTTTCTCAAGTGCTGCTGGTGCATAATACTTAAGCACCCCTGTCTCTCACTCTCACTCACTCTGTCTCAGAAAGTAAGTTCACTTTTGCCTTTCCAGCTGCCATTTTATCTAGAAAATCCTTCTCAAAGCATGTATTCAGTCGCATTAATTTTGATAGTCCTTTATTGGCATAGACAAATGTGGTACTTCTACCAGACTACTTCCATAAAACCTTTTTTTGTGCTGCAGTGTTACCCCTCCTAATCTCACAATTCTGAATCAGCATGTTTAACATCTGATGGCTTAACAGTAGACAGGTTACATGCCTCAGTCTTTACCTCAAATAATTTAGTCAGAGTCATTTACACATCCATGTGACAATGGCTTGTGGTGTGACCCAGAACAAAGGGTTTGAACCTTTTTTTTTTGTTTCTCCTGAGTATCTCGGGTCTTTTTCAGAATGTATCTCATGTCGTTTGTCAATGTGGTACTTTTATTTTGTCTTTCCAATGTCTCAGGGAGATCAGAGCATTCAATCAATCAGTTGAAACAGCTGAAACCTCCTGTAAGAGTCTTGGTACCATCCTGGGATTTAAATGTTATGTTTAAATGTTTAATTAGGTCTCTCTGTGGCTTTGATGGATTTAAAATTTGTGTCTTGATAAATTTTATAATTCTTGTTGGTAAGATCATCTAGGTGTATTGCAGAGTTTTAAGCCCCTTGGTGTGAGGAACCTTTGTTTTGGTCATCCATATTGAGGGTGTTTCCCTGTGTGAACCCTTTGAAAGGTGGTCTTAGGATTCACTTTGAATAAAGTCATTCATTTACTGGTGCATTTCCCAGTGCAGTCTAGCAAATGAGCTTTTTTAACAGACTGAATATTTGAATGGCCATAAATCATAATTTGTTTTGTGTGGCTACTGTGTGCAGAGCTAAACACTTGTATACATAGACTCCAAACGTGTCGTAGCTGACATCTGCTTGGTACACTGTTATATCAAAAGGCATCATCTTTTGGCAGGAAAACCTCTGAAGCCTTATCAAAGTTTTCTTTTAGCTAGAATGATAACTGTTTCTGCTGCTTGTTTTCAGGGTCTTCTGCCAATGGTATCTTTGCTGATTTCAGCTTGGATGACCCATTACACATTAGTAGTCTGGACCCTCATTTCAAGTACAAAGCATTTTATAGGTTTATTTTTAAATGTCTTTCTTTAATGAAGCTCCCATGTCCTCCTCTTTTTATGGGTCTATGTTTTTTTTTTCCTGCTGGTTAATTGTCCTGCTGAATGAAAGCCCTAGAAGAAAAGTTAATTACATTGCATGTAACGTAACTTCAAATTTCTGAGGGTTTCTGATTAATCAGAGCAGGAGCATTGTCTCCATCCCCCTTCCCCAGAGTTTGATATTTCTTCTTTCTCTTTTTAGCAATCAGCCATTTTCGCAGGGCACTAGTAAGGAGGACTTGTCCCTTTTCTTATGGGAAAGAAATGAGTGGAAACTCCCCTCCTTTTATGTGCATTCCATCAGTTAAACTGATGAGGAAGGAAGACTCAGAAGAAAGAAAAGCAGACCCCAGGGAGATAGCTGTGAAGTTGTAACAGAGGATGACTGCAGTGTATCATGAGAAGCTCCTAAAGGTCTTAGGTTAGTTACACTGCATATGTGGTAACCAGTTTTTGGTGTTTCACCTGTCTTAAAGTATTCTACCCTTTTTCCTTGAAATACTAGTTGTTGTGGGGGAAAACAGGTCTTTATGTAGCATTAGTGAGCTTTGTTCAACCTTTTTATTTTTCTTCTCACAGTAGAAAGTATGATGTCTTGTTTGGATGATCCATTTTATGAAGTTAGAATGTTTGTTCAGAAATCTGCATTACAGCACAACAGCAAAGTAGCAAACTGACACACTATGAAGCTATATGCTAAAAGTATATATAATATGGGAGGTGCATAGAAACATGTAGACTGAATGAAATTTAAAGGGAAAAATTTACTTCTATACCATTTTCAAGCCTGCATTCTGTCATGAGAAATGTATGCTTTCTGTTAGCTTTTGATTTCCGTACATCCTAATGAAGCATATATTGTGCATTCTGAAGGGCATTTGCACTTTGTGATCTTAGCCAAAGCATTATCTGTCTAGTATGGTACATCTTCTGTGCATAGTGTTTATGTCCTCTCATGTATTCGAACGCATTCTTTCTATGTGGTGTGGTTCTCCCAACATGCAAAATACATATGTTAGGTAGATTGGTTTCTTTAAATTGTTGGTAGTTTTGTGTGTGTGTGTGTGTGTGTGTGTGTGTGTGTGTGTGTGTGTGTGTGTGTGTGTGTGTGTGTGTGTGTGTGTGTGTGTGTATGTGTGTGTGTGTGTGTGTGTGTGTTAAACAGTAGGAAAATGTCCTGGCAATCTGCTTCCTTTCTCCACTTGTCTGGTAAACTCTGTGGATGATGATGACTTTTCATGCAGCTGCCATATGAGTGATGCGACTCATCTGCATTGAATGGAATCCCTTCCATAGTTGTTTTTGTCCTCCTTTGCCTGTCTGAAAAAGGGTACTAAATCTAGGAATATATCGGTAATTTTATGCTCTGTGTATGCGTCTATTACAGATAAAATACACACAAATAAAAACACATGCTTTTAAGCTGATAGGGGACCAGTAGAGAGACAACTGTTCAGGGAAGTTGGAAGCTTTGGTCTGGTTAAGGAATTGAATGCATATTGCACAGCATGCAGATACAGGTAGTGGAAAACAAGCTATGCCTAAATAAATGTATGCTACCTGCAGCTTGTTGCCTTACCCCACTAAAATATGCTGTCAGTAAATTGCAGGGGATATTGCAACATCATTAGCATCTCACTGACTGGTTAGTAGTTTCCACATAGTTCCAGTAGGAAAAAGTTCAGGGTAGCCTATTTTGATTTCAGCAACAGCACTCTCTCAATAAGAAAGTTATGAAAAGCTGCATGTCCTGGAACTGAAACACAAGGATGGAATAAAAATTATGCTGTAGTAGTAAATTGAACCTTGCTGTTCCAGGGGATTGTTCAGATGCTGTTCTTTCTTTGTTGAATATTCCTTACACAGATGTTTATGCATGTTACTGCTTGCATGCCTGTTTAGCCTGGTTTATAGTGTTTTATGTAATGTATTGTTTTCCTTTATTGTTTTATTTTATTTATTTTTTTTGTACAGTGCTTGAACATAAACATTTTCATAAAGTGGAAAATTTGCATAAGTGAAATTGTTGGGGGTGGACCTTGAGTAAAAGAGCCTCACAAGGTAATACCTTTGAGAAGGCTTAGGATTGAGAAGGAAATAAAATCCATTAGGATTGAGAAGGAAATAAAATCCAAAGTATGACAGCTGTGATTCATTTTGGTGGATAAAGGATCACAAACTTGAGACACAGAAATCTGAGGAAGATATGATGACAAGAAAGCGTATTGTTCTGCAAACATAAAACACTATTAGGGAATGTGTGTTTAGTGACTTAAATGTGGAATAACAGCCTACCACATAATGATGACATGTTCTGAGAACTACATTTCCACAAATATATCTGTATACTTTTCTATGATTTGTGAAATAAGTTGATCTGATGACCCTTTTCAGACATGAACCAGGCTAGAAGAATACAGAAAAAAAATGTGAATGTTGACAGAATAAGTACTCTTGTGTGTCAAGCGATCAAGCAGGCAGTAATTTACATCTCTACATTAATATATACGTATGCAGCAAAACAGATTTGCAGACTAAATCAGGTTTCTAAAGGTTGTCATGTTTGACAAGGGCATGGGGGGAAGAGGTGTAAATGTTTTTATTATTGCATATCCTACTGTTTTTCAAAGGGATTTTCAGTTTGGGGTGGTGCTTTAACAGGAAGTTCATGCATCTTCTTCACAGCTTACCATTCAGTTTATCTTTGACCATCTGCTGATTCCATTTTTTTAATAGATGTAGCTAAACTAGGGAGAAAGTATGTACTCCTACTTAATTACAGTGGTTCTGAAAAGTTAGACTGGCTTCCTTGAGGGGGTGGCCAAAGAAAGTCAAGATTTTGTACTTTTAAGTACATATTTAGTATTCACTTTTTGTGTAACCAGGGTAAATGTTGTAGTATGGTAATTAATGAATGATGCTGTGGTAGCGTTGTCGCCTCACAGTATGACGTCCTGTTCGATTCTCAGCTAAACCGTCTTCTGTGTTGAGACATGCATGAATGGGCATACCTTTGTTGAAGGTTGTGCGTCAGAGCTGGCAACTCGGTACGTAAAAATCTACTGCCAATCATTAGCGGACCGGAGTTCCGCTGTGGCAACCCCTAACCGGGAAAAGCCGAAAGAAGAAGATGTATTTATTGCATATCAGTGACCTACTAAGCCAAGTCTTGATTTTTTTTGAGTAGGAGAGCATGTATGTTTTGTAGTGGTGGAAGGGAACAGGCTGCTTCTGTGTAGTGTTTCCATTTATTTTTCTGTAAGGAGGCAAAGAGTACTTTTCTTGTGTCTAGTGGAGACTGAAGGACTTTTCTTTCGTAGATGAGAGGGTCAGTGGTGTGGTGTGATTTAGAGTCTATCCATATGGTCTGTTGTAAAATGTTCATTTTTTTTTAACAATGAATCTGATAATGTGTTAAGAGAAAGAACAATAATTATGCCACTAAAAATTGTATTAGATTCTGAAAAGGTGGAACGATGTGTTAAACTTTTGCTTGAATACCAGCTGTAGTCTGCTTTAGTTATTAGTATGAAACTACATTTTAGCAGTGATTTTCTAAATTGCTAAATATGCTTTCTGTAAATGTCACAATGCAGTCTGTTATCTTCAGGTGGAAACTAGCAGTATTCTATTTTTGTTTTTCAGTGCAAAGATATGTGAAGAGAAGTTGCGTTATGCAGCCTATAATTGCGTGGCAATTGACACAGACATGAGCCCATGGGAGGAGTAATGACAGAGAGACTTCAGAAGATTAGAAATTGCTGTCTTTGTTGCCATCACTGTCTTCTGCTTCTTTTTAAACAGCAGACCAGATACGGAAGATCATTTTCTTCTGTGGACGTTTTCATCACATTTCATTTCATATTTTATCAGTGTTCTTTGGAGGCAAAGTTAGTGGATGTACATAATAAATCTGTTTCTCCTAGATCTTGTAGTGCTGGGTTTGACTTTTCAAGTGTCTTTCTTTGGAAATTATAATTTAAAGTTTGAGAGGTGGATTGTATGACTGTGTGAAGTCCCTCCTCTGAGCCAGTGATCAAGAAACCTCAATCCCCACTACTGACATGGGCAGGGAATGTTCACTGAGGGAAAAGTAGACACGCACAGTATTTTTGGATGCAGCTGTCTGTACCAAGCACAATTTTCTGTAAGCACATACAGGGAATGTACACTCTATTCCTGTGGCTGGACTTTTTTCCAGGCCCCAAATAAGACTCCACACTGACCACCTCAGATTTGAATTCTCAGCCAGGTGTTCCAAACCAAATCCTCCACCACCCTCTATGTGAAATCAGTGCTCTGTGTCACTGTTCCAAGTACCTGACACACAGACTCTGAGATTTGAATTTCACACACACACACACACACACACACACACACACACACACACACACACACACACACATACATACATACACACACACACACACACACACACACACACACACACACACACACACACACACACACACACGCCCTGGGAAAGGCTTTCACAGATTTACCCACTATGCCACCTTCACTACGACTGTAAGATAAATATTGTCACCAGAACACTCCAAAATGAACTACTCTAAGGCTCTTATCAGGGTACTCAATTATATTTAGTAAAATTAATACATACACATATGGTAGCATTTCCAAGCCAAGCAGCAAGACTTTTAGGAATGTGGAGCCACACTGCCACTAAATAAATGCAAGTGCTTTCAAAGGTTAAATATTTTCTGAAGGACCAGCCACAATGAAAGGTATAGAAACATTTAATAATAAATAATGAAAAAGAAAACATGAAAATACTGAATATCTGTTTAAAATAAACACCAGAGTTTCAATCACAGGAAATAAAACAAAAACAGATGGAAAGACTCGGATACAGAAAAAACAAAATTTAACTAATCTCACTATATTTTCCTAACTGACTGAAGAATTAAAGTTCCCTACTTACTGGCTAGAGCAAGCCAAGATGAAGTGAAGTGAATGAGTGTCTTGTGTCTGTTTTCAGTAACAGAGTGCTGAGTGCTTCTGTCACATCTCTCACTAGTATCTAAATACAGTTTCAGTGCTGGCTACAGAATGACATCACATCTGGTCACCTGTGTGGTGCCCACACTACCTCCTCTGTAGCAATTTAGCCAGTATTTGACACAGACGTGTCACAATACACACATAGAACATTGCTAAGGCTTAATATAGCATCTGGAAATCTATACAACAATTCCAACACTTCTACCCTTCGTGCAGAAAGGTTTTTTGTAGACATTGCGTCTCCTGCTGCATTCAAACATGTGAGAATATTTATGGCCTAAATCAAGTCATTTAATCTCAAACTATTTTTTCTTAAGCTTAGCTGGGCTGAGCTTAACCCCTTCTTTTTCAGTGTTCTATATATATATATATATATATATATATATATATATATATATATATATATATATATATATATATATATATATATATATATATATATATATATATATATATTCAGCACTTACAACAATGCAGCCTGATATGCATGTTGTTACAGCCGCTCTTTACCCTGGGCCAGTAATTAAGGAGCCTCATTCCTCACCATTGACACTGGTGAGAGGCAGTCACTAAAAAACAGGAATAGGTTTACACAGAATTTCAAATGCAGCTGTCTGTATCAAACACAGTTTTCCCCAAGAGCACACAGAGAACATGCTACACTGGGGCTGGACTCTGTCTCTACAGATCCGAAACAAGGCCCACCTTGGAGCACTATGTCCCATTTCCAAGTATCTGGCCCACACACACCTGGGAAAGGCTGACACAGATTCACCAGCTATGTGCCCCCTCTCTAGAGTACAAATAGATTGCGGCCACCAACCAGATACTCTAAGGCTCTTACAAAGGGGTAACCAATTATACTGTGTCAAATTAATACTGATGTAAATGGTAGGGTGTGACCCAAAGCATTAAGACTTAGAGTGGCCGCAGTGTCACTAAAATAAGCACAAGTACTCTCAAGATGTTAAAAGTATTCTCTGAAATATCAGCCACAATGCAAAGGTATAAAATATTTAAAAATTAATAATAAAATGGGAAACTAGAATGTTTAATATTTAGTTATAAACAAAAAAACACTTTCACTCATAGGAAATATAAAAATAACACAGTTAGATACAATCTCACCGATGCAGAAAAAAAAGAAAATATTAGTAAACTAATCTCACTGTATTATTCCTAACTGAACTAAAGAGAAACTTTCCCTAGTTAACTCACTTAGAATCGCAAGGCAGGATGTACTGCTGAGATTCTCACTTGCATAAGGCAAGATGAGATACTACACACTAACTGAACTGAACTTTGGTAACTGACCTAGAACTTTTATAACAAGTTCCAGAGAAAAACAAAAGCAAGCTGCTGCTGCCAGAGTTCCATCCTTCAGCTGGTTATAGAATGACATCACATCTAGTCACCTGACTCTGGCACAATACACATTAAGAACTCTAAGATTCTGTTGCAGCATTTTTAACATAAGCAACTTTTACAAATACATTTTTACTTTAAACATCTCTACAAATCAATATGACACTCAAATGACAAGATTATTTACAAAACGTCAACCTGCCATGCTGGCAAATGCCAGACATGCACTGCTTTACTTCTCCTGGCACAGCTTCCCATACCTCACATTGTCACACGTGTATATTTCTTTTCTGTCCGGCAGGACCCCACTGTTCATACATTTTTAACACAAGCAGTTTTACAAATACATTTTAATGCAAGCATCTGTGCAAATCAGTTTGATATTCAAATGACATATAATTCTTTACAGAACTCCGGATAGCTATGTTGGCATATGTTACATATGCACAGCTAGCACTACCTCACATTATCACAGACTGTATCATCCAGTGTTAAACTAACTCTGTGATTGTAGGATGTAGCTTATTCTTAGTTGCCTGTCTCTCTCCCTCTTTCTTCACTTATCCCACATTCTGTTAAAGCTAGGCCTGCATGCCAACACCCATAGTGACAGCTTCAGCAATATCATTTTGTATTTTTACAACCGTTAAATAATTCTTCAAATGTCACATATTTTTCTTCTTTGCCTGTGCTACATTTGCACCATGTACAATAGTAATTATGTGCAGTCAAGAATGAATGTAGGCTGATTTTATAATGACAGCTCAACATATAATTTTGTCTTACTTGTTCATTGCTTTTGTTTAGTGGCAGTGTAATAATTTGGGACAATAACCCACATGATCAAGAAAAGTGTGGGTTAACTTAAAAGTTAAAAGGCTCCCTTTTGAAATGTCGGCACTTGTAAAATAAAAAAAATCCATGAGAAGAGCGAATCTTGAATATTGGTCCTTTCTCTTAAACTTTTTTTTTTTTTTTTGCAGAGGGGCAAGCCCCATACCCCCAAACCTATATATACTAATCCAAGATTTCCATATCTTGGAGAAAGGGGAATATTCTAAGCAGTGGCCATCAAAGATTTAGTATATGCAAGTTCATTTTTTTTGGCCATTCAGTTTCCATGTAAAGCAAGTCCTGACATTTCAAATGGTATAGTGTAGTATGGTAGTGGGAAGAACAAGCATGTGCAATGCAGGTAGCCCAGAAGACTACTGCAAAGGATTGCTGGTTTAGTCTGGCAACACTTGAAAGGGCAAGCGTTGGTAATCTAAAAGAAGGTGTAGAAACCAGCACAGGTAGCGTGGTTGTAGGATTGGAGATAATAGGTTGAGAGGGAGGGAGTTTCTGGTAATAGTGGGTTGAGCTGCAAGAGTAGTTAGATGCAAGGCAAAAATAGCATGTAATGATGGTGAAAATGGTCCTGGCTGATACTAGAAAGAAAGGCCCATGATTAGAATGTGGTGGCTACAAAATAAAGGTTATTTCTACTTGTAATAGTACATTTGGTTGCATATAACTTACCAAAGGATGCTGTTGAGAAGGTGGTCAGGAGGATGAAATCATTTTCCGCAAGTTGCAGGGAGCTGAAGAGTACATTCTGAATTACTACAAGAGTTCAAAGACAGTAGACCAAGGAAGAACATTATAGAGCAAGGAACTAAAAGCAAAGGAGGTAAAGGGAGCACAGACATTAAGGTAGAGTATGAGGCAGGAAGGAGTTGGGTGATTGGCTGCACCTTATTCTAGAGGAATAACAATTCTAAGTTTTTTTTTTTCTTTCCTGCTTGACCATCTGATTCCCTGCATAGCCGGGCTTAGGCATAGGCCAATTAGGTGGCCGCCTAGGGCACCGCTGTAGCAGGGGCACTTTTCCAGTAAACTGGATAATGTAAATAGACCAGGAAGGGGGCACCAGGTGGTGTAGGGCCCTTTTGCCTAGGGCACCACTTGACCTAAGGCTGACCCTGGTTCCCTGTCCATCTCTTCTTTCTTTCCCCTTCCCATTTACTTGACAGTACCAATGACATTTCTACCTTTCCCATTTGACCTCTTCATTCTTCCTCCCAAGGGACTGGGCCCAAAGAGGAATTCAGGTCTTCCTGTGGTGCAGTGTCCACATCATGGGCAGGGTGAAAGGCTTCCTACTCATTTGACATTCTTCATGAATCACCATTGTAGTAGCCTAAGTTATATGGGGTTTTACCCCCTATCCCCCTTGCAGTAACTTGCATCTTAAAGCTTTGGGCACCTTCCAGGTGTTACACCTACAAGGAGAGCATGATATTTTCCATATAAAGATAGACTGCTCAAAAGCTTCAGAGCTTTTTGGCTGCAGAATCATGTTATTCTGTGGTGATCCCATATTACGTGTCAGTTGCTTAGCAATCTTCAGGCTGGGCAGACAAGCCCCCACTGGGGAGAGCCTTCCTTATATATTTGCTGTTTCTATGGAAAACATTTATTTTTATGCAAGACAATTGTTTATTGTGCTTTTAAAAACAAAGAGGGAGACTGTCATTTTTACAGTATGCAAAGTTCATGGTACTGCTTGTGTAAAACTTTTGTGGGAAAAAGATTATTTTTTGACTAACTACTAAGCCATTCTGAACTTTGGTGTGTTGGTGAAATAAATAGTGCTTGTGAGGGATTTTTAGTGATATACTTACCTCAGAGCCACTAGCTATCTGTTTTAGTCCTTTCTGACTCTTCTAGGTTACACAACTCACATTACTGACCTTTTTTTGGCCTACCTATGGAACAGCAGTTGGTCTGTGTGGTGGTACATTCCCCCCTGCAGGAAAAGCAGAAACTTGGTAAGGAGTCTTTTAAGGTTCATCCGGCTCTCAGATCAGCCATGTTGTTCCCTGATCCTCTTGCTGTAGTACTGGAAGCCACCAAAGACTTGGGATAGCCATGTACTCTGCAGCTGTAGGGATGCTCAGGGAGGGCATTGTAGAACTGTTGTCGCTGGCTGAGGAAGGGGCAGGTGAGGGGTCTTCATTTGGCTGCAAAAGGGTTGGGGAAGCTGGGGTCAATGCACCTAAAGGTCAGTTTTTACTACAGAACAAACTTGCAGAACAATTAATGTCTACTTTTTCTCTGCCAGGGGATCCCTTAAGCAAGAAAAGAAAAAAAGGCATTTCTTATTCTGATAGGAGTTTTTAGTCAGAACAGCAGTTCTTGCAGGGGGAGGGTTGTACTTCAGAGGATTCTTCTCACTGAGCATTCTGACTCTGAGGAAATTATTGGTTCAGACTTTCTTGTTGACAAAATTCAGACATTCTGTATAAGTAAGGTTTTCAGTAGGAGCAAAGTGAAACCTGTATGACACTAAATGTGTATTTTGAATTGTTACAATTACAAATGCCAAAAGCTGTGTAAATCCTTCCTGTTTTGCTGCTTTGAAGATTGTTTATCTTACTGTAGTATGCCTGATAATCAACCTTCTACTACATAGAGGTTTAACAGGTCATACAAGGTAGCCCAGACACAAAAGTACCTGCTTTCTAATCCAAAAAGGAGAATCAGTAGTCATTCTCTTTATAAATCTACTGCTGCTAAGCAGGTTACTGCTTCTAACTCCATCCCATCTGAATATGATGGGAAGGCAATGGATAAGCTGGGAAAGAAAATTAATTCTTCCAGAGCCTTAAAATTCAGGATTTTGAATTACTAAGCATATATGTTTAAAAATGTTTGCTTGTGTCTTTTGACTATATACAGAAGTTAATGGCTAACCTTTCTTCTGAATTAAAAAAAAAATCATTAGATACTTCTATGACAGCCGTTTCCCACTTGATTAAGTATATTTTAAAGTTTTTCTGATGAAGTTCCGTAATATGAAATAAAAAGGAACGAAAGCGCTAAGTTTCACTGTCGTGGTTGTTTTGGTTAGCTCATCTCGGTCTCAATCAGTGTTTCCAGTTTTTTTGGTTTGTTTGTACTCTATTCTTGGTGTTTGAGCTGCTTGTTTGGTTATTAGTATATTTTAAACTTTGCATATGATATCACGGGTTCTTCTCCTAGCGGTGCTGTTTCTGGACCACATTTGAGGAGACTTGTTTGGCTTCATTTCCAGAACCTTCCTGATGATGTCAAATCTGAGATTTTAAATTTTCCCTAGAATGAAGACTCTCTCTGTCTGTCTGGCTCTTCTGCAGCTGAGGTGCTTAAGTGTGATGAAAAGGGAAAACTGATCCAGGGAGTGACCCAGCTTTTTCATCCCTCCTTTTTCAAACCTAAAAACAGGTTTGCCTCCTCCGCAGTCCCCTTTCCCAACAAACAGTCTAGACAGTAAGGGGTCAATAATCAAGTTGTTAAAAAGTAGTGGAAATGACAGTCTTAAAAAGGAAAATACCTCAAGAAAATCAGGGACATTCCTCCTGGTCAGCATGACTTTTCACCTATTCAGGCTCCCTCCCACCATGGCAACCTTTCTACTTCCCTGAGACTTCGTCTTCCCTTTTGGAATCAGTCTTGGACAGCTGCGTTCTGAGTGTAATCCAACAATGGTACTGTTGGCAATGAGAATCCCTTCCTTTCTTCCAGAGGATTCTTTCTTGCCCAAGGAACCAGATTGCTCTCTTTCCTCCCTTTCTACACAGCATGATGTCTCAGGGAGTCATAGAACCAGTGCTTCTTAATCTCTTAGGCAAGGGCTGTTATTCAAGGATATTTCTAGTTCCCAAACCAGAAGGATCCTAAAGGCTAGTTCTGGATCTTTATGCTATAAACCTTTATGTCATGATTCCGAAGTTCAAAATGTTATCACTTCAAAATTGTGTACCTTTGATCCCAAGTCTAGCTTTTATGGTAAAGCTGGACCTGAAAGACTACTACTATTATACTGCTATTGCCAAGTAGTTCAGGCATTTCTTAAGATTTGTCAAGTCTTGTTTACATTATCAGTTTTCTGTTTTACCTTTTTGACTCTCCACTTCACCAGGAGTTTACAAAATATAAACCACGAAACAACTGGTAACCAGAAAAAGTAGAATTCACCAAAAAATAATAAAATGTTCCGGCACTATTAAGGCTGTCCCATATGCTTTTCGTCAATTCTGCTTCACCTTGTTCCTAAAACGCCAGCATACACCATAAAGAGGCGGAAAGTGTTTTAAATTAATACTGAACTTTAATAATAAAAACAAAAAACAAAAAAACAACAAACGAGTAGATCAGATTAAGCGCTTTCGTCTCCTTTACGGAGACTTCATCAGAATCTGTTCTAGGTTAAAACAATTGCATTTTTATATAGGTCTCAGTAATAATTAGGTTAATTAGTTAATTGATATAGGCAGGTACATCACAGTTTTAAAAAAAAATTCACTTCCATGTTAACCCTATTCCAACTATATTCAACTATGTTCAAATGCCACATATTAGGAAGTACCATTTTAAAAAAGCTACTAGGTTGTCAGTGTTTGAATATACTATTCTGCTATTGAATATTTATATTATTCTTCAAAGGTAAAAATGTGTATAAATGACTTGGTCAAATATAAATATAATATATATATAATATACAGCAATATAATGTAATATATAGGGGAAATGAAATATTTAAGGAGAATGAAACAGTGTAAATCTATAGTGTATTACTTATATTGTAAAATATCCAAGGCTCAAAGACAATAACTACGACATATTAAAAATTATATATATGTATAAATATATAAATGTAACAATGAATACAAATATAAAGTTAAAAATGTTATAAAATCTCTAAAAAAATTTTTGGTATATATTGTTACTGTATATCCTAGGGGTAATAAATATAAATATATATAAAAATATATATAAAAATATTTTGTAAAAATGTGTTGGTATAAATTAAATATTAAATAAGTATATATTAAATGTGTTGGATATGCTAAATATATGCAAATATTATATGTCTATATATTTTTATGTCTATATATTTTAATATTAATGTATTAATATATTAATATAGATGAACTGAGTGTAAAATATGAAAAGATGTATATATGTGAAACTAAGATATAATGTAACGGTGTACTATTGTTTAGTCATGCTATTGGAGAAATGTTTTTATATGCTTGATGTATATATGTATTGGGACTACCAATTGATTAATTAATCCATATGTTGAACTCTATGAATTTCCCAGTAGCAGACATCATAATATAGGCATTTATCCACCTGAGCAGTCTTCCATAACATTTTAAAAACATTTAAATAAATGCCTATATTATGATGTCTGCTACTGGGAAATTCATAGAGTTCAACATATGGATTAATTAATCAATTGGTAGTCCCAATACATATATACATCAAGCATATAAAAACATTTCTCCAATAGCATGACTAAACAATAGTACACCGTTACATTATATCTTAGTTTCACATATATATACATCTTTTCATATTTTACACTCAGTTCATCTATATTAATATATTAATACATTAATATTAAAATATATAGACATAAAAATATATAGACATATAATATTTGCATATATTTAGCATATCCAACACATTTAATATATACTTATTTAATATTTATTTATTTATTTAATTTATACAAACACATTTTTACAAAATATTTTTATATATATTTTTATATATTTTTATATATATTTATATTTATTACCCCTAGGATATACAGTAATAATATATACCAAAAATTTTTTTAGAGATTTTATAACATTTTTAACTTTATATTTGTATTCATTGTTACATTTATATATTTATACATATATATAATTTTTAATATGTCGTAGTTATTGTCTTTGAGCCTTGGATATTTTACAATATAAGTAATACACTATAGATTTACACTGTTTCATTCTCCTTAAATATTTCATTTCCTCTATATATTACATTATATTGCTGTATATTATATATATATTATATTTATATTTGACCAAGTCATTTATACACATTTTTACCTTTGAAGAATAATATAAATATTCAATAGCAGAATAGTATATTCAAACACTGACAACCTAGTAGCTTTTTTAAAATGGTACTTCCTAATATGTGGCATTTGAACATAGTTGAATATAGTTGGAATAGGGTTAACATGGAAGTGAATGTTTTTTTTTTTAAACTGTGATGTACCTGCCTATATCAATTAACTAATTAACCTAATTATTACTGAGAGCTATATAAAAATGCAATTGTTTTAACCTAGAACAGATTCTGATGAGGTCTCCGTAAAGGAGACGAAAGCGCTTAATCTGATCTACTCGTTTGTTGTTTTTTGTTTTTATTATTAAAGTTCAGTATTAATTTAAAACACTTTCCGCCTCTTTATGGTGTATGCTGGCGTTTTAGGAACAAGGTGAAGCAGAATTGACGAAAAGCATATGGGACAGCCTTAATAGTGCCGGAACGTTTTATTTTTTGGTGAAGTTTACAAAATATCTAGCTCCAGTCATTGCTTACTGCAGACTCCAAGGCATTCACATTTTTCCATATTTGGATGATTATCTTGTGTGTGCAAAATGCTTTCCCAGCTGTCAGTAGTCTCTTATCTGCGCAAGAACTTTTACTAAGTCTAGTCTTTCAGATCAGTTTCCATAAGTCTTCTCTCATCCTTTCTTACAGTATACTTTTCCTGGGATGATTGCTGGACTTGACCTTGGGAGTCTTTATTCCTCCGGGCAGAGTGGTAGTATTCCAGCAGTTCTTCATGAGTTTCGCCAGCCTAAACCAAGCATCTGCAAGGGAGTTTCTCAGGATTCTAGGGTTCATGGCATTCATGATTATCATACTGCCATATGCCAGAATACACCTGAGGAAAATACAGTGGTACCTCAAATCACACTGGACTTGGCATCTGCACCACTTGAAGTTCCAGATTCCAGTTCTAGGATTTGTGAAGAGGACGACTGGATGGTGGGTAGAACACTGGTTTATTGTACTGTTTTGTTGAGGTGCATTTGACAATTCTACTTGTGTGCCCTTAGCTCTCCCACCTCCAGCCCTTTCTAGCAATCCTCAAGTTAAGCATTTTTTGAAAGAGGTCCTATATTCTCATCCACTTAGAAAACAGATAGCTTCTCCTTGGGATCTCAGCTTTGTGCTTGAGAAGCTTACTTTGTTTCAATTTGAAAAAGCTCAAAAGACTGATTTGTGGTTCTTGGTATGAGATACTCTTTTACTTGTAGCGCTGATATCTGCTTGGTGAGTATCCGAGTTACAAGCACATATGGTTAGTCAACCCTTCCTCATTTTTCACTAGGACAGGGTTTCTTTGAGAACAAATCCTACCTACCTTTATGCCTAAAGTCATCTCTGAGTTTACTTTAGGTCAGACTATTAATCTCTCAGTCTTCTTTCCTGAACCAAAGAACAAGAGAGAGAAGTTTTTTTTCACTCTCTGTATGTACACAGGCAGCTCAGATGCTACCTAGACAAAAACGACCATTCAGGAAAACTGACCAGTGGTTTGTCCGCTATGAAAATAAGAGAAAAGGACAACAAAACACAAAGTTGACTTTTTCTAGATGGATTATGTTTGTTATGCTCACCACCACAAGCTCCTTCGAGGCAGGGTTTGAGCTTATTCAGCAAGGGCTTTTGGCTTCTTCAGTAGCTTTCTGGAAGGGGTGGAGTCTAGAAGCATTCTAGAGTCAGTCCAGAATGTTTTTGGTACCTTGGAAGGAGGGTACTTGGAAACCAATTTTGTATCTTTCTCTGCTCAACACCTTTCTCAAGGTTCCTTCTTTCTGGTTGCTGTCCCTTCAGACCTTGTTTCCTCCTCTTCCATGCTAGGCCTTTTTGGTTTCTGTATCCTTCAAGGATGTGTGTCTTCATGTTCCCATTCACTCTCATAGGTTCATAGATAGGTACTAGGCTATCTGGCCGAAGGCATTTATAAGCCTAGCCAGAATGTATTGGCTTTCGCTGCAACCTTAGATTAGTTCCTTGTGCCTCTGTCCAGCAGAACCACTGAAGTGATCCCCAGCGTAAACTTTCTGTTTCCCATCCACTCGTCAAAGTTTCTCTTGAAGAATGTTGGCGAGGAGCTCTGCCTAGTGTAGATTGGAATCTTGTTCCAAAGCATGAGAAGTCTCTGGGACATGAATCTATCCCTCCAGCACATCCTATTTATTGTTGTGGTGAGGTTTAGATCCCTAGAGCTTGTGGCTTGAGGGGATAAGGTTTTCTTTTGGTGGAGCATGTCCATCAATTCTGGATTGGACATGGCCTTGTATGTCAAGCAGAGATCACCTCTGAGTAGGCGGTATGCAACCGAGTACAGCTGGAGTTTCTTCAGTCGAGTTGCATAGGGCATCTGTTTGAGGCCAGTGATCCTCTTGGTGAGGTACTTCTGTGTTCTTTCCAGCTGTTGCATGTGTCTTGTAAGGTACATCCCAAATGGGGCATTGTACTCTATGATGGGTCTGATGAGTGATGAGTAGAGGGGCACAATGCCCTCTTTTGATCTGAATGCAAACCCGTTTGTGATTAGATGGGCCACATAGAATGATTTTCTAACCACTTTGGCAATGTGATTATCAAGGGAGAGATTATTATCTGCTTGGGTCCCCAGATCTCTTATTACATTTTCTGTATTTAGGGGACTACCACATATGTGGTAGTTTGTGGGTACTTTGTTTTTTTCAAGGGGGATGACTATCCACTTTTTGACATTTAGCCTTGAGGCCATGATTTTGACACCATGTATCCGTCTCAGTGAGACCCTTTTGGAGGATATCTGTGTCAGCCGGAGAGTCAATTATAGCCCCTAGTTTGCAGTCGTCTGAGAATGTGGTCAGCCATAGTCCTCCTGTGCTTGCCTGTCCCTCTGAGAAGTATATGCTGAACAGGAGGTGTCCTAGGACTAAGCCCTGAGGAATGCCACTTGTAACCGGTTTAGTTTCAGACCTAGCTCCCACAACTCTCACCATGTGGGTTCTGTCTGTGAGCCAGTTGGCAACCCATCTTGTGACATAGGGGTTTATGTTCAGGCTGGTGAGCTTGTCCATAATACCAGAATGGGGAATGGTGTTGAAGGCCTTTGCGAGGTCTAGGTAGGCTGTGTGTACCACCTTTCCCTCGTCTATAGCCTTGGTAACTGTCTCAAAGAAGTCCACCAGGTTTAGGAGGCATGAGCTGCCCTTAACAAAGCCAAACTGATTAGGGTCCAGTGTTTGGAGGTTCCCAATGTCTCTGTTAATGAGTTCCATGATGATGCGCTCCATAGCCTTGCAGATGAAGCTAGTCAGGCTTATAGGGCGATAGTTCCTGGAGTCTATTGTGGCTCCACCTTTGTGGAGCGGAATAACCATTGCCATGCACCACTCTATGGGTACGTAGCCTGTGGAGAGGCTGTTTATACAGTGTTTTATGGTGAGGGGTTAGTTCGTCTTTGAGCTCGTGTAGGACGCAGCCTGGGACACCATCCGGTCCCATTGATGCTGTGTTTTTGGCTTTAGAGAGGGTTGTTTTAACCTGAGTGTTTGTGGTTTCAGGGGCTCTACATTCTTCTGGTATGGTTATAGGCCCTTTTGGGGGTGAGAGGGGGATGACGTTTGCACTGAACCTATTTGCCAGGATGTTGGCGATATAGGTCTGTTCAGTGTATTTTTGTGCCATTCTGCACCAACTCTGAGCAGATATGAGCATTGCAACTTAAATTCTTGACATAACTAAAGAATGCCTTGTGGTTATCTTTGGAGTCCTTGGCAATTTTTCTTTCGAAGCTCGCCTTGGATGATTTTATGAGGGATCATAGTTTCTTGCTGATACTGATCAGGGATGTCTTCCCTTCTTGGGATTTTACTCTTCTGTACTTGTTTCCTCCTCCTATTGTATAGCTTGTTTATGGCAGGGGTACACCAGACTGGTTTCCTTTTCTTGGAGGAGTGAGTCTTGGTTTTGCTTGGGATAGCATGATCCATGCATTCTTGTAGGTGCCCATAGAATGCATTAGTAATGGATTTTGCAGCTTGGACAGCGTTATTCTTTAGCACTTTCCACCTCAGTCTTAAGTAATGTGAAGTTTGCTTTTGAAAAGTTTTTCATGGTCGTTTCCTTGTTGGGGGGTGGTGGCAGAATGTGGATATCCAAAGTGATTTGTTTATGGTCAGATCTAACCAGCAAGGGATTGACCTCTGGTGTGGAACACCGGTCGCCCATGTTGGTGATGACCAGGTCCAATATGTTGTCACCTCTAGTGGGAGTGTTGACCAGTTGATCCAGGGTGTTTGAGTTTATAAATTCTAGGAAATGTTGGGCAAGGGAGTTAGTACTTGAGTAGTTCTCCCAGTTAATGTATGGGTAATTGAAATCACCCAATATTAGGGTGTTTGGTAGGACATTTATGTTTCTCACTGTTTTCAGAAATGTGGAATGGGGGTCCTGGGACATGGTGGGTGAGTTTTTCCCGTTGTTAGTTGCACATGGATGATCTCTGAAGCATCGTGCTGTGCCACTAACCTGGAGGTGTGGGTATCCTTGATTAATATGGATATGCCCCCCGCCTTTTGTATTTCAGTCTGGGTTCTGTGGCTGAAATGTATGGTATGAGTTGTAGCCTGGTAGTGCTAGGGTGCTCTCTGGCGCCTTAAACCAGGTTTCTGTTACTGTACATATATTGATTTTCTCCACACTGAGGAGTGCCTCGAGTGCATGCATTTTGAGGTTTAGACTTCTGATATTGAGTAGCATTACCCTCAGTTTTTTGTTACTTGTGCTATTTACGGCGGTGGGTTTGTCTTTTGAACCTTGCCTAAAAAAGGCACTATGGGGGGAAATGTTCAGGAAATGTTTGTCTTTGTTTTTATCTTGCATTTTCAGATCTCTGCCTTTCCCTTTGGCATTTCTACTGCCTGAAGGGTATTCACCAAATGCCTCGCTCCTACCATTGCTTTTTGTAGGCATTGGGGGATGCATATTTTTCCTTATCTGGACAACCTGCTTATTCAAGCTGCTTCTCCCAGCAGTCTGTTGCAGGATCTCCAGTTTACCACTTGTCTTTTACACAGTCAGGTTCACCATAAATATCAATAAATCTGTCCTGTCCCCCCTCCCAGGATCAAGTTTTTCTCATGCAGGCTTCAGACTGTTCCCAAGCTGGCTTCTCCTCCTCCCAAGGTTCTGTCTCTGATTACCTTCTTCCAATCCCTTTTTCCTCTGTCCTTTCTCATGGCCAGGGAATGTGTCAGGGTTCTGGAATTTATGGCCTCCACTATTCCCTTGCTCTCTCTTGTCAGGCTCCACATGAGGAAATTTCAGTGGTACCTGAAATCAGTTTGGCTTTAGCATTCCTGCCACCTGAGTTCCCTGTTCTTTTTCTTCCTTGTCTCAAACTTGAGCTTCAGTGGCGGATTCGTCAACTTTTTCTCAATCAAGGGCTTCCCTTCCAGGCTCCGGTTCCTACTGAGGAACTGTTCAAGGACAGCTCAGAGTAGGGGTGTGGAACTTTTGTGGCCCCCCTAAAGGTCCAGGGTCTCCAGCCTCCTCATTAGAGGTTAGACCAAATCAATGTAAAAGAAATATGAGCCCTGCTTCTGGCCCTGCAAGCTTTTCATCCACTTTTTCACCTTGCCCCCCCCCCCAAAGTCTTCACAGACAGTACCACTGTGATGTGGTACATGGTCCTATCTCCTTTACAAGTTAGCTCTTCAGGTCTGGGATCTGGCTATCAAGTGACACTGCAGGCAGTTTACATTTCCTCAGAACACATTCTAGTGGCAGACTGTTTGAGTAGGTCTAGAGTACAGACTCACGAATGGATGCTTCACAGAGACGTTTTCCTGAACATAGTCCATTGATGGGGTTTTCCTCAGATCTCTTTTGCCTTCCCTCTGAACAGACAACATCCTCTATTCTGTACTGGAGTTCCAAGTCCTCTGATATGGGCAAGGGATGTTTCTGTATGCCTTTTCTCACTTTCCTCTGTTGACATGTGTTATGCACAAGATCAGGCAAGACTGTTCCAAAATTGTGCTGGTGACTCCTTTTTAACTTAGACAACATTGGTTTCCCTTTCTTTCTTTCTTTCTTTCTTACTTGGCAAAGAACAATCACAAGTTACCTCATCAGATGGATCTTCTCACACAAGACAAGGGATCTCTTATCCATCCTCACCTGTCCACTCCTCAACTGACACTGTGGTTGATAGGGTTTTGATTCCTTTTAGGTACATCTTTTCTGACATGTTCCAGGTTTTGCAGGAGGCCAGGAAACCATGTATGTCGAAATGGAAAAGCTTTTCTGTCTGGTGCCTCTGTGTGATCTGCTCCATGCTGGGTTGGTATAGTCTTTATTTAACGCATACATCTCGTCAATTTCTGCTTCTCTGCCATTGAATCCTCTTGGTTTGAGGTCAAGTAGTTTCTTAAAGATGTCTTTCATATCAGGACTCCCAGAAAGCCTATTCCACCTCCTTGGGACCTCAATTTTGTACTTGAAAAATTGACTCAGGCTCCTTTTGAGCCTGCTTCTTAAGCTTCCTTGCAACATTGTACTGTTCTTTTGGCTTCTACTTAGGTCAAGAGGGTGTTTGAACTTCAGCTCTCATGGCTATTCCTCGTTTTTTTAATTTTTCAGTCTGTAAGTCTGAGCGGCTTTTTGTTTCTTTTCATCCCAGGACTTTGGGTTTAGCTGTTTCGAAGCAAACCATCTCCTCTCGGATTTCTAAAGTCATTTATGTCAAAATTCTTCCTTCATCTGTAAAGGCACATTCTACTAGGGTGATATCTTCCTCTGGTGCTTTTACAAGGGTTTGGATACCAGTTCTGTCTTTCAGGCTGCTTACTTGGGTCCTCTCTTCATACTTTCACTAAACATTACAAATTCAATATTGTTTCCAGGACCAGGGCAAGATTTGCCAGGACTATTCGGCATGGGGTTGTAGAGCGCTGGTACTCTCCCTTATGTAAAGAGTGCTGCAACTGAGATACAGAAGGGTGTAGTACAGTTGTATAAAATCTTACCATAACAGTAGATGCCCTTCTTAACACTGTTGCAATATTTGGTCCCCCTCATTCCCCCTTTTTTCTAGTTATTGCCTTGAGTTTTTATTGCCCTCCTGGATGAGGGGCTCTTGTTTACTTTTTCTTCTGCCTTTTTTTCCTTCTAGATGTGCATGTTCTGTTTTGTGCCTGTGGGTGTTCTGTTTCTCCTGGGTCTTTCCAGTTCTGTGTGTTTACCTCACCTTATGCCCTATGCTTTGCTTGGGGAGCATACGTGTGATGTATGGTGCTGACACAATCTAAAAGCTTTGGTATACTGACCGGATGTTGGTCTGTCCTTGGCAGAAGATCCCCTGATGTAAGGGATTTCCGTATGTAAAGAATACTGCAACAGTGAAAAGTAGGACATATACTGCAATGGTAAGATTTTACACAACTGTACTTTCTCTTTGTTTCATAGCACAAGTATTCAGAGATCTTGCCTCCTGGACAAAAAATGTTCTGAAGCATTTGAGCACTCCACCTGCCTTTTATATGGAGTGTCTAGACAGCACTCAAAGCTTTGAGAATCCATCTGGTGCAGGGGCAAGTAAACCCACATAGCTTAGGCTACTGCAATGGTGATAAATTAGAAAATGTACTTTTATGGTAAGTTTACTTACAAAACTGTACTTTCCTTGCCCAGGGAACTCACCAGTGCCCCTCACTAAGAATGAAGGCTGGGTCTGTCTCTTCCATAGCAAGAGCACTATGCCCTTTTCATTCCTGAGTTCTGAGCTCACCATCCCCCATCCCTCCATTTGAAAAACATCAGGTAGTAGGGTGCAGTCTATTTAGATTTGCAAGTGGACCAACCTACATTGCTCCATTGTGGAGGCATTGTGAGTTCCACAGTAGCTCCCTCTCAGGAAGAGCAGTCACACTACTGTGGATGATGCCATGGAAAGCTTTGCAGCACATGCACTGCTAGGTCTCTTGCTGTTGTCAAGGCATCCTCCCTCCAGCAGATTTCACCAGTACAGTGGGCTAATGTGATCTCCTTCCTACCAGGATGGATATTTACCCAGTCCCTCCAGCATCCATGCAGACAAGCATGTATAGGTCAGCTTGGTCTTAATGAAGGGGTTTAACCCTTTACACAGGAGATTGGGTCCCCTGTCCACCTCCTTGATGCATTTATTTCCCAGGCCCAACTGACCATAGCCACTGCTGCTGATGAGGCTCTCATTGTACAATTGTGAGTGGTCTTCCTAGGTGGTTATCTTCTTTGCTAGATATGTTTTAACCTCTTTTCTGTGTCTTATTTAATGTTCCAAGGTTCAATTTGCAGTGGGTGCAGTTTGAATGTATTAGTTGCTCGGGGAAGTTGTGAATTCCTCAAACATCCTTGTCCCATTATGAGCTAAATGTGTTGGATCTCTTGTTTTCTGACACATATTGTCTGAACCTCTGGAGGAGCTGACAGTAGCTGCTCACTCCTGCCCCTCCATAGCTTGATGATTTATGCTTAAAATTGAGTGGAGAGGGTTTTATCAGCATAGGTGGAAGTGAAAAAATCCCAGACATAAGCTTATTTCATAAGCTGTTGATTAAGCAGGGCTCTGCTGTATCCATCCATCCATCCATGCATTCCTTTTTACCACTTTTTTTTTTTTTGCACATGGGGTGGGGTTTTCACATGAACAGAGGCAGTCATCTAGAGACAATGCTGACATGACTGGGCGGAGCGCACATAATTGCTAAAGACAGGCAAAATGCAAATAGTGTTTTGAGAGAAAATATTTCCGCAGTTAATGAGTATTTTTACCTTCATCATTTCCATAGGTCTGTGAGATAGAAAGTATTACATCAGGCAAGGTTCTAAAGAGTACATCAGAGCTGATTAGCCTCATCCTTGGATAAATACTACTTTTCTTTTTAAGCTTTTACACAAACCTCAGAATTGCAGCTCCCAGATAAGTTAACTAAGATGCCCTTCCATTTCACTGCTGCAGTATTCATTACAATAGGGTTCTCCTGGCAAGGGTGGCCCAATGTCTGGCCAGTATACGAAAGCCTTTAGATTGCTTTAAGGTACACCATATGTCACAAGTATGGCCCTCGTGTAGGATAGGGCATAAAGGTGACATTCGTACGTACCATCCTCAAAACTTCTTTGCTGCCAGTCCAAGCGTCATCTCTTGATTGTTGGTCTGAATACCCGTTCCATTGCTGGCTCGACAAGCTGTTGCAGATAAGTACCCCATTAGGGTTTATTTATCTTATTTTCTGTGTATATTTTATTGCTTGTGGGGTTTCATGTCATCCAAGAAGGGTAAATGCCAGTGTGGGAGACAGATTCCCCATAAAGACCATCACGAGCAGTGCTTATTTTGCCTCAGTGCTTCACACGACTATATGTCCTGTTCAGTCTGTCAGGCTTTTGTTCCCCAGACCCTCCATAGTAAGCTTTTTTCTTTGGCTTTGTATCTGGAGAGTTAAAGTCTTTAGCTTTTGGCTAAAGACACGATAGAAGGAACTTCCCACTCTGAAGGGCAGCCATCCATGAAGAAGGCCAAGAAGTCTAGGCCTGATTCTTCTGCTGTACAACCTCTGCCAGATGTCTCTCCTGAGGTGAGTGAAAACCTAGAGGTTCATCTGGATTCATTGTTGGATTCTTCAGCCACGATCAGTTTGGAAGTCATTGAGGATCCAACCTTAGGCATGCCCTTGGAAGCTTTGCAGACATCCGGACATTCAGGGGGAACTGCAGCTGATTATTTCCAGGATAAGGGCAAGGCTTTACAGGAACTTATAGGTTCATAGGTTGATACTAGGCTATCTGCCCTAAGGCATTTATAAGCCTAGCCCAAAGTTATGTGGCTTACGCCACCCCTTATGTTAGAAATAATGTTCCCATTAGTTTGTTGTGCCCCTGTCCAGCAGTGACACAGAGATGATTCCCGGGATAAACCTACGATCTCCCATCCACCGGTCAAGATTTCTCTTGAACAGAGCCAGCGAGGTGCTCTGCCTCACATGGACCGGGATTTTATTCCACAGCATGGGGAGTCTCTGGGTGATAAATCTATCCCTCCAGCACATCCTATTTATATCCATGCTAAGGTTTAAGTCACTTGCTCTAGTGGTTCTGGTGGATTTGGATTTTTTGAGGTGGAGCGTGTCCATTAATTCTGGGTTGGTCATGGCCTTGTATGTCAGGCACAGGTCACCTCTGAGCAGAAGGTATGCAACTGAATAGAGTTGGAGTTTCTTCAGTCTGGCAGTATATGACAGGTTTTGGAGTCCCTTTATCCTTTTGGTGAGGAACTTTTGGGGTCTCTCCAATTGCTGCAGGTGTCTGGTGAGATACATCCCGAATGGGGCATTGTACTCGATCATTGGTCTGATAAGTGAAGAGTACAGGGGAACAATGACCTCACTTGATCTGGATGTGAATCCCTTCATGATCAGATGGGCAATGTAGAAGGTCTTTCATACCACTTTAGCAACGTGAGTGTCAAACGAGAGGCCACTGTCAACCTGGGTACCCAGGTCCCTGATAACCTCTTCTGTGCTTAGTGGGTTGCCACCTATATGTTTTTGTTTCTGCTGTACCTAAGTTTCAGAGAAATTATTTATTTTTATTTTATTTGACATTTGTTAACCGGGGGTGTCTGACTGAGCCGAAAAGGCCCTTTTTCAGCAGAGGCCTGGGGAGAAAAGCTCCACATAGAAAATTTACAGATACATTTAGATATTTAGACATGATCAGTATACACACAAATTACAATAGACATGTTTTTACAGCGGTATGCAGCACATCAACAGTTACTGTGGAGAGAACAAACAAGAAAATATTAATTTAAAAATAAAGGTAATTAATAGATTTGTTGTGTACAGCTGAAATTTGGAACACAAGTAGAATACATGCATAGTACACAGGTACAGTACATACATATGGTACATTAGCCAGTCTTACCCTAATAAGCCAGCCTTTGTTTGTAGGCAGTCTTGCCCTCCTCTCAAGGACAAGAAAGGTGGGAAGTGGGCTCCTCCTGCTAAAGCTACTCAGACTTCTGTGCCCCAAATGTCTCCTTTTCCTGAAAACCAGGTGTTGTCTGAGTATCCTATTCTTTCCAGCCACATTCCTCTTTCTCTTCGCCTTTCTCTATCTCACCCTGTTTGGTTAAAGATTACTCAGGATTCCTGGGTTCTGTCCATTATCAAATATATTTAGAAGAAGGAAAAGACTTCTGTAGCACCAGAAAATACAACTTTATTCAGTTGAGCACTTTTGTTTGTGTATTAAGACTTCATCAGAACAATTAATTAAAACACCACACTTCCTTTTATACTCTGTTAAGAAACAATTAAGTAATTAACCACACAGTTAAAATTTAAAGCAACACATACTAAAACAAAGGCAATAATAAAAATTGTACAATATGCTGCCTAAATCAAAATTACAAGAAACAACCATACTGTTTCATTTTTAAAATACCTGAAATGCTGGTACATTCATTCAAACCTGGATATTCTGTAGCATTAAGCATCAATTGCCAATGTAATTCACAGGCTTCCAACTACTCAGGGACCACCTACCCTTGTAAATCACTGGTAATCTGTTGTACTACCAAAAATCTAAAGGTGTAGTCCTTAAACCTCTCAATATGTCTGCTTAATGCACTAGTTTTAACTGCTCTCGAAATATCCAATGTGTGTTCATATATTCTATTTCTGAGCAACCTAGCCATCTTGCCCATATAGAATGTGGGACAAGACAAACATTTAGCAATGTAGATTACATTCTTAAAAAAACAGTTAGTGTGAATGTTAATTTTGCAATTATTTGACACAAAAATATTGCTGGTCTCTGTAATATGTGAACATTGGGTGCACCTACCACACTTGAAATTTTCTAGTCCCTAAGATTGGACTGATTTTGATTACCACTATTCTGCCCTCTCAAATAAATCTTTAAAATTTAGGTCTCTCCTAAACACAAAGTTTGGGGTGTTACCAAATAATTCTAATAAGTCATAATCAGAAGTTAACAATCTCCAATTTTTCCTGACACTGGCATAAATGTTGAAGTATTATGGTTGTATGTGCAAATAAAGGCAAAGTAACCATCAGCCAAGTTTTTATTCTTAGCATTAGTGAATATTCTAGGGCTACCATTCCTGCCATTTTCCCCATCTAAAATGGGTAAGTAAAACTTTCTTTGTCTTTTTGCTATAATCTCATCCCTCAAAGTTGACAATAAATGGTCAGCGTAACCTCTAACTCTAAACATGTGTAAAATGAAATCAACTTCTTCAATAAAATCTGATTCCCTAGTCACCATCCTAGCCACCATCACCAGTTGACCTTTAAAAACTGCTCTTTTTTGAAAAGGGGGCATGGCAGCTAGAATATTCAAGGTATGAATTTGAAAAAGTGGATTTCCTAAAGATCTTAGATGCCAAGGATTTTTTTGTCACTGTCAAAAATAATCTCCACAACAAGATAATGAATAGTATCGGTGCTATATTGGTAGGTGAATTTTAGAAAATCAACCGTGTTGTTAATATAATCAAAACATTCCTGTAGTTTTTCTAGGGTACCATGCCAAACCAAAAAAATGTTGCCCAGGTAGCTTGTGTAATTGGAAATTAAATCAAAATATTTGCTCTGAATACAAAATTGGTCTCCCAAAAGGACATTACTATATTAGCAAAAATAGGGGCGCAAGCCACCCCCATTTCCACTCCAACCTTGTGCCTGAACATTTGTCCTTCAAAGAAAATGAAATTGTTATTAAGTACTACCTCCATTAAGGTCACTAGAGTAGTAATCCTAAAAACTTATTAGAAATGACCAACTGCCTCTCCAGCCAACTTAACCCCAGTTCATGGGGCATAACACTGAAGAGGTTACAGACAAAGTAAAAAAACACCTGTTGTGTCGACCCTGTTCAAATTAGACAAAAAATGCCAGGAGTCTCTGCATATGTATGGAAATACATGTAGGACCCCTTCAATTGTTCATCTAAAAATCTAGAAATGAAGAAAGTCTTGGATCTTTTGGCATCTAGAATTGACCTAAATGGTGGATTAACTAGGGTCTTGTATATTTTGGGAATACCAAAGATACTCCCAATAACTGGATGTTCATTTTTCATATAAGAATTTTCCTCTAATGTAATGTTGCCTTGATAAAGCATGTTGTGTGCAACATTAATTTCATTCCGTGAAACTTCTTCATATGTTCCATCGGCAAGAATTGCATTAATAGCACACACATAATCTACTTGATCCATTACTACTATTCCATTGACTTTATCTAGCTTCATTAAACATTTTTTTTTTCCACATACAATATCCTCTAACAACCTTTTTTTCTTTTTGTGTTAAATTGTCATAACATTGTACAGATGTACTACCTAAACACTGCCTGAAATCCAATTCACACATTTTGTCAAAAAGACACAACTTATTGTTTAGTGGTGGATTAAAAATACTTGGTTTACTTAAGGAGGTTGTTACCAAGGCATTCCCAGCATTTCCACTGTTAAACCACAAACATAAATTTAATTTTCATAACTAGAGCTTGAAATCTATAAGTAAATCAACAATACTGCAGTTTCTGGCTGGCACAAAAGAAAAGCCTTTAGAAAGTACATCAACATGTGAAGGTAAATATCTTTGACAGAGCAGTTAAACAACAAAATCTCCTACTGGATTGTAAACAATAAAAGGAAGTGCAGCTTCCATAAAATTCCTATTTAAACTATTATCAGCAAGCAACAAATTGTCCAACACACACAAATCACTATCAACAGACTCATTCTGTGAAATGTCGACAATGTCTATAATATTGCACTGCTGAAGGTTAATAAATGAATGCAGAGTTAAAATGGAACTGTCTAATGAATCAAGCTGTTTGTCAAAGTCAACAGATGCAGCCATACCCAACGAAACAACGGAGATGTTTAAATCTGAATTTTAATTCTGTAATTCTGTCCATTATCCCCCAAGGGTATTTCATAGTCTGGAAACCTCTTCACCCTTTTATGGGAATTCCACAGCCTGCTCAGGAACAGTTGTCTTTCCTTCCAGGGGTGCTTCGCGATCTCTTGACCCAGGGTACTATTCAAGAAGTTCCAGTTTCCCAAAGGGGGGGTTACTCCAGAATGTTCTTATTACCCAGGAAAGAAGGTACTTGGTGACCAATTTTAGGCCTTTCTAATTTAACTAGATTTCTGAAGGTTCCCTCTTTTTGAATGTTGTCCCTTCATACTTTGTTCCCTCTTTTGGATCCTCAGGTTTACATGGCATCTTTGGATGTCAAGGCTGCTCATCTCCATATCCCAACTCATCCCATTTTCAGGAAGTTTACATTTTTTTGTTGCTTCCTGGCATTTTTAGTTCTCTGCTTTACCCTTTGGCCTTTCTACTGTCCCAAGGGTATTCACCAAATGCCTCCCTCTTGTGATTGCTTTTTGCAGGCTAAGGGGGATCCATGTCTTTCTGTACTTGGATGACCTGAGTTACAAGCATCCTCTCCAGAGATCTTGTTGAAAAATCTCCACTTTGCAATTTCCCTTCTGCAGAGCCTGGGCTTCACTATAAATGTCAAAAGGTCCTTTCATAGGTTCATAGGACAATACTAGGCTATTGGCACAGAGGCCCTTATAAGCCTAGCCAAGAATTTCACTGATGTTTCTACAAAGTCAGCACCTGTTTTCCCTTATCCAGCAGGGACATAGGTTGGATCTCAGGGGGTATATTTTCTGTTTCCCATCCAGTCATGGGGTTTCATGTCATCCAAGAAGGGTAAAGGCCAGTCTGGGAGACAGATTCTCCATAAAGACCATCATGAGCAGTGCTTAATTTGCTTCATTGCTTCACACAACTATAAGTCCTGTTCAGTCTGTCAGGCTTTTATTCCCAAAACCCTCCAAGTGTATTTCATAGCTGGGGTAGTCTTTGGGGCACAAATCTGTCCCACCATCGAGTTCTATTAATGTCACATACCAGGTTGAGACCTTGCATGTGGGTTGCGAGAGTGGAATTTGACTTAAGAATGTGCAGCAACTCCAGCAAGGCTGAGTCTGAGACTGTCTTGTATGCCAGACACAGGTCACCCCTGAGCAGTCTGTATGAGACTGAGTAGAGGGACAAGAATTTTAGCCTATCTGTATAGGATAGGTGTTTGAGACCCTGGATTTTCCTAGTCAGGAACCTCTGTGGTCTCTCCAACTGCTGCATGTGCTTGAGAAGGTACATGCCAAAGGGGGCATTGTACTTGATAATGGGTCTGATAAAGGATGAGTTCAGGGATGTTATGACCTCCTTGTTTCTGGGTGAAAAACCCTTACTTATGAGGTGGGCCATGTAGAAAGCCTTCCATACAACAGTGGCAACATGCTGGTCAAAAGTCAGTCTGCTATCAACCTGGGTGCCCAAGTCCCTCACGACTGATTGCATGCTTAGTATGTTGTTATTAATGTTATAATTAGTGGGGACACTAGTTTCCCCCAAAGGAAATGATTATGTATTTCTTGACATTCAGTTTGAGGCCATTCTTCTGGCACCAGTCATTAGTTTTTTTAAAGCCCTCTTGGAGGATGTTCACATCACTAGGGGAATTTGACAGTGTCCAGCTTGCAGTCATCTGCAAACCTGGTCAGCCACAGACCACTAGTTTTGGCTTCCACCTCAGAAAAGTATATCCCAAACAATAGAGGCCTCAAGACTGATCCTTGGGGTATGCCACTTGTTATGGGTCTACTACTAGAAGTGGCTTCCCCTGTATTGACTGAGTGGGTTCTATCAGTGAGCCAGTTACCTACCCATCTGGTAACATATGGGTTGATTCCTATCTGGGTGAGTTTATCTATTATACCCAAGTGGGGAATAGTGTCGAAGGCTTTGGCTAGGTCAAGGTAGGCAGTATGCACTGTCTTGCCTTCATCCATGGCTTTGCTGACTGTTTCAAAGAAGGCGACCAAGTTTAACAGGCATGAAAAACATGATCCTTATCAGGATCATGTTTTTCTGGGGTGCAGGATCCAGACTGTTCCTACGCTGGCATCCCTGCCTCCTCCCAAGGCCCTAACTCTCATTTCCTTTTTTCATTCCTTTCTTCCTCTGACCTCAATAACAGCAAGTGAATTTCTGAGAGCTCTATGGTTCATGGCTTCCACTAGTCCTATGCTCCCTTTTGCCATACTCCACATAAGAAAACTTCAGGGGGTTGTAAAGTCAGTTTGGCTTCAGCATTCTCATCTCCTCAGTTTTTTATTTCTTTTTCTTCCATGTCTTATGTAGGAACTCCAGTGATGGTTTCAGCAGTTGACTAAATCCAGAGCTCCCTTTTCATCCACCTTTTCCCTCTCAGGAGCTGTTCATAGATGCCTCAGATGTGGGATGAGGAGCAGCTTTTGGCTCCTTAAAAGGTGCAGGGAGTCTGGTTGCATCTTCAACAGAAAGACCATATCAATGTCAAGGAGATGAGAGCTCTTCTGCTGGCTCTTCAGGTCTTTCATCCTCTTTCTTTTCCTCCAGGACCTCTCAAGGTGTTTACAGACAATATCATAGTGATGTGGTGTGTCTACAAATGGGGGGGACAAGGTATTATCATCTTTGCCAGTTGATACAAGGTATTATCTTTGCCAGTTGATACTCCTAGTGTGGGAACTAGCTATCTGGTTCCGAGTGACTCTTCAGGCAGTGGTGGACGTTCCTTCAGGTCAAAACAGTGTGACAGGCTCTCTGAGCAGGTCCATTAGTCAATCCCATGAATGGATGCTTCACAGGGATGTGTTTCTGGACATTGTTCAGTAGTGAGGTACTCCTCAAATGGATCTTTTTGCCTCCACCTGAACAGACAACTTACTCTTTTTTGTGTGTCAGAGTCCCAGGTCCTCTGGTTTGGAAGGTGGGCACCCTTTCTTTTTATTGGAAGGGGATGTTTGTTTATGATTTCCCTCCCCTTCCCCTCATTCCAAAAGTCCTGTTCGGAATACAAGGTGCTCCTAGAATCTTGTTGGTGACTCCATTTTGGCTGAGACAGCATTGGTTCCCTCTTCTGCATTTAGCCAAGAGTGATCATCACAAGTTGCCTCACAAGTTGGACCTACTCACACAATCTCTCATCCATCCCCACTTGTCCACTCTTCAACTGACATTGTGGGTGATAGGATTTTGATTCCTCATAGACACTTTTTTTGAGGACGTACCTAGGGTCCTGCAGGAGGCCAGGAATCCCACTACTAGGAAATCCAGTTTATCTAAACAGAAGAGATTTTCTGTTTGGTGTCTTTCTGATAACCTGGATCCACTTTCTGGGGATGTTCCTTTGGTCCTCTCTTACCAGTGTGAATTGCTCAATGCTAGGTTAGCATATTCTTCTGTTAAGGCCCACTTATCAGCTTGTCTGTCTTTATTACCTTCTTAATTTATTTATTTATTTGAGATTTGTTTACCGGGGTGGTCTGACTGGGTCTGCCGAACCCATTTTCAGCAGAGGCCCTGGGAGAAAAGCTCCACATACAGTACAATACAACTACAGTGTAATCCAATACAATACAAATTACGTTAGAAATACTAGACAAAAATAAGTTGAAAGAACAAACTGTTACAAGATGTAGCAATATATTACTACACATTTAGACAATTCTGTACAGTTAAAACATTACATAAAAATAATAGTCACTCTCATCATACATGATGTAATGTCCAAAAAAATAGTACATAGGTGGTGTAATGTGTGACATTGACAGTTATAGTACATGCAAAATAGAATGTTAGTTTCAGTTAGGAAAATAGCAGCCAGAAAGGTAGTGATGCAGATAGTGAGAGAGAGAGTTAAGAAGAATAGAAGCAATAAAGCCTGAGCAGTAGCTTAAGGATATGTTATAGAAGCAGAGAAGGAGTTAGAAGAGCCTTAGGATCTTACAGTCTGTGAGGGATTGAAATGTGACAGAAGACGATGAGGCTAGTGTGGAAGACCTGAGCATTAGGCAGGCATTATGCAGGAGCAGAGCCATGTATTTTTGAGATGATTTTTTAAGGAGGCTTTGAAATGGGTTAGGCCAGGCATAGACCTGGTAGCTAGAGGTAGTGAATGCCAAAGTATAGAGACAGGGTATGAATGCAGGGCGTGATCTAGTTTTCTTCTGGGTTTTGAGTTAAGAGATTTTTGTCTTCTGATCATAGGATTGATTTGGTGTGGAAGGTGTGACTAGAATAGCTAGTGGAGGCCAGGCAGTAGGCTTGAAAATAAGGTTGTGCAAAATGGATAGCTGACTATAGCAAGTTGGTTGGGGAGTTCAAGCCAGTTTAATTCTAGGAGTTATTTACAGTGGTGTGTGTGATATTTACAGCTTTAGCTTCTAGATTTGAAGCTGAATAATTCCTTAACGGTGTCCTTCATCTTAGGCCTCCCAGGAAGTCTGTTGCTCCTCCCTGGGATCTTAATTTTGTTTTAGAAAAATTGACCCAGGCTCCTTTTGAGCCTACAGCCTCAGCTTCCTTGAAACATTGCTCTTGGAAGACTGTACTTTTGTTAGCCCTTATTTCTGACAGATGGGTGCCAGAGCTTCATGCCCTAATGGCTTGTCCTCCTTTTTTTTAGTGTTTCATAAGGACAGGGTGTCCCTTCATACTAATCCTTCTGTTATGTCCAAGGTGGTGAATGAGTTGTCTGTTAATCAGTCTATTAATTTGTCCCCTTTTTCCCTTCTCCACAATCTGTCATTGAGAAGGTGTTGCACACATTGGATGTGCGTAGGCAACTCAGATTTTGTTTGCATAAGAGTAAGACTTTTTGTAAATCTGATCATCTCTTTGTTTCCTTTCATCCTAGGTCCTTAGGTTGGCTGTGTCCAACCAAACTCTTTCTTCTTGGATTTCTAAAGCCATTTCTTTCATAATAACAACCTCTTCTGTTAAGGTTCATTCTACTAGAGCTGTGGCTTCTTCTGCTGCTTTTTTCAAGGGTTTGGATACTAATTGTGTTCTTGAGGCAGCTACCTGGACTTCTGTGGATACATTTACCAAGCACTACAAGTTGGATGGAATTTCCAGAGCTAGAGCTGTTTTTTCTAGGGCCATCCTTCGTGGATTCCTAGAGACCTCTGTTGGTCCTTCCTCCACCCTCTCTTCTTCCTGAGCTTTGGCACTCCCTGCAACAGTGAAATGGAAGGACAGTTATGTAAAATCTTACCATAATGTTAGATGTCCTTCTTTTCATTGCTGCTGTATGCCTTCCTTCCCACTGCTCCGTGGTTCATTTCTCTTATGGATGTACTGATTACCTCTCTATTCCTTGGACTGGTGTTGTTCCTACTGGGGCTCTCAGTTCTGAGGATGGTAAGTCTGGATGTCACCTTTATGCCCTACTCTACACAGGGAGCATACATGTGATGTATGGCATACCATAAAGCAACCTAAAGAGTTTGGTATACATGCCAGACATTAGGCCGTCCTTGCCAGGGGATCGCTATTGTAATGAATACTGCAACAGTGAAGATAAGGGCATCTACAGTTATGGTAAGATTTTACACAGCTGTGCTTTTAAACATGGTCCTTACAAATTGTACAGCCCTGCTTATGCATAGAAGAGCTTGGTTTTGGGCAGGTACAGTAAGAAAAAAGTCTGTAGTTCCTCCTCGTCCTTGATAGTAAGACTCTGAAATGTGAGTTCCTTTTTAACTATTATTGGGTGAAGTTCAAGACCTGGTGCAGGGAGTTATAACCTCTTAAAATGAGAAACAAAAGAAAAAAACTCGGTATGCTAAACAAAACAGCAAATGATGCTGTGCCCATGGTAAAACAAGAATTGTGATGCTTTTGATGCATGCTTCTTACAGATCTGCTTCTTCTGGGGTGGTTTAAGGCATCAAGAAATTGGAATTCAGAGACATTTTAGGTAAGGAAGAGCAAATATGACTTGGAAAAGAAGGAGAAAAGCAAGACAAGTCTAAAGGAAGCCAGAGTCTTTTCAGACTCTCAAAGGGACGTACTTGAGAAACTTCTTAAAAAAAAAAGATTTTGTAAAGTTTTAAGAGAAGTTAAAAACAAACCAAGACCACAAAAAAGGTTTTCTTCTACAAACAAAAATTAGAATTTGTGGTATCTTCAAGTCCATCACCATCCTCCTAGTTCACATATGCTTCAAAGATTCTTTTCTCAAATTTTCAGATGTTGAATGTTTCATTGTTGTGGTCCTGAAGAAATGTATATGTACATTTAAAACTGGATGGTTTAATGGTACAAATGCACTGAGTTTTACTAATTTGTGACTCTGCTCAGAATTGCCATATATTACTTTCAACATTCCGCACAGTTTTATACATACCCTTTACCTATTGCAGCCGAAATGAGGAACAACAAGCACAAGTCAAGCAGTATGACCAGGATACAAATGCAATGCCTAAAAGAAAATGTGGTTGACCAAATGAATCAATAGTTTGGAATAGTTCTAATAAAATCCTAAGTCAACAGGAGAGGACAGCACTCGAAAAAGTACTTTTGTTTATACCTGTCTGGCCTGCAGAGGTAATGGAATATATCATAAACTTGAAATGCTTTATGAGAACAGTAATGTTGAAAGTAATATATGGGAATTCTGAGCAGAGTCACAAATTAGTAAAACTGAGTGCATTTGTACCATTAAACCTTCCAGTTTTAAATGTATATGAAAAAATGTGTTGTGAGGAATTGTACAGCATGTTCTACACTGATAACACACAGAAATCAAGTAGAAAATTTGTTAATTTAAGTAAAAGTGAGAGGATAGCTTTAACAGACCTACACAATGATAACACCATAAGCATACATCCTGCCAATAAAGGTGGACCTATAGTTGTTATGAATCGAGAATTTTATCTTTTTAAAAATGAAACAAATGCTTGATAATGAACTGTTCTATATGGAAATTAGCTATAATGAAGTATATAGGATGATCAACAGAATTTATAGAATGTTGCAGGAATTTTTAGCCATAAGAGTTACTGAGCAAGAATTATATGATTATTTTTAGTTAATGAGCCACCAATACCTATGATGCAAGGTATACCAAAAATACACAAAGACCCAGTGGACCCACCTATGAGACCTATCGTCTCAGGGAGGGGCTAGTGTACTGAACCCATTTCTATATTAGAAGTTAAGGCCACTCATTGATCAGAATTCCTTTATATTGAAGGATTTTAAACAGTTCATAGAAGATGTCTATGACTTTTTTAAAGGTATACATAGTATGAAGAACATGAGTATGGTTACGCTGGATGTACAGTCTTTATTTACTGTGATTCCTAATGACATTGGTATTTCTATGTTACAACAATATTTGAGGAAATTTGATAATTTTGATGTTAGAAATATAGAATTGCTAGCTTTGTTAATGGAAGTGGTGGAGAACAATTCCTTTATTTTTTGATCATCAGGTATACTTGCAGAAGGGCGGCAACGATGGTGCAGCAGTTAACGTTGCCGCCTCACAGCAAGAGGTTCCCTAGTTCAATCCTTCATTGGGGTGCCTTCTGTGCGGAGTCTGCATGTCCTCCCTGTGGTCATGTGGGTTTCCTCCGGGTGCTCCGGTTTCCTCCCACATCCCAAAGATATGCTGTAGGTGGATTGGACACTCTAAATTGGCCATAGGTATGAGTGCATGTGTGTGTGTACCTTCTGTGGAAGGTTGGCCACCAGGCTGGCAACTCAACACCATAAAACTTCACTGCCAATCATGAGCAGACAGGTGATCCACTTTGGCAACCCCTAACCGTCAAAAGCCGAAAGAAGAAGGTGTACTTGCAGAAGGACGGCGTAGCGATGGGCACTTCATCTGCCAATAGCTACACCAATATTGTCATGGCCATATGGGAGGAAGAGTTTTGGTTGAAAGGACCCTATGCACATTTTTCTGATTTTTATTGATGTTTTGTTGATGACCTTTTCATAATATGGACAGGCACACTATATGATTTAGAAAAGTTCTATAATTATATAAATCAAACCTCTACATTTTTTAAATTTACCATGAAGCATTCTGAAGAGTTTGTAGACTTTCTGGATCTAACTGTTATGACTCATAGAGATGCAAGGGTTTATACAGAGGTATTTAGGAAGGAATGCTATAGGAACACTCCCCTACATAGAACAAGTATGCATCCACATCACATTTTCGACAATATTGTGAAAGGCCAAGGTAAGAGAATTTCTAGATTGAGTGCAGAACAGAATGGGTTCCAGAATGAGCTGAAACAATTGGAAGGTTGGTTTATTGAAAGAGGATACAAGAAAGATAGAGTATTGAATATTTTGACACACGTGCAAGATCTTAGTGGCACAGCAGGTGAGCACTGTTTTTCATAGGAAAACTCATACCAGTATAGGAACAATGAGAACATGAATAACAATTTAATTAGGATGCCAGTTACATATGCAAATAATGTGAAACCAGTATTAGAAATATGAAGAAAGTTTGGGGCAATATTGACAGCAGATCCCAAAATTAGAAAAATAGTAGGTACTCATCCCATGTTTCTATATAAAAAATATGGTAAATATGAAAAGGATGTTATGTTTTCTTCTTCTTCTTCTTTCGGCTTTTCCCAGGGGAGTCCTAGGGGTCACCACAGTGGATCATCTGTCTGCTCATGATTGGCAGTGGAGTTTTGAGGTGTCAAGTTGCCAGCCCAGTGCCCAACCTTCCACAGAAGGCACACACTCACACCTATGGCCAATTTAGAGTGTCCAATCCATTTACTGCATGTCTTTGGGATGTGGGAGGAAACCAGAGCACCTGGAGGAAACCCACGCAACCACAGGGAGGACATGCAGACTCCACACAGAAGGCACCCCAGCCAAGAATCGAACCAGAGAACCTCTTGTGGCAATGCTAACCACCGCGGCCGCCCTCTGTTATGCTATCTGATGGAGCAAAAAACATTTGAATCGAGGAACATCTTAAAAGTTACCAAACCATGTTACAATTGTAACTATTGTACATATATTGATACATCTGGCAAATTCATTCATCCAGACTATCATAAGACCTTTTGGTTTAAGTTTGAGGGTCCATTTGATATGGAGCATATAGCTTACTTGGCACAATGCCAGACATGGAAGGCATTTTATATTGGCAAGACAGATAGAAAATTTAAGAACAGAATAAGGGAACATCTATAAGATATTCAGCACAGGGTCCCAACAAATGCATTAGCTAGGCATGTCATAAATAGTGAACGCAGGCATAATTTTAAATTCATGATTTATAGGTAGAACAAAGGTGAATAACAAAATGGGGGAACGTCCAAAATCAAACAGAAGTGAACGAAACAAAATGGATTATTAGACTTAGAGCAGATGCAGGAAAGGGGCTTAATGATAAAGTTCCAATAAAACCGGCCTTTAAGGTGAGGCCACTGAGGAAATGAACTAAGTATTTAAATATAGCTTTAATATACATAATATACATTTTAGATGTTTCAATATATGCTGTTTATTTGCTATAGTTTTTATGATACTATGGCTTTAACTTAATTGTTTTTGGGCTAATTAATATTCAATTAAAATCTAATGGAAGTCCCTATTTAAACCAGTGTATATGAGTGTTTGTTGAATGTCTGAGGAAGCAGTAGAATCACTGTGAAAGCGCTAACGTATATTTTTATGCTCAGATTATTTAGAACTGGAATATTGCCATTTGTTTTGCCTGGTACTGTGCCTCGTTTATGGATTGTTTTTGTTTCTGGACCAGAAATTTATCTGGAAGAGTCTGGTATTGATTTTCTTTGTAAATTTGTATGAATGCTTATTCCCTGTGACTTGTATATGCCCATACAGGGCATTAGTATTAATTCCTCTGTTTATCTCTGATACACAATCACAAATTCTGTCTTCCACTCTTCTATTTGATTTTCCTACATAAAACACATCTCATACCTTACACAGTGTGCTATATGGCTTCAAATAAAAGTCCTCCTCCATTAAGGGATGGGCAATAACTGCTTCTCTCTCTGTATGTACATATATATATATATATATATATATATATATATATATATATATATATGTGTGTGTGTGTGTGTATATATATATATATATATATATATATATATATATATGTGTGTATATATTGCTGACATTTCCAACAAGGGAACATCCCATTTTTCATACTATGCATAATTGTCTTATCCATTTTTTCTTTCTTATAACAAAGTTTCTGTTTTAAATTCTAAGATCTCTCATATATAAAGCTAGGTGTGCCATCTACAACGTTGCTAATATAATTCAATGATTATAAAATATGCCACTTCCTTTTTATAATTTCTACAACTTTACTTGTCTGTCTGTTATGTGTGATTTTCTAGTTTTATTTTTTATTAACAGTACTGTTATTATAACCACTTCTATTTGTTCTCCCCACTTAGTATTGTTCCCTGATAAACACATTCAGGCTCCCTTTCTGGTTAAACTCTTTCTCTAATTATATCTCTAAAGTCACCCCATATAGATATATATATATATATATATAGATATTTTTTTTTTTTTTTTTTTTTTTTTTGCTGATATGCCATAGCTTCATCTGTATTCAGTCTAGAAGTTAAATGAAACTACCCCTTCACTACATTTTGAAAGGTATGAACTAGATGCATACTGGTTCTATAGGTGTTCCTACTTGTGGGCATTGTATATGGTGGTGTTCTTAAAGCACCATATAATTTTCTAAAAAGTCTGACATCTAAAAAATTAATACTTTCTTGTGATGAATTGATCTTAAATTAAAAAAAATGTAGTGAATAATTCAAAATTGAACTGCTCATACATACTTCCCTGTAATATAAAAACATCAGTTACAAAATGCATGTAAAATAATGAATTTCTATATTCATTATTGCTAAATACATATTTATTATCCCAGTATGACATAACCGAATTCACATAACTGTTGACTACTTGGGTATCCATAGCTACCCCTGTTTTTGAAAAGAAAAAACATGGCGTCTGTGAAGATAACATATTAATGTACAGAACATTTGCATTAGCTGACAGTATTAATATCAACGTTTATAGTATCAGTATATTCACTCAATTGTTTTTTAGATGATTCCACACCATAACCATTTGGTATTTATGTAAATAAAGAATCCTCATCCATAGTAATAAATACACAATTCTCCTAGTTATTACTTTTTCTCATAGGCATCATTCATTCAGGAAATCTTTATTGTTGCTAATGTAACCTTCTATCTGCACTAATTTAGACAATTTATGTTCCAAGTAAATCAAAGTTGGTTCAGTTACCCAGCCTCCTCTAGAAACTGTTGGTCTCACTTGGGGAGGACTTTTATAAATTTTATGTACATCATAATAAATAGAGATTGCAGGATGTGATGTATAGAAAAATAGTTTTTAAAGTTATGCTATAATTTAATTGTGTACTGTAAATGTGTGTATTAACATTTGTTATAACATGACTCATTCATGTCATATATTCTCTCATATAAACTAATATCATATTTAACAGTACTGAGATACTTAAATCTATCAGTGACCACTATAACCTCTCCTTTATTTTCTCCTTTTAGAATAACATCATTATCCTGGATAAAATCTTTCAGAGCCATACTTTATTGCACAATTAAATTATAATAGTTGCTACTTGTTAATTTGTTAAGTAATGTATCTATGTATGTATCATCTTAAGCTATTTCAAAAGCCCTAATAATAGGATGACTGTTTGGTATAAAACAAGGCTTTTTAACTGGCTGTCAGACCCCTATGTTCCCAAAGTAGAAGTTTTTTTTCAAAAATTCTTACTTTAATTAAAAAGTCGTGAACAGAATGGAATGAATGTCAGTCGTTTCTGCAAAACTGATATTTCATGTAACAACAGATGACTGTTTGATAAATTAAATACAACGGTTTTGCTGCCTGTATTGCTGCCTGGACTGATTTCTCATCATTGGTCCCTGATGCTGCTGGCCATTTCCCCATCTTACTTCTGATTTCCTTTTTCCTTATCATGATCTCTATCTTCTCTGTGGAAGCAGGAGTGGACCCCTTTATAGAATTGTTGAAAAATCCAGCCTCCACAGTTGTTTAATGGCTTCTCTGTTCAGATCTCATCTTTGTGTTGGAGGTACCCAGTACAGGTAAATAAACAGACTTGTGAAAGATATGAGATGCAGCAGTTGGCAGTCAGAGATGGAAATATTATATAGAAAAAACATTGCTTACAATGTCATCTAAGTTCATTACATTATCGTTTGCAAAATGATCAAACCAATAAATAATGGCTGTAAGATTCCATTTTTCCGGTTTTAATTTACTAGTGGGATGAATAAAAACAGTTGTAATACTGACAGAAAAAATGGGAAAACCCTGCGTTTCAGAGATATTTTTATAAATATTGTAATTTAATTTGATTGCAGTGAGTAAATGTGAAACTGAAACTATTCTTCTAACATAAACAGAAAATTAAAAATAGTTTTCTTACATATTTGTACAGTAATTTATATTCATCAAATGCTCAGTGTGCCTAATGCTTGTAGGATTGTTAGTCCATTGAACATTTTTTTTTTGGTATTTGCTGTTATTGAATGTTTTCTTGCTGATAGTAGCACATACTTGTACGTGTTTATAATTAACATTTTGTCTGTTGTTGTCCCTTATTTCCACATTCCAAACATATTTCTTTATTTTTTGTAACTTCTGTCTGGCCTGCAGAACAGTGTTAACAAAGTAAATGTATATATTTTTTTATCAGAACTGGTGCTTTGTAATGCTATTACTGTGGTTCTTTGACATTGTGCCAGCAACTCTGTGTACAAGGAACAAGGTAGAGTTTTAGTGAATTAGAGCTGTAGCATAATTGTTGTCATAGCAAAGTTCCCACTTTTAGTGCTTAAAATTTATAAACCTTTAAAGTGTTCTTGCAGTCATCAAGTCATTACCCAGGGAGAGTACCAGCAGCAGCAGTACTCCCTTTACTGCCTGAGGAAATAGTTTGATGTGAAGTATTGCTGCAGGTACAAGCAGTTTGACCTGTTTACTTTTGGGGAATGTTAGAAGTTCAAGACCTGCACCACTGAATTAAAGATGTCTGCTGTGGATACCACAAAGTATTTTTTGCATGATTCCAGGTTAGTGCAGCATTGATATGTATTAGTAAGGAATCCAAAAAACAGACCTATTCATAACGTCATTCTTCCATATCCACTCACTGGGAGGCTCATGTTCTTATGAGTTGCAGACTTTCAACTGACTAGTAAGTAACTGCTCTCACATCTGTCAACAAGGATGAGAGGAACTCCTTTGAGTTCTACCCCGCTCCCACTAGTGAAGGTTTATAGGTTGAATTCTGGACTAGGTAGTTTATTCCTCTCTCACCCAGAGTCAAATAATGCTCACCAGCTAGAGTTGAGGAGACTTCTATGGGTACTCCCATGCCAACTGGTTTCACAGGGATGGCTGTGGTTGTTGGATGTTCATGTGCTGTTTGACGTCAGGTAGGATGGGGTTCATCCTTAGGGAGTATGGTTTAATGATATTAAAAGATTCTGTGTAGGCATCTTGTGACCAGCTTCAACCTTTGGAGTGTATAATCTACTACTGGAACTTGTCCTCTAATGCTTACTTATCATTTGTTCATCAAATGTTATACTGGATATTAAGGATGCCTCATATTGCAATTAGGGGGTAGGGGACTATAACTGTCCATGACAGCATACCCATGAGAAGGTGACTTTGAGGTCCATGTTTCTAAGACAGACATAGTGACCATTGCCTTTTCATGAAGTTCAGTATTGACAGGCATGTTGCTTCTCAGCTTTTCTCCAAAAGTAAATCAGTATGAATGATGAAAACCTTGAATGACCTCTCCCATGTACACTTTCATGAAGGATGCCATCTTTGCAACCTGGAAGCATCCCGATTCAGATCCTTTTGCTCCCAAGAATGTAGATGACTTCCATGATCAGGCATCTCAGTGCTGACTATTGCATTGACTTCCCTGGTTCAACATGTGTCTCAGAAACTATAAGACGTTTCTTCCATGCTATAAGATAAAGGCTGCAAGGCTTTCAATGGGCATGAGGGTTTTCTTCTGCCACTTTTTGAATGAGGTTACATAATTTTCACCTGTCACTGTTCCAGTTTTTCCTTGTAGACAAGGATTTGAAAAATATGACAGAGCTACCAGAGTCTATCAAGGAAGGTGTGAAAAAGACCCTTTAACAGTACTTCAACTATGGACTTCCTCGTAACCTGCTTTAATAGTAACAGTTGCAATGCCTCAGATATGGTTAAAATGCTCTTGCTTTATTCTATGCTGGATGGCATGGTTTAGGCTTCAAAGATGAACTTAGGCTCCTTCTGGGAGAATGCCTTCTTTTTTGATTGAAGATCTCTACAAGAAGAAAGAAATGATGACAAACATGGAGAGTTTCTGTGTTGCACAAGTGGCTTCTCATCTAAGCCACCCTAAATTTCCAAGAACATTAAAACTCTGAGGAGAATTTGGTGGCTTATCAATGTCAGACAGCATTACCTTACTATGAGTCTGGCCACAAAGTCTCCTAGAAAGATAACTCTGCTAACAGAGTAGTTGCAGTCTTGACTTACCTACAGGACTGCTGATGTTAGGTAAATTCTTTGACCTTGCTATACCTGCAGAGCTATCAGTGTAGCATGATGGGTTCTATAACCCTGTTCTGTTTTTAACAGATGGTTATGTCTTAGAGCAATTAGATCCTCTCTCAGAAAGAGTTTTTCTCAGGGGCTCTGCAGGGATCTTGAAGATGGCCCAGGTTGTAACTCAAAAGGGGACATACAGACTATTTCTTCTTTGGAGGATGAGAACAAGCATCACTCCTGCATTCTTCTGCTTCTGCAGAGGACTGAAAGCTTTGTCACATTCTGGACCAACGTGGATTCAGTGAACACATCTAGTATATCAGATGTTTGATATTGTCTTTCCAGAAGGTCATGCTTGTGATGCGGCAAGCCTCCTGGATACTGATGTTGGAAAACGTGGATGCCTTTTAGCACATCACAGTCTGTGGCCCCAGTGCCAGAAGATCCTTTGGTTTGCCTTGATTTAGCTTTAGTTTTAATTCACAGTTTTGCCATTTGATCTCCCCACTAAATCCATATCATTTAGCCATGTTTTGGGCATACTGTTAGAGGTCTTGCAGGCATGGGAACTTGTACTGCTGTACTTTACTTGGGTAACTGGCAGTTGGTGTCCACTTAAGAGAACTTCTTGATAGCATCCTTTGCTTGGGTGATCCCTTGATTGCAAGCCTTGGTAGTCTGTGTAAACTGGGAGGTATCCTCTATACTGAGAAGATTGCCTTTACCAGGGCGGAGTTTGTCACTACATAATGTCCAGTATTCCTGCATCTGGAATGGGCCCAAGAAGTCCTTGCACTGGCAAATTAGGTAAGGTCAGAGCAGAGACACCAGACATCGAAATTTATACATCTCTTAGGCCTTATGGTGGCCATGATTTTCCTGTGTCTGTTTGCATGCCTAAGGATATGGGTGATGTAGTAGACTGTGAGATATCAGTACCTATAAAGCTATCATACCATTTCAGACATTTGGTATTATCAGTCCTTTGCCATTTGGCTGTGGAGTGATGTACGGGTTCCCACAAATTTTACCCTGTTCTTTTTGCTCCTGCAATAGATTCTGTCACTGGTTCTGAAATATATGCTTTGGTAGTTCTCAGGAGGGGCTCCCTTTTGTTCTTTCTTTGTTCAGGGAAAGCATGGAGCTTCATATAAACTAGTTGGTAATTTGGGCAAAATTCTTTGACATAAAAGCTCCAGAAGAGAAATGGTGATCAGTGCCCTTCCTGCTCTATTCAGATAGTTAGGTTGTAGTGTGGTGTGTGTGTGAATAAACAGAGTGGTGTGCTCTCATAACCTGATGAGCAGAGAGGTATCTCTCTAGCGTTTTCCTGGAGCTGCAAATAAGGTAATTTTTTTTTTCAGTGGGGCAACACAAGGAAGAAGGTTGTCCTGTCCACATAGGGAAATGAAATTCTCCCTTGTTTTTCATTTAGAAAGGGAAGTTGATGGTGGACATTTTCTCTGTCATGTGACAGGGAATATACCTGTATGTTTTTTTTTTATTCGGACTCTGCTGTTAATTGCAAATTCAAATAAGAACTAGATTCATACTTGCTCTATGATGTCCAAGAAAGGTGGGGTGGCAGGAGAAAAAACTATCCAACACAAGCTGTGGAAGTCCCATTTGGCTGAGTGTTATAATCAGTTGCTACTCAGGGACTGTCTACTCATTTAAATCTGCTGCTCCTTCTTGATTCACAGCAGATGTTTCAGAGGTTAATGGTGCCTGCAGGATTCCTGCACCTCTTCAGATTTATTCTCCTAAGTGGATTTGAATCATAGCAGTGATATGACTGATATCACCTCATTTGGTTAGCATCCACTTGGTTCTAACTTATCTCAGGCATGTATAAACATGACAAGTTTCATTTAGTCTATAGTCACTGTGTATTTCAGATATCTCTGCAGAGCATGACCTTGAAGAGTGTCGTCTTGTACCTTAGCACTGGACAGGCAAGTGATTTTTTTGAAGGGCCTCTGGATCTTACATCTTTGAAGGATCTTTTTTTTTATGACTTGAACTCCAGGATTTACAGGATTGGTCATTGTCCATGCAACTGCTGTGTTCAGTGTCTCTAATGTTAGCTACCAAAAAATCACGTTCCAAGAGAAAATCTCTATTCAACCTTTTTTTGGTCTTTGACAACAGCTCTGTCCTTTAAGATGAGCCCTTGCATCTTCCTTAAAACATTGTCTGAACTGTCCTGAAATCAGTTGATTCATCCTGCTGTTTTCTTTCTGATGGCAGAATCCAGGGAAGAGAGATCCATGTATATCTTGGATGATGCACCATAAGCTTAGATTTAACCCAAACAAGGATATTTGAGTTCTGCAGGTGAGATATTTTCATTGTTTTTCTGCATATACAAATCTTGCAGTTGCTAAACAAACTTTAAAGTGGATTACTAATTGCTTTGTCTTTTGCTCTCAGGCATTTAACTGCCTGCTGTAAATGCTTTTGTTAGGGTGATTCCACCAAAGGCACTGAATGGTGTGGCAGTCTGTACTGCAAGCATTTGTAACAGTCATTTCATTGTTGGGCCCCCTTTTCCAAGTGATATTCCTTGAACTGTGGTAGCAGCCGTTAGTTCGTCTTTTTTGGTGCGAGCAGACAACCTTCTAAGCCCTGTCCTCTTAACTGTCCTGCAACTCCAACCTCCCAGGCAGGGTTAGTTTTTACTGCTTTGGTTTCTTCTCTTCATTTATCTATTGCAGAAAATCTTTAAATCGCAGTATATAACAGATATGTACTCAAAATATCAGCTGATATGTATGTGGAGGCCTTTTGCATTTAATGTTTTTAATTTTCTCATTATTTCTCTGAGTCTGAACAGCTTCTCCCATTAAGCATCTTCAAACCACTTTTCTCTTAAATTGTGCAGGTATGCAGTTTTAAAATCATGCATTTTTTCTTTCAGACTGTGCTCACTTACATTCATGTATTTCAAGTGGGGAGTGCAGAGAATGAGCTGAAGCCCTTGTCTGGTGTATAGCAACACATTGTGCACTGGTTTCTCGGCAATATCAGAAATAGAAATCCCAATAGTTAGTTACTATGTGGAGAACTGTTGTAAGTGCTAGCACTTACACCCAAATACAGGAAAGAATTTCAGTGTGCCACCTCAAACCGATACGTTCGTAGACCACTTTAGTAACACTGACATCTATGTTTAAAAAGGCCATTGAACAGGATGGTAAGCATCAGGACCAGTTACTTCCCTACCTCCCTTTTACCTCCTCTTTGTTATAAGAGAAGTGCTGCAAGCTTCAACAGAATTTAACCCATTTGGGCTACTAATGGTAGCATCCTTGAGGCTTGCTGGGCATAGCAAAGGAAACTTGGGAGGAAGTGAAACCCCCACTCAGAAGTATGACATCACACTTAAAAAAAAAACTTGCAAGACAGATTAAAACCTGTTATGCCAAGAGTTGAAGACCAAATGCAAAAGGCATAAGAGATGCAACAAATGGTACATAATAAGAATGTCAAACTTTAAAACCGGGAACAAATTATTTTTCAGCTGAGGGAACTGACACTAACAAATTCCTTGCAACATGGCAAGATCCTTTCAAGGTGGTAGAAAAACTATACAAAATGAATTACAGCATAAGATAAAATGGAAAGAGAAATTTAGGACAGATAAACCACGTAAATGTTTGATACTGAAGTTTCTAAGTCAGTCAGGGAGCTGACATAGCAATACTATAAAATAATATTTTTTACTGAGAATTTTTTTTCTGTGCTATCTGCTAGTATGAATTTAATTTAGCCATCATATTGAAACTGTGTCGGGGAAGGTAAGCTAAAAGCATACCTGATACCAGAGTTAAAAAGAAAAACAGTGAGTGAATAAGTGAAAAAATGCTTAAACTAGGAGGTATTTAGCAGTCCTAAAGTGAAAGGAATAGTCTGTTTTGGTCCAAAAGCCAGATGGCTCCATGATGATTTCCAAAAAAAAAAATAAGAAGAAAAACTCTGGATCTGTTTTGACCACTGGGGAAATCCATTTCATATCTACACGTGAGCTTGCTCCTTGGGTCTTAGCAGTGATTGACTTCGTTCCCTGTTCTCTCAAGCTAACAGCTAGTCTGGCTTTGACTAATTCCACTTCTTTTTTGCTGTTGATGTTGTTTTTCTTTCGGCTTTTCCTAGTTAGGGGTCGCCACAGTGGAACTCTGGTCCGCTAATGATTTGCAGTTGATTTTTATGGTGCCGAGGTGCCAGCCCGATGCCCAACCTTCAACGAAGGCATGCCTATTCACACATGTCTTTCGAACGCCACTCGACCGCAGGGAGGACATGCAAACTCCACACAGAAGGCACTCCAGCCGAGAATCGAATGGGAAAACCTCTTGCTGTGAGGTCTGTTTTGCTGTTGATATAAAACAATTTATCCCTGCTTTCCAGCAGGGGTGCAAAGGTGGCCTCCCTCTAGCTTAAAAAGAAGTGTAAGGAGTAGATTAAGTCTAGGATAAAACCTGGAAAGACTGAATATCCCCAGTCATCAGCTGCCCATAAGTATCTTTTCTGGATCAGAGAAGAAAAAATAGGACTGATAATAAGTTAAGTAAGGCTCTGTATTTTATTTTATTTATTATTTATTTATTTTACATTTGTTGACTGGGCTAGTCTAACTGGATTTATGTCCATTTTCAGTAGAGGCCCAGGGAGAAAAGCTCCAAGCATGAGTAGTAAAACACAGTTAACAATATATAACAAGAACATGTAAGAAAACAATACATTGGTAGCATTGGTTAAAAGCAAAAAATATAGAATTGTAAATAAAGAATATAGACATTATGCTAAAAGTTGATTTAAGTAAAGCATGACAGATGTACTAAACACAAAGTGGGTATGAGCACAATAGAGTAACGTCCTTATAATTTTTCCTCTTATTATGAAAAAGAAGGAAGATTAGGAGGCCTAGGTTAGAGGCCTAAGTTAGAGGGGTGGGGAAAAGGGTAAGAGTAGGAGGGGAAATAGATTTCAGTCTGGGTTAGCACAGGGACAAAGCCACTGAGTTTTAAGATGTTCTTTAATATGTTTTTTGAATAGAGAAGTAGAAGCTAGGTTAGATAGTTCAGGAGGGAGCTGATTCCAATTTTTGCCTGTCGTGTTTGAGAAAAGTGAGTCACCAGCTTTATTGTTAGATTTAATTGAGGAGACCAGGAGTTTATTAGCAGAACGTAGTATAGCTAGATTTTTGTATGGTGAAATCAGATTAGTGAGGATAGGGGTATTATTGGGGTGGAATAGGATCTTTTGAGTGATAAGTAACTGTTGATAGAGTATGTGGTTCTGCAATTCTAGCCATCCTAGTTGTTTGAGGTTGAGACAGACAGTGGTGAGTTTTAAAGGGTGTACATGTAATGAATCTCGCTATGCTATTATAACAGGTAGAAAGTTTGGAGATGTTATTTTTAGATAGGTTAGTATATATAGCAGAGGCGTAGAAATGAGGTGGGTCTGGACAATAGTTTTCCTGGCTGTGGGGGTAAGGAAGGGTTTGATTCTATAGAGAGTACCAAGTTTTTTGTTAACAGATTTTATGGTGGCATTAATATGGTCATCATAGTTAAGACGATTGTCAATTATAACACCTAGTAGGCGGGTGGTAGTATCTGGGGTAATGTTAGTAGCATTGTTAGAGGTTATAGAGAAGAATGGTGTGGAAGATTTTTGAGTTGGAGCAGTAGTTTTGTTTTTTTGGGATTAAGGAGGAGGCAATGTTTCATAGACCAGTTTTCAACATTTTGGAACACAATTTGGGTGAGGGACTGGAGGGAGGCTATGTTCTTAGCAGTACAGATTAAGGTTGAGTCATCTGCATATTGAATGCAGGTGGCTTGAGGTATGCCCATGTGGAGGTCGCTAATAAATAAGGAAAAAACAAGGGGACCTAAGATAGAGCCTTGTGGGACTCCAATATTTACTGGGAGTAATGAAGACAGGTTGTTATCCCAAAGTACTGCTTGCTGTCTGTTTCGAAGATAACACCTAAACCATTGTAATGCTAGTGGATCAAGTGAACGGTACTTTAGTTTGTCTAGAAGTAAGTTATGGTTAACCATATCAAAGGCTTTTGACAGGTCAATAAATAGTGCAGAGGAAAAGGAGTTTTGTTACGATTTTTATTTATAAAGTCAGTGAGGGAAAGAAGGGCGGTCGTTGTGCTGCGGATGGGTCTGAAGCCATGTTGGCAGGTGGCTAGTAGGAGTCATTGTGCTGTGGAAGGGTCTAAAGCCATGTTGGCAGGTGGCTAGTAGGAGTCGTTGTGCTGTGGAAGGGTCTAAAGCCATGTTGGCAGGTGGCTAGTAGGTTATTTTGCAGAAGGTGGTTGAGTAGTTGTTTATGAATACATTTTTCCATTATCTTAGCTAATGGAGAGAGTAAGGCAATAGGGCGAAAGTTCGAAAGCTCTATGGAAGATCCACCTTTGTGTAGAGGGATAATGTGAGATACTTTCCAAATGGTAGGGATTTTGCCTTCAGAGGTAGTTCTGTTAATAAGTATAGATATGGGGTAATGAATAGCTTTTGCGGCAATTTGTAGGTATTCAGATGGGAGTCGGTCTGCAGATGGGGTGCAGGGTTTCAGTTTTTTAAGCAGTTTAAGAATAAGATGTAGGAATAGGTTGTATATGAAAGGTAGGAGACGATGTCTTGGGGGGGTGTGGTGGGGAAGCAGTAGATGGGGGTACAGAATTGGCTAAGGTTTGAATGGCTTCTGTAAAGTATTTATTAAAGGCATCAGGGATCTGGTTGAAATTATTATGGTTGAAACCTAATGGGGCAGGAGTAGTCGAGTGTCCCGGCTGAAGAAGTTTATTTATCCCTGACCAAAATTTTTGTGGTGTTTGTTGACTAGTTTGTTGGAGGTGTAGGTAGAAGTCTTTTTTATCTCTGAGAGTATCCTTCTTGATGGCATTTCTTTATTGTTTAAAGAGGAGGTGATCAGATGGATGTTTGCTAGTGCTCCATTTAGCCCATATTTTGTTTCTAAGGAGCATCTTCTGCTTAGTTTGTTTTGATAGCCATGGGGCAGATTTGGATCTTATTCTAGTAGAGTGATAAGGTGCGTGGTAGTCTAGAATTTGAAGAAAGTTAGTGTTTTAGGGATTATCAGCATAGTTGATAGAGTATGTGGTTCTGCAATTCAAAAGAGGTTATGGGCAGAAATGAATAAGGTGGTAGATGGTGCCAATGCCATAGTTTGACAGCCACTGTCTCCCTGTCCCTGGTATCACCAGCCCCGTTCAGAAGGATTATATTGATTTACTATGCTTCCTCCTTAATTTTGGCAGGAGCCCATGAACGCATTCTGTACACAATGGTACTTCCACAGCATCTTCTGACACATCTTGAATTCCAAACTATTTTTAAGTTTTGTATCAAGATAGTGGCCCACAGGGATGTAATATGTCTTCACAGGAAGCCCAGAAAAAGTGGGCCTTTCTAAAATGGATGCCTTCCCTTAGAATTCTTAAAAACGATTTCTGACTACATTGACAATCTCTCGATCTAGCTAATCTATTTGTCAATACCTTTGGATTACTTTCTGCTAAAAAGAAATATGCCATTATATTACCTTATGTTTTTGCAGTTAAGACCTAGCAATTATCTGTCAGTCTTTGTTTTCTATGGACTTCAGGTTTGCAAAAACTGGTTCACTAACACCAGAGAGGCTCCCTTTTTCCTAGCATGGGTTTAAGAGTGAGTATAACATCCGAACTGCATGCTGGTTTGTTATTCTATTATGAACAAAGTTCTGCTGAAGATGACATCTCTACTGATTTTTCAAGTGTTTTTTCTTCTATTCATCATTCCTTATTAATGAACAGACTGTGTTAGCAGGCTTTATTAAAGTATTTCTAGCCAGCTTCTCCAACTTTCTAGCTAATAGGACAGGCTCATTTGCTGTTAAAGGAATCCTCCAAACACTGAGAACTTGAGCCAATGAGTGACAGCATCATCCAGATCTTTGTTACTTGGATACCTTCTCTTCTGCTTATTAACGAATAGGTTCATGGGTATATACTAAGCTAACGATCGGCAGAGCCTTAATAAGCCTAGCCGTGCAATCCAACCCAGCTGTACCCCTATGTATAATGGGTATATATTAAGAGGTGGTATGTTAGTTTGGAAGTTTCTAGAAGTTATGTATGTGTGTGTGGTGGTGGTGGTGGGGGTATGTTAGTTTGGGCATTGCTGTCTGCCTCTGTCTAGCAGAGACATGGGGAACAGATCCAGTTGGATGAATTTATGATTTCCCACCCACTGGTCAAGGTTATGCTTAAGTAGGGATAGGGATGGACTCTGCTTCACATGGATGGGCAGCCTGTTCCAGAACATGGGGATCCTCTGAGACATGTATCTGTCTTGCCAACATGTCTTATTTATGTCACAAGCAAAATTTAAATACTTGGATCTAGTGGTTCTGATGCTTCACTTTGTGGATGTGCAAAAGGTCTATCACAGTATAGAGATAGGGCTATAAAGCAATCCATATAGGATATGTTTTTATACCCTGGATTCTCTGGTAAGGAATGTTTTTGGGTGCTCCAACTATTGTATATGTCTGATCAGGTACGTGCCAAAGGGGACACTATACTCAATGATGGATCTAATAAGGGCTGAATAAAGGGGCACTATGACATCCTTGGACCTGGATGCCATGCTGTTACTTATTAGTTGGGTGACTTAGAATGATTTTCTTACTGCCTTGGCCACATGTTAGTCAAATGCTAGATTACTGTCTACATATGTTCCTAGATCCCTGACTACCAGGTCAACTCTTAGAGGTGTCTTATTGATGTAGTAATTAGCCTGGGTGCCAGTTTTCCCAAAGGGTGCTATGATTCATTTTTTGGCATTGACTTTTAATCCATGACTTTGTAAACAGTCATTTGTTTGTGTTATACTCTCTCTTGTAAGACATTTGTGTCATGGGGAGAATCTATGATGGCTTAAAATTTGCAGTTATCTGTGAGCTTGGTCAGCCAAAGGCACTTAACATTAGCCTTTACCAACGAGCAGTAGGTGCAGTCACATCATGGAGCCGTGACGTTCCCTGCTGGTAACTTGTCTTTTAGTGAAGGTGTTCTCACTAATCCAGACTTCCTGGGTCATGTCTATGAGCCAGCTAGCAATCCAGACTTCTTGATGAGGTAATGACCTTACCTCATATCTCCATGATTCGAGGACATTCTGATACTGATAATCTTATCATCTTTGTCTTCTGGAGAATATTACACTCTTAAAGCTGATGATACACTTCAATCATACTAATCATTGAAACTGACTTAGTGAGTGGACTTCTACCTCAAAAAGAAGTCTTACCATTTGACAAAGTAGGGCAAGTAGAATGCAGTTTCCCTGGTTCCTAACTCAAAGAATATGCAGCTAACAGAACTGTTTTCCTTTGTATGATTGCACTGTAAGACTGTACTTCTGAGACCATTTTTTCACCCTTTTAGGCGGTTTTCTCTTTTTATGGTAGTTGTGCAACCATGGTGTTAGTTTTTGTGTGTGTATATATAAAATATGAGGCCATGTAAACAAATCCCATTACATGAAGAGTACAGAAGGGGTGGAGGGTATTTCATTTCTGTCACCTGCAGTTTAGCTGGCTGCATTGTTTAATGAATTTGATTTGTCCACTTTTTTTTGGGTGATTAGGACTCGATGCATAATAGTAGATCCGTATCAATACCAGTAGTACACATGGCATGCTTTATGGAACCCACTAAGGACCAGCAGGAACTACTGACATCCTTATTCAAGATGAGCAATTAAAATATCAGGAGATCTTGCTTGATATGTCACTTGCTTTATTTGTCACACTAAATGAGTCTCTTCAAAAGTCCCTTTGTACCTCAAATACATTCCTTTCCAAGCATGCATTTATTCCCAGGCTAAAATATACCCTTTTTATCATTCTTGGTCCTCCTGGCAAATCAAAGCATCCACAGATCATTACAGCCTGTAGTTTTGCTACCTGTCAGGCTCTAAGGAGCACTACCACATGACAATGTCTAAAAATCAGTGATCTACTTTTCGTTTGAGTTTCAGTATGGCAGAAAGTGAATAGGCAACAGAGATTCCTGCACTGAGTTGATTAAAATTAAATTACCTAAAAAACCCCAGGAAATGACATCTCCTTAACAAAACATTGTTGGCCTCAAAAAAAGGCTGCCATGAAAAGAAACCCAGCTAAGAAGTCTGCAGTAAACCAGAATTTCCACTCTCCAAAGACCAATCAGATGGATAATGTGGTTTCTGGGCAGGAAAAGAGCTCAAGTAAGGAGCTGTCTAGTACAAAGTGCCGGCAGCCACTGAAAAGCAAGAGTGATCAAATCCATAATGAAATATTTAAAATTAGTGCCACTCTAAGTGGTAATTATATCACCAGTAATAATAAGAGATTGCAATACATGGAAGAAGTGATTTATAGATGCAGATGACATTTCTGAACTGCAGACTCAAGGAAGGAAAACAAAAAGTGTGCTAGCAGAAAATACATTATAGCAAGAGGAGTTGCAACAAAAGTTTGTGGAATTAGAAAATAAATACCAAAGGGAAAATATTTGGTTCTCATCAATACCAGTGAATGCAGAAAAAGGAGATTGCAAGTCTTTTATGGCAAAGCGCCTGCACAAATTGACTGATAATCCGCATGGAGGAAATTCTGATAGAGCATACAGGGTTGCAATAATGAATTCTTACAATAAGCAGCAGCCTAGACGTACTAAGGAAATCCTAGTCATATGCCCTTAAAGAGAAAATACTGTCCATATTAAGGAGCAAAGGAACAATATGTAAACAGTGTGTGTGTGTGTGGGGGGGCAAAGAACACATACATTTGTGGCAATGATTATTCCCTACAGACACTAAGTAGAAGGAATGCCTTCTTTCCAGTGATCAAGAAATGCTGTGATCTTCATCTTAGGTTCATAGGATGTTACTAGGCTATTGACCCAAAGGTCTTTACAAGCCTAGCCATTAAATCCCAGTATAATACTAGATGAGACATATCGTCTATGCCCATGTTTTTTCTAGCAAGAACTACCCATGTCCAGGAGAGATGCCGGGGCAATCCCTAGCAAAAATTTACAGTTTCCCATCCAGTCATTGACATTGGGGTTGATATTCAGCTGGGTTAGTTTGTCAATGATGCCCAAATGTGGGATAGTGTTGAAGGCCTTGTCCAAGTCAAGATAGGCTGTGTGCATAGCTTTGCCCTCATCTATGGCTCTGGTCATGGCCTCAGAGAGACGTCCACCACTTTAAGCTGTAAAACCCTGTTCTTAATTTTTTTTTTAATCTATTAGGGTTAAAGACTTCTTTGGATCTCTGGATAGCACTTGAGGATCTGAAAAGTCATGAGTGTGATAATCGGTCAGCGGCACCAGGCTAGTCTGTGAAAGAGTGTCTGGAATCCAGGGTAAAGAGTCAAAGAGTGCTGAAAAAAATGCTAACCAAACCATTTCCAATGTTTTAGAAAAAAAAGTCTAAATCTAAAGTGTTAAAAGAGTTCATGAAGAGGATGACAAGAGGAGTTTAGAAAGGACCGGACCTACAAAATACAAGTCTGATTGACTGGAAGCACTGGGCTCAATAAGATTTCTCCGGGGAAGGGGACTGCTGTTTCAGAACTGCCTTGCCACAAAAGCTGGACTATTTTACTTTTAACATATATTTTAAGTATTAATGTGGACATTTATTTTGCAAAGGAGGTAGGTACACATTATGACACTTCTGGGTGAGTTTTGATGCTTCTTTATGCTTGGTAAGGAAACAGAGCGTTATCCACAATAAGTTATGTTTTAACATATTTTGGTAGGCAACCCCTATTATATACTGTGCAAGTCCAAAGAATAAAATAAAGCAGTTACCACCAGATATGGAGAAGTATATATTTGACACTGGAACAAGTGAACAGTAGTCAAAAACAAAAAAACTAAAAACAAATAAAATTCCCTATTATATACTGTCCCTTGATACCCCCTTTTATTTATTAATATTACACTCAGACTTTGCCTGGTATGTACTAAAATTTGATTAACAGATCTAAGGTTTTCTAAACTGCGGAATGGAGTGCGGGAGGGACTTCAGGTATGGTTGAAAATCAGAGCAGTAGCAAAGCTGCCCTACAGATGCCTGTGAAGATATTCTAGATTTCAACAAATAATGGACAAATGACAGCAGAATCATGATAAATACAGAAATAATCAGGGATACACAAAATAGTACTAATAACTTGAGACATTGCTAGAATAAGAGAATGTGAATTAATGTACATTTTCTGAAGTAAGAGAATTCTATGACTGTAATTATTGTCATTATTTAACAAGTGTAATTCACCACCTTTTCTTCTGAAGTCACCAATTTTAGGAGGGATTAAGAGGGAAAGAACTAAAATTTGAGTCAAAATCAGGGATGCCGCTGAAAATCAGGGGCAGTTGAGATTTACCCTTGTACCAGAAAATAAAAGAGATGAGATAAATTTGCCATGGTGGTTTGGATTAATAAGAACTATGCAGACTGTAAACTGATGGCATGCAGATGGGTGGAAAATTTAAAATAATTGTGTATGCAGTGGTGGAGCATAAGGGAAATGCCAAAAAGTGAGACAGAGTCCTGAACATGATAGGTTGTGCATGGGCTTAGGTTTGTGTGAATGTGTTAGCCAATGAAGATATGCATAGAATGGCTGCAATGTGGTACATTTTATTACTTTTCGTTAAGTATTTTGAAGGAGGGAGACAAGCTTTTCGAAAGAAGACATAGGCCTGATGGTAAGCCAGTGGTGGAGGGGAGGGATTAATTTTGGATGGTCAGAGACGTGATGTATTTTTTATGGAGAATAAAGTGGGAGAGATGAATAGAAACTGGGTGTACAAATTTAGCTTCAGGAAATAGGACCCATAGTAAACGGAAACTACTGTTGGAAGGTGAGTTAAAACATTACCTTAAACAGTTAGCATGAGGTATTAGAAATACCTCAAAATGAGAAGGAAGTGAGTTTTGTTGAACCTGAAAAATTGCTGTTTACTGATGATAATGTAACACTTTGCCTAAGATAAGGATTTGGAGCTAGTATTTGGCAAACTATGACTTTATTATAACATGACGGGGTTTAGAATTAGCACAGGAAAAATGAAGGCTATAGCCATAAACTACATGCCCATATATGAACTGGTAAAAAATATCCATACCTGTGGGGGGCATGAAAGGATGAACTACTTAAAGTGAAATGTTTAACAGGAGGTGGAGGAAATGTGGGAAGAAATGGTAGAGAAAATAAAGATCATTAGGAAATGGAAAATATTATTTTCAAAAGAGGACAGCAAAATACAGGCAGTGAAGATGTTCATGGTCCCTGTCACACTATATATAGCAAGTTTATTTCTTTCAACCAGGAAAGCAAATCTGGAAGATGATCTTCAAAGAACTCATTATTTGTGGTGGTTGTTTTGCTTTTGAAAGAAAGAGAGAGAGGGGAAGCTGGAATAAGATCTGTTTGTCCCACGAGGAAGGAGGTTTTGTTATGCCTAATCTGGAGGTGTATTTTATGATTACACAGATTAGATGACTATAGGTATTTCATTCAAACTAGGGATTATTATTTGGAATTGAAATCAGTGATGTCTACTGGGGAGGCTCAATATTTACCTGACATTTCAAAAATCAGATGAAATAGGCTGGTGAATCTTAGGAGATGTGCAGTGGCGTAGCTAGTATTTGTGCCACCTGGGGCTGTCTTTGAGATTGCCGCCTCTCCCCCTTCACAAAATCATGGTCATATGGGGTCCCCCTCCCATACACAGCCCTCCCCTCTTGCAGCCATTCCAGTGTCCCATTACTTGGCTATTTCTCCCCATTTACCATAAACACTGTAATGTGCATACTGCTTTACTTATACAATGATTGTATGGATTTCATTTAAAACTTTTATTTTAAATTTTATACCACAAATACTGACAGACATCTACTAAACAAAGCAATACAGTCTCAATGAAAACCAACTTAGCATTGAAACTTCTCTGCCCTTGATACTCACATTCATTGAAACAGCATTGAAACCCACATTCAAATAAAATGCATCTGGCCAGTAGCGAACAAAGTTTATCTTTCGGGTGTTTTCAAATAATAGGCCACTTGCACACATTTTTAGGACCATGAAAACATATGTGTTCTTTGATACACCTTCCTAATTTTATTAAATTATATTCCTTGTATAATACAGCAGATTTGTTAGAGCATGTTTTAAATTTATTGTTTTGAACATTTCTCTAGTAAGCAATGAAACAAAATGCACGAACCAATGACAAAACTGCCCAATTCAGAACATTTCCATCATGAGTCTACTTAAACTTCTGTCATTACAATCCACCAATATAAGTAAATATGCACAATCTCTGCAGAAGTAAAAGTCATCTAAGTAATTCCACATTAAAGAGATCTGTAACTAACAAAGAGGTTGCTGCTAGCAAACAACTTTATATTTCATTGTTTCATCAACAAATAAAGTCCCTGTTGCCCTTGAAGAATAAATTGCCTATGTTACATTAACAAATGATAAACTAGTAATATTGCAATAGGGAATGGATGGCAAATTGATAACAGGTTCATAGTTACTAGGTGGTTCATAATTGCTAGGTATCTCCTGCAAAGGAGGACATTCTCAGGACTTCAGCATCCACCCCCTTTAAAGTACAACACAGTACAGCATCAGCAATCCATCTGCATACTGTGGGAGTAGAACCCAAGGCCTTCTGTATCAAAAGCAAGTATACTACCTGTTGTGCTATTAACAATGCTAACAGACTTGGCATAAGCAGCACTAGACTTTTCTTCCCCTGAAGCTCTCGGCTTCTTGTAAAATCCACTTGGTACTCAGACTATCTCTCAACTTTGCAGCACAAAAATTCTGGAAAAAGCTAAAATTTATTGGGGGGGGGGGACAAAGGCCCAAAACCAGGAACACATTTTAAACATTGCTTGTATAATCTTAGAAAGTTGCTAGAATAAAATGTTTTGTGTTACCGTGCATTTCCTGATAGATAGTAAGACTGAAACTTAAATAGCTATTATTATTTAGTGAATTCAGTTCTCACTGATTTGCCAGAAAACCACAAATTAAGAGGAACAGACTAAAAGTATGAGCCAAACATTCAAGACATTCTGTGAAAATCTGGGCAGTTGAGAGCTACAGACTCACCTCCTGAATTACAAGTGGTGGTATGGGTAGGGAATTCAGGCTCTTGTTCCTTGTACCTAAGGTACAGGGTTTGAGCCTGAGTAACACTAACCACCAGGTATACCTTCTTGGGGCATTTTACACACAAGCTTGAATTATGGCAGCCAACTACAAATAAAGCAGGTTCAGTGAATTACGGCATTCACACAAATAAAGCATGTTACAGCTACCACACACACACCAGCTTGAATACAAATAAAGCAGAATTACGACATTCACACAGATAAAGCAGGTTACAGCAACCACACACACACCAGCTTGAATTATGCAAATACAAATAAAGCAGCTTGAATTATGAAAGCAAAATACAAATACAGCAGGTTCAGTGAATTACGGCATTCACACAAATAAATTCCATTACTTGAAGCGGGTTCCAGCTGTATTTAAAATTGCATGGGTGTCTGTGCGATGATGCACATGCATGGACGTGATCCGACCAGACCAGCTATGGGACTGTCCATAAAGGAGAACAGCCTTAAAAAGCAAGTAAATGTAATAATCCAAAAGTAAATGTAACATGTGACAGTCGTAAGAGTGCTGCCCAGGGCTGACCCCCCCCCCTTCTTGCCCCTCCCTAGCTACGCCACTGGGGACATAGGTTATATCATAAACTATGTGAGAATATGCTTCAGTAATAGGGTGAAACATGAACAGGTGAAAGTACGGGGAGACTTAATTCTCCTGATGGATTATTCTTGGCACTGAGGAAATGTAGTCTATAAAATGGGAGTTGCTGAATTATGGAAGAGTAGACATAAGGAACTCTCTTATTGGGAACAGCTAGGTGTTGGAATGAGGTACAATCACTGCTTAACCTTAGGAGAAGGGATCAACTAATGTATCGTGGACTTATTCTTGAATACAGGAGGATGACAGATTATCGTGGATCTAATAATACAATTTTGGAAATGGGAAAAGGGGAGAGGTATTCTTGGGAAAAAAACTATAGAGCTGTTAAGGCATTAAAATCACATGGTAATAAAAATAAGACAAGGCTGGAAAGAGCAGTTAGGAAAAATTTTAGAACATCATCATTAGAAGATTTCTCTGGTTTTCTATCAAAATATGGAATAGGACTTAAGTGAAACTGGAATTGATGAATGCATCTTTTCCAGTTTCCGTAACATCATTCTGCAAATGTTGGAATACACAGTAGTGAGTGGTAGTGTACATTCGCTAATATGCATTTGACATTTTGATAACAGATCACACTACAGTGGGGATTCGGAAATTTACCCTTTTCCTCACTGTAGTGTGATCTCGGAGTTGGAATATATAATTTTCAGGGGGTGTGCTATAGACATATAAATCATACGACAGCTTCAACAGAAATGCCTGAGGGTCTGACATTGCCTACTGACATTCTGAATTTGCTTAAATGCAGACATTGTGGAGATGATCTTTGACATTTCATTAAAGCGACATTACCAAATTCAGAATTTCAGTTTGATCAGATAAGTAGATTTTTTTTTATTTTCAACATTTTGATGTCTAGCTGTTAGATACACCATCAGATCTAGGCGGTTTCACACATTTGGATGGAAATGTCGACATGGGTATTTTTAAATCCCAGACAGGCTGAGGAGAATGTTCTCAAATTTGAATGGTTTATATTGGAGATATGAAAAGGGTGAAGGAGGTACACAGGAACATATGTTTTGAGATTGAAAAGGGCTAGGTCAATTCAAGCTGGAGTTTGAGAATATATTTAAGGCTATCAATGGGGAAGAGGTGCTGCTCTCTAAACAACTAGTTTGCTTGGCTGGGGGCAGGTTAAGAAGCCAATCTAAGTCAAAACACTAATGTCTCTTCTAATATCGGTGTCCAAGAAAACAGTTACTGGAAAATGGAAAATGTAGAAAAAAAAAGAGTTATAATTACTGGAACTTAAATGCCAAGATGAGTTGAAGGGGGAAGCATATTGTAAAAAATGGGCTTGTGGAATGCCTTTGACATACAATAGATGAAAGTAATTTAAACCAGGAACCTTAGACATTTGATGGATTTCTACAGCTCATTGTTTCTCCCTTATGTATTTGTTGTTTACATTGCATTCTATAAGTTTGTATGAGTTTTATTTTTGTGTAAAGTTAGCTACTGTATGGGTTGCATCCTTACAGAGAAAAAAAAACACGAATATGGGTTTTTCCATAAGCAAACTTGGCATAGTTATTTACTTGAAAGCTAATCGTATATTAGTTTTTGCTTTAAAGAAATGATTGAGTTGAACTATACAATTTTTTTTTGGTTTGGATTGGAAAATTGCTTTGCCTGGTTGGATCAGATTTCTTTTTACAAAAAGAGCAAGTTTTCTCTTTCCATCCTTTTATAACTAATGTCGCCTAACTGGCTCCCATGCTTTCTGTCTGTTTTCACAGTACTACAGAATAGAAGAATTATGTTGAATATACCTGCTTCCCTGCCTTCAATTTATTTATTTTGTTTGTTTGTCTGGTCATTTGTTTGCTAACTGGGTAGGTAGACTAGTCCAATGATCATTTTCAGCAGGCAGCAACCATGCCATAAAGTACCTTTCCAAGTTTACATCCAGTGTCAAGAACAACCTTCTGTACTCCTAGAAATATCTCCTATAACTTGATTTAAAAGACATTACTTGAACATCTGATCGATCTTACAAAACAGGTGCTGTTCTGAATTTAGGAACAACTCTTAATCCATTTTATACACTTGTCAATTATCTTGTAAATTATACAGTAAGTTTATATTTTAATCTTGCATAGTTGCAAATATTGTGTTTATTAATATTATTACTCTGTTTGGGATGTATTTTACCATATGGGAATAGAAAATGTCAGCTTAGGTAAATGCTAGATTTCAAATGTTTTCCTTTAATTTGTGAGTCATACTGTTTCACTATTTTATTTGGTTATTTGGAAACTGGTGTAACTTGACATTCAAGCATTATTGTTTCCACTGTTTTGTTTCTGCTCTACTTTGTTTAATATTGTTGTTTGGGAACATAAATGTACTGATTTCTTACTATTATCTTGTATATAAGTCCTTGTACCTTGCCTTATACTTGGTCATGGGTAAAATATTATCCTTGGAGCAGTCTGGTAATCTTACTATTAAATAAAAATATATAAACAGAACTAAAATGATTTGTTTCAGCATAATCTGAATACAGTAGGATGGAAAACATTGCAAAGGGTATAGAAATATAGAAAGCAGAAGGTTAACATGTTACAGGTATCTGTGGTCATGGAATGCCAAAAATGTAAGTGAAAAGTTGTGGAATAAGGAAGAGTCTGGTGAAGGAGTAGATCAAAGCTGTGATTCATTGAGACACACTGCACTTCTGCATGAGCCTTGCACTGGTTTTTAACATTGTATTGACAAGAGACATTAAACATCCAAATTAAAACACTCAGGGCTAATGGGCAGCAGCTGCACTGCACGGTACATAAAGGAACCACACAACAAGTTTGCAATGGACCTAGTTGTGCAATGAAATATATACACGGAATTTCCCATAATGCCTTTTTTTAGGCAAGAGTTCACCTTATGGACATCCCAGCAGTGCAAGCACCAATCTGGAAAATATCAAGATATTTCTGTTGAATGCCAGAAGCATAAATAGCAAAATATCTGAACTTAAAGCCTTCCTTAACTTCAGAGACATCAGCATTTCTGTAATTGCAGAAACTTGGTTCCATTGTAATGATAACACTCCCTGCATTCCAGGGAACAATGCCAGTCATGCATTCAGATCTACCAACAGCTGTGTATCCGTGTTTATTTGTAACCTAGTTGTCTCTCACCAGAATTTTGCATGATACAAATCTGAAACTGGTTAAAGTTCTAGGTACACTCTACAAAATTAATTATCACATTATAGCTAATTACAAATCCACATCTATGACTCTTTCAGAGCATGCAAAATATCTTAACAGTTTAGAAAAGTTGACAATCAAACCAAATACCTTTATTTACAGGTGACGTCAACTACATACTTTTAACTGTCAAATGTATACTACCAACAAAAAATATTCCCAGAGAGTTCTGGATTTTGTAAATGCCAATACACTTGACCAAATTGCCCTCCCTACTCACCAAAGGTGTTATTTTTCTTGATCTTGTTTTCACAAACATTTCTTCCTGTTGCTCCACCCTGTTTGTTACCTCCTGTCTAGTCAAATCTGAGTGTCTCACTTGGAGTTCTATGAAAACCCACTTTGTGGCTTGTAGTTCCTCCTCTGCATTCAGGGATTACTCCAAAATGAATTATTTACTGATCTTATTGATTGTCACAAATGGTGTAGCTCCCCAGCAAACCTTATAACTGAGGCTACTGCCTAAGCCTCAGAATTTTAATCACTCTTGAATAGATGCACTGAGAGATCCTTTCCAGTCCACCGTAAGCATTATGGTACGTTTAAAATAAACCCATCTGGTGGAACTGCAACATCGACCAACTCTCTGATAAGAAAGGAAAAAAGTTCTTGGTCATCACTAAAACTTGCCCACTTCATTATTATAAAAGAGATTTAAAACTGTTAAGTATGTCAAACGCTATTTGGAAATGTAAGGCCAGTTATGAACTTAAGGTTACAGCTAATTAAAAAAGACAGCCAGTAGGCATTTTCAGCTACATTAGAAAGTGTAGAAGTAAACAATTCTATACAGAACTCATCTCTAACAGTACCTTCTTCCCTGATCCTAAAGACATTGCTAATACTCTTGCAGACAAAATTCTCTTTCAGCTTCACTACTTCCACCCTCCTCTTTGTCCCCTCCATTCCCCCTCATGACCCCCTTCTGAAATCAGTTTGGACCAAGTCCTTTTATTTCCATGGGTCTTGATAATATCCATGGATGCCTGCTGAGTGGCATAAAGTCCCACCTACCAAAACCTCTCCATCACTTCAACCCAAGTCACTCCAGTGGTTTTGTTCCTAAGATGCCTTTGCATAAAGATGGTATGTCTATTGACCCTGGGAACTGCAGGCATAATAATCTCACTAGTATTATTTGCAAGGCTGTAGAGCATATTATCGCTCTCTAGGTGCCATCGACTTGGGTTCGAGTCCTAGCAACTTGATGAATTAAAAATCAGAAAAAAAGTCAGTTCCATATTACTCTGGTGAGGTCTTCTAGCAGGTTTACCTTCATAAGTGCATTATGCACTTGGGCAAATCCACTATGTGAGAAAGGAGGTTCCCAAATTGGCAATACCTCGAGCAGAAATTGTCCGAATGTGCAGTAAGCGAATGCACATTGGTATTCGCTCTTTGTAGATTTGACATTTTGGGTGCAGAGTGCACTATAGCGGGGATCGGGAAATTAACCCTTACCCCACTGTAGTGCGATCTCGGAGTCAGTATATTAAAGTAGGGAGGGTGCAGGGGGGCTTGCCCCCCTGCATTATGATGTTTCTTTGACATTGTAGTTTGAAAATCATTGAATCTGCTGTTTGAATTGCTGATTTTGAACTACGGAGACTTTCACAGTTTAAAATTCGCGCTTTTGGTTCTCACAAAAGTACGATCGATATTGTCATTTCCAACAATATGAAGGTAAACCCCTCCAGCATCATCCCTATAACTGTGGCCAATGTGTCCCGGCATCTGGTTTCAGGTCAGCCTCTTTGCCTGGTTCCTTCAATCTTCCCAAACATAATGTTCTTTTCCAGTGATCTCTGTCTTCTGACAATGTGACCAAAATAAGACAGTCATAACTTCATTATTTGGGCTTCAAGTGACAGCTGGTTTGATCTCTTCAAAAATGTATTTGTTTGTTCTTCTGGTGGTTCATGGCACACATGGAATCCTTCTCCAGTACCAAAGTTCAAATGAGTCTTCTTTCTGTCCCTAACTATAGGAATATGTCTTTATGTGTTATACTTGTAGAAAATGATAGAAGCTGGGTAGCACACAGTATCAGGAAAGCTTCTCCCTGTACCTACCTGCCTACAGCTGTAATATGTCATCCTTCCACAGCTGGCCATTATTATGGTATTGTAGCTGTCATTGTCCCAATCCCAATAGCATACGCTCTATAGATAGTTTTGTGCCATGCACTTACAGGTGTCTGGATGTCCAGAGAATGAGGTAGATGTCAGAAGCTGGACAATTTCATCTCTGCTCATCAGCAGCCATAACTATGTGGTAGATGTCATTGATTTGCCCATGCTATTGTGTACTATGCTCATCACTTTCAAGGGGAAGGATTGTTGTGCAGCTTCTAGTTGGTAATGTTCTACCACACTCTTATTGGACAATATTATTGATGAGCCCTTCTTGCTAACATACATGTTTTTTCACTTTAATTTCACCAAGTCTTTGGGTTTTCTAATAACATGATGGGAATGGACCCCATTCCTAAGTCAAAGTATAATTAAAGTTCATGAAATTAGTATTGTTTCAGTCTTTGTTGTTAGCCAAAAGTGCTCTTCACAGCACCCGCAGTGTGCCTAGAAATGACTCTTGTGATTCATATAGGCTAGGCTTGCAAAGGCTTCAGGGTCATTAGCCTAGTACACACCTATAAACCTATGAACCTATTACATATATTGGTAACATATCTAAATACAACTGTAAATTCTTTTTTATGAGACCTATTGCTCCTGTTACTATTGGAATGGTCTGGGTATTCTTCTTCTACATTGCTCTCATTTCTGCCTGCAAATCCTGGTATTTTATGACTTCGTATCTTTCTGTACATAAGACACTGTGAAAACTGAGTGTAGCACTTTCAATGATCGATGCACTTTTGTCTTCTTTTCGTGGACTACTATATCCGTTTTCCTCACATCTATTTTTGAACTGTTGGTAATGAGAGATCCCATGTGATATAAACTTCATCATTTTCTATAATGCTTTATTGCTCATATTTCAAATGCTTCTCATCGACTTCAATATTATAATGTTTGCACAATCGCCAGTGCAACAGTCTTGCCACATTATTATGCCTTTCAGTATACAGACCATGCGGACAACAATACAGATTTCCATACCGGATCAGTCGAGCCCCAGGTTAACAATGACCGCCACCAGTACTGTTAGCCAACAGGGTGCTGGCAGAAATTGGGCTACTGTTGGCTGAAGGAGAAGAAGAGGGGGAAGGCATGCCCGAAAGCAGAAAGAGAGGAGGAAGGTTAGGAGTGTAGTAGTGAGGGTAGGAACTTTGAATGTTAGCAGTATGACTGATATAGGGAGAGAGCTAGCTGATATGATGGAGAGAAGGAAGGTTGATATATTGTGTGTGCAGAAGACCAGATGGAAGGGGAGTAAGGCCAGGTGTATAGGAGGTGGGTTCAAATTGTTCTATCATGGTGTGAATGATAGGAGAAAAGGGGTAGGGATTATCCTGAAGGAACAGTATGCCAAGAGAGTTTTGGAGGTGAAAAGAGTGTCAGATAGAGTGATGTTTAAGCTGGAAATTTATGGTGTAATGATGAATGTGGTTAGTGCATACACTCCGCAAGTTGGGTGTGCAATGGATGAGAAAGAAACATTTTGGAGTGAGTTGGATGAAGTGGTGGTGAGTGTAAGGGTGAGAGACTGGTGATTGGAGTGGATTTCAATGGGCATGTTGGTGAAGGGAACAGAGGGGATGAGGAAGTGATGGGCAGGTATGGTGTTAAGGAGAGGAATGCAGAAGGATGGACATGGCTGTGGTGAATACATATTTTAAGAAGAGGGAGGAGCATAAGGTGACGTACAAGAGTGGAGGAAGATGCACACAAGTGAATTATATCCTATGCAGGAGGGCCAGTCTGAAGGAGATTGGAGACTGTAAAGTGGTGACAGGGGAAAGTGTAGTTAGGCAGCATAGAACGGTGGTCTGTAGGATGATGCTGGTGATCAAGAAGAGGAGGACAAGTGCGAGAGCAGTGCCAAGGATCAAATGGTGGAAGTTGAAAAAGGGTGAGTGTGAGGTGGAGTTCAGGGAAGAGTTAAAACAGGCACTGGGGGGCAGTGAAGAGTTACCGAATAGCTGGGTAACTACAGCAGAGATGGTGAGGGAGACAGCTAGAAAGGTGTTTGGTGTGACATCTGGACAGTGGAAGGAGGACAAGGAGACCTGGTGGTGGAATGAGGAAGTACAGGAGAGTATACAGAGGAAGAGGCTGGCGAAGAAGTGGGATTTTCGGAGAGATGAAGAAAGTAGACAGGAGTATAAGGAGATGAGCATGGCAAAGAGAGAGGTGGCAAAGGCTAAGGATACGGCATATGGAGAGTTGTATGAAAGGCTGGACACTAAAGAGGGAGAAAAGGACCTGTACTGATTGGCTAGACAGAGGGACCGAGCTGGGAAAGATGTGCAGCAGGTAAGGGTGATAAAGGACAGTGAGGGAAATGTACTCACAAGCGAAGAGAGTGTGTTGAGCAGATGGAAAGAGTACTTTGAGGGGCTGATGAATGAAGAGAATGAGAGAGAGAGAAGGTTGGATGATGTGGGGATAGTGAATCAGGAAGTGAAACAGATTAGCAAGGAGGAAGTACGAACAGCTATGAAGAGGCTGAAGAATGGAAAGGCTGTTGGTCCAGATGACATACCAGTGGAAGCATGGTGGTGCTTAGGAGAAATGGCAGTGGAGTTCTTAACCATATTATTTAATGAAATCTTGGAAAGTCAGAGGATGCCTGAGGAGTGGAGAAAAAGTGTTTTGGTACCTATTTTTAAAAATAAGGGTGATGTGCAGAGTTGCAGTAACTACAGAGGGATAAAACTGATCAGTCACAGCTTGAAGTTATGGGAAAGAGTAGTGGAAACTAGGTTAAGAAGGGAGGTGATGATTAGTGATCAGCAGTATGGTTTCATGCTGGGAAAGAGCACTACAGATGTGATGTTTGCTCTGAGAGTGTTGATGGAGAAATATAGAGAAGTTCAGAAGGAGTTGCATTGTGTCTTTGTTGACTTGGAGAAAGCATATGATAGGGTGCCTAGAGAGGAGTTGTGGTATTGTATGAGGAAGTCAGGAGTGGCAGAGAAGTATGCAAGAGTGGTACAGGATATGTACAAGGGTAGTGTGACAGCGGTGAGGTCTGCGGTGGGAGTGACACATACGTTTAAGGTGGTGATGGGATTACATCAAGGATCAGCTCTGAGCCCTTTCTTATTTGCAATGGTGATGGACAGGCTGACAGACGAGATCAGACAGGAGGCCCCATGGACTATGATGTTTGCAGATGACATTGTGATCTGTAGTGAGAGTAGGGACCAGGTTGAGGATACCTTGGAAAGGTGGAGATATGCTCTAGAGAGGAGAGGAATGAATGTCAGCAGGACTAAGACAGAATGTGTGTGTGTGTGAATGAGAGGGAGGATAGAGGAATGGTGAGGATGTAGGGAGTAGAGCTGGCAAATGTGGATGAGTTTAAGTACTTCGGATCAACAGTTCAGAGTAATGGTGAGTGTGGAAGAGAGGTAAAGAAGAGAATACAGGCAGGGTGGAATGGGTGGATAAGAGTGTCAGGAGTGATTTGTGACAGACGGATACCAGTAAGAGTGAAAGGGAAGGTCTACAAGAGGATAGTGAGACCAGCTATGTTGTATGGGTTGGAGACGGTGGCATTGACAAAAAGGCAGGAGTCAGAGCTGGAAGTGGCAGAGTTAAAGATGTTAAGATTTGCACTAGGTGTGACAAGGATGGACAGGATTAGGAATCGGTATATTAGAGGATCAGCTCAGGTTGGACAGTTTGGAGACAAAGTCAGAGAGGCAAGATTGCGTTGGTTTGGACATGTGCTGAGGAGGGATGATGGGTATATTGGGAAAAGGATGCTAAGGATGGAGCTGCCAGGTAAGAGGAAAAGAGGAAGGCCTAAGATAAGGTCATGGACATGGTGAGAGAGGACATGCAGGTGGTTGATGTGACAGAGCAATATGCAGAGAACAGGAAGAAATGGAAACAGATGATCCGCTGTGGTGACCCCTAACGGGAACAGCCGGAAGAGAAGAAGAAGTATACAGACCATCTGCTATTAGTGTACCACACCCAGCAACAAGATGTCTGACTGTTTCCAGTTCTGTTTTACAAAACCTCCACTAGTCTGTTTCTCTGACATGTTCAATGGACTTTATAAGCCAACATGTACATAATCCACTATCCTAGACCACTAATATTAACCTTTCATCTTTTGGTTTAAATTCACCTCTCCTTAACTATTCCTTCATTAGATCCTGATTGACATGAAGTTGTTCCAGGAGTTTTCTGTACTTTCAACTATATTATGCATTTTCCACATTTCTTGCCTTCTCATCTGATTCATCTTACAGTCTTTCTTTTGTTTTTTGGCACATTCAGTTGCTGCCTGATTTTTATCTACTTCTGGTTTGATCTCCATTCCAGCTTGACACTGATATGCTTTTGCTAAACTAAGCAGGGACGTTATCTTAGACTTGTTCTCCTCATGTTTTAAAAATGTCACTATGTTTGGATGTTATCAGGTCAGCAGATATGTATGCAGTCCTACAATTGCAGATCTATACATGTAATTGGTTTAGAGGAGGGCCATACCTCCTTCAGAATGGGGAATAAATGATCTTGGTATACACTAATTGTTATAAAACACTTGATAAGCAAGAAGCTTTTTTCCTGTTTTCCTGTCTATCTGATTGAATACCTTTTGGGGCCAGTCAATCACCCCAAAAGTATAAGTTAGAACAGAAGAGCAAATTGATTTATAGCTTGGACTTTGTTCCTAGATGTCAGGGCTATTTTCAGTATTAATTTTAGTCTTCTAAAATATTCCTTACCAAGTTTTGTTCACAGTTGTTCATGTTTTATTGCTGATCCTTCATCAGTTTCCTAATATTTATACACTCACTCCTGCTCAAGTTCTTTTATATCATATTCCTGTCCCAAACCTATATTTTCTTGGTGCTGCAGCTTTCCTGGTTTAAAGGTTGCTTTTAAACATTTATCAAGACCAAATCATATCCTTATATCATCTGAGAAAGTTTTGAGCACTTTCAGTTGTGCTTTCAGTTTCTCATCTGATGAACTGTACAGGTTTAAATCATCCTCAAAAAGAAGATGTCTTTACACTTTGTTGTTTTCTGGGAGCCATATTGTAGCCATGACATAATCTGGTAAGTAGATTGCTTAAGGGATTAAGGGCAAGACAAGAGAGCAGCAGTGATAAATAGTTACCCTGGAAAATCCACCTTTGATTTTTTCATCCCTGGAATAATAATTTGTCTTTTATCATGGCTTAGCTGCAAAGTGGTTTGCCACTGTTTCATGTGGGATGCTGTCAAATGCTTTTTTGCAGTCTATCCACGCCAGACTTAGATTCTTCCCCTTTTCACAATTCTCCATTATGACTTTATTTAACAACAATTCCATAAGGCTTTTGTTACTCTTTTTGTTCTATTGCTTATGGGCACACACTAGACACCAGGGATTTGAAATATTAACATTTTCCAATCCTGTACCCATGACACAACACAGCTTAGTAACACTGCAGAGCTTTAGTACTCTGCGCTACTACTAGGCACCAGGGATACCCTTTCAATATTACCTAAAGTCACTTAAAAAGGTACTAGAACAACAGGGAAAAATATTTGAACCCTGTACTCTTGGTGCAGAAACAGCTCATTAACAGAGCTTTAGTCCTCTGTGCTATGACTAGCCAGCAGAGATACTATTTAAATACTAAATTACTTAAAAAATGAAAAATTAATTTTTAATTAAAAATTCAAGCCCTGTATATTATTGGCAGAGACAGCAGCTCCATTAGCAGAGCTTTAGTCTTTTGTGCTACCCATAGACATCAGTAAAATGATTTAAATAGTATCTTAAGTTACTTAAAAAAATTAAAAATTAAAATGGGGAAAAAGCTTCAAACCCAGTATCCTTGGTACATAAAGCATCTCATTAACTATCCATAACTATCATCCTTTATGATAAGTGAGTAGGGCTTACTCCCTGTTTCCTGTTGCATTTTCTGAACTATAAGAACTACGAAACTTTTAATGTTTGGCATTATTGACTGACTGTTATAGTCTGTCAGTTGCAAATAATAGATCAGGAACAGCTATGAAGGATGGGTGGGTATGTTAATTTGAGGGGGGCACCGTACCACTAAATGGCTGTGCTGAAGACTTCTATACAAAGCCAGGAGACACATTAGATGACACCAGGGAGGTTGCTTAAATATTACTCGGAGTCACTTAAAAAGTTAGTACAGTAACTGATCTAGTATCACAGTGGGGTGGCAGACCAATAAAATGAATAAAACCCTAATGTCTGACATTACTGACTGTGAAACTGTGAAAATCCATAATTTATAAGGAACAGGGGAAAAAATAAGAGGCTACAGCAGGGACATTCTATAAACTAAGGTGCGTACGTGCGTGCACATGTGTATATATGTGTGTGTGTGTGTGTGTGTGTGTGTGTGTGTGTGTGTGTGTGTGTGTTTTGATTGTGTCCATGTGTATATGAGTTTGAGAAGGAATGAGAGGAAGTGACTATGCTACTGCAATATGTGGGACATCAGTGGTGATTAATGTAGAGAAGTTCTGATTAGCACTAGTAGTACTACCATGCAATGGGCAGTCATGGTGGTGCAGCGGTAGGTGTTGCCACCTCACAGCAAGAGGTTCTCCAATTCGATCCTTGGTTGGGGTGCCTTCTGTGCGGAGTCTGCATGTCCTCCCTGTGGTCGCATGGGTTTCCTCTGGGTGCTCTGGTTCCCTCCCACATCCAAAAGATATACCGTAGGTGGATTGGACACTCTAAATTGGCCCTAGGCATGAGTGTGTGCATGTGTGTGCCTTCTGTGGAAGGTTGGGTGCCAGGCTGGCAACTCGACACTGTAAAACTCCACTGCCAATCATGAGTCGACAGGTGATCCACTGTGGCGACCCCTAACTGGGAAAAGCCAAAAGAAGAAGAAGTAATACTATGCAATACAAAGTCTTGCAAATCAGCCTATAATGAGGCCTTTCCTTATTCCAGTTAAAATGTCTCTAAATCACATTTTCTGTAGTCAATGAAATAGATCCTTTTTCTACAACTCTTTGCATTCACTTATTCTTTATGAATCACAGGGTATGTGTAATTAAATTGCATATAGTTTCTAAAGCCTTATTATAGTTATCCTCTAACAATATCTTTTTTCTTCTTTTTTATTTACATTTTAAAATAAAACTTTAGAAACTATGTATAATTAAATTGTGTATCATTTCTAAAACCTTATCATACTCACTCTAAACAATTAGTTTTTCTACTGCGGAATTAATTTTTTTGACTGCATTTAAGTTTAAACTTTGTGGCATAGAATAAGAAATTTTACCAGGATTAAAGTGTATGCAGACTGGTAAAGAGAAGAGTGTTTGATGTGTAGGATAAGAAATTTGGGAAGTGCGTATAGTTCTGTTGTTTACAAAATGGTAGACAGGAGGAGAAGATAGTGATGGATTTACATAATGTAGTTACATTAAACGGTAGCAGATATTGCTAATAAAAATGGTGAGAGAGTTATGCATGTTTACTACTGGACAGAACATAGCAAGACAAAAACTACTGAATTTGTATGAGTGTAACTGGAGAAAAAAAGAATGTTATGTTTATATATATATATATATATATATATATATATATATATACATATATAATTATATATATATATATATATATATATATATATATATATACATATATAAATATATAATTATTTATATATATATATATATATATATATATATATATATATATATATATATATATATATATATATATATATATATATATATATATATATATATATATATTTGCATTTAAAGGTTTTGATGACTTTCCATACATTGTGGCTATACTAATGTTGAAAAAATTATTTTCAGAATATTCACATTATTTTAATAAACATCACTGGCCTTCATTGATCCTACCTGTTGGGCAAGTGGGATGTCATTTTAATATCTTATCCAAAAGTATCTTAGCAGTGAAACAAACCTCTACATTACACTACAGTGTCAGTAATGGAACATATATCCAAATAGCTGGCATAGAGTTAGAGCTTCACAGAACCAAGTTAAATAAGTTTAATAACTATCATATACCAAGACCAAAGCTTTTGGACAAAGTCCTTCATCAGTGTTAACACTGAAGGACATTGTCTGAAAGCTTTGGTCTTGGTATATGATAGTTATTAAACTTCTTTAACTTGGTAATGTGAAGCTGTTTTTTTTCTTTGGATATTTGGTGGTTTACAAGCTTCACTTTATCACAGTGGTGTTTGTTTTCTTTGAAATGGTTAGAGCTCACAACTTTCTATTCATCCTGGCTTCAGTGGCAGTATGCAGCCTGCTGAGCCACTGACACTTAATAACGGTTTTGTTAAGATCAAAATAATAATGCAAGATTCAGATTCTCCCTGTCAGGATTATATCAGACATTATAACTGCCAAAATGGATTTCTGTTTTTCAGAATTAATCTAGACCAAAAAACACATTTCTGTTTGAAAAGACATGGGTACAGCAGCTATATGCTGCTAGTTTAGATGAAACTCATAGTTCTGCTTTGTTATAAAATAAAGGAACATTATGGAACATTGTTTGTCTAGGGTAAGCTATTATAAACATGAATAATATGGCTTTATAGTTTGTACTTGCTTTGCCACAATGAATGCAGCCTTGTTTATGTGAGAATAAATACTGCAACATGAGATCATGGGGAAGCAGCATGGTGTATAAGAATGTGCTTTGATGTAACAACATGGGCAGGTTCTGAATAATAATTGCATTATTCTGCTGTCAGTTTAAAATGTGAATTATGATTGAAAAGAATATTCCATAAGACTACCATTTTAAAATTTAGGATTAAATTATGTATGATTTTGCATGTATTTATATTATCTAGAATTTTGGCTTGCTGACATTCTATTCTAAACAGTAGATGTCTTGCCTTAAACTGCTTTCATGCCTTAGTCAATTTATTGATGATGGAGAATAATAAGGAATCTTTTAAAATTGGTGCACTCAGTCTGTTTTTCTAAAACAACCTAACATGTTATATTTATCTGTCTGTAAAATGTATGTGCAAACAGCAGATAAAAGAGAGGGAGAGAAAGCAGATGGCACAATGGAAGAAAAATGGGATCTTTCTACTTCTTCTAGCCGACAGAATAGTCCTGAAGCATTTTCCAAGAAATGTATTGAAATGGGGGTGGGGGCTAAGGATGGTGGATATTGGCAAACAAATGTATGTATCATGCCAAGTGAAACTGCTGTCAGGTAACAACTTCAGTATTTCTTTGTTAGATGAACAGACTATGAGTCCTAAGTTTTCACAGGAGTTTCCATGGAGATGAGAAGGTAATAAATTAATGCTTTTCAGTCTTTGAAAGCATTAATGTCATGCTGTGTGGTCCCGTGCAATGAGCAGTAAAGTCTCTGATAATGTGCATATTATGAACAAAAGAGAAAAATGCACAACTAGACTGATAAGTGTAAGTTCTTAGGCTTCTTAGCAGCTGTCAAGTTTAAAGGCAGGACCTCCTTTTCGCCATTGCTGCTATTGTGGCAAAATAGTTTAAAGTTTAAAAGCAGTACCATGTGTGAGTTCTTCACATCATCGTTTTATTATGCATTGCCCAAGGAAGATGGATAAACATGTGCCATAACTTACTCACTGGATGAATACAGAACTGTGAACAAGGTTCTGTTGTTTTCCACAAAATGTATGCAAAATGGGCATTTAAAAATATAATCCATTCCACATTTCTTCTGCAAGAGATAAGCACAAAATACATTCTGTTTGCTCTACATGTTTCTGAGGCAGAAGCAGAAACAGGGAGACTTCTGCAATAGGGACTGCTACATGCTTCAGCAAAGAAAAAAAATGTGTTGCAAAAGAAGAAACTTTTCTTTCCTGTCGCAGGTTCTATATGCAGTGACATTTTCAAACTGTCACATTTAAACAGGTCTTAATTCCAAATGTTATTGCACAACATAAAAATTAAAGCTAACAAAAAACTTCCCTTGCAAGTTCCCAGCTATTCACATAATATAAAACAACATTTAAAGCCAGTTTTGATTAAATGATTTCCAGAAGTGTGCAATATGCCAGATACTGTATGTCATGGTTATAAACCATCATGTTTTCAAGATGAATCTCATGGGTATCTAAATGTGACATTACAGGATGCTGCATTTTATTTTTCACACTTCTACAAGGCTACAGTGTGGACTTTTAAACTTTCAAAGTTCTTGTATGTTATTCTCTTTTGATGTCAAAAGGGAAATGAAAAAAAAACAGTTAGTGTCGATGATTCAGTATACTGTTGTTTAATGATAGGATTCTGTTATTTTTGACAAAATAAAAAAATACATTTACAGGGTATTTACTGTAAAAGACATGCAGAGTTATGCATTGATATAAATGCACATAGGCAGGTATACATCTATACATGCATAGGCATAAAGGATATTTTTGTGTGTAAGAAAGCCCCCCATCCCCATAATATTGGGAAAGACAATCTTATGTTTAGCCAATAATTTTTTTAGTTTCTTTTGTATAGCATTTTTAATAAAGATTTCATAAAGAAAATATAAGTTGCTTCTACTTAATGTTTTTATGAGATTTAAATCATAGAATGCAATTGCAAAACTGCATGCACACTAAACTGTTTTTAATTGTTCACTAGATAATTGGGCTGGTTTATTGACCCTTTTCAGCTAGTTATTGCTTACATATGTAGTGTGCAAACATATAGAGTTTATAACTATTACACAATAAATTAAACTGTTTGCTCTGCTCTGGAAGACGCAACAGGGGAAAAGAGGTAATCTGTCTGTGTAAATGAGCCCTTAAATATTACAAAACACACTTGGTTTTGATTTGTTTTATTTCCAGGGAGGACAAAACTGAGAGTATTCAGATTTCTTAGCAAATATGAGTTTTACTGACTGCTTTCATTGATAGGAAAATAATCAACAAGTAGGTTACATGTTTTATACTGACATTTTAGTGGAATATTCTAGTCACTTAGAGGTGCTTTGTGAGTTTTACTGGAATATTGAATTATGCCACATAGTATGGTGACAGATTGTCTAGAATAACATTAGTGACAAAGGAAAGGAAATAAGCAAGTGTACATTTTCAGATATGTAAAATATTATTTGGCAAAAGCTGTTTTGATTAAATTCATATATTTTTTCTTACTGTCACAAAATAAACTTCCCAGGTAAACTGTAATCAACAGTAAGTGTAATTAATCAGCATTACAAAAGGGACAAGTTTGTTCATACACATGTATGCTATCAAACACAATCATTTTCCATCATGCTTTCAGGGTTCCTATTAGATGACCGAAGATGCATTATACCGAATGTGTCTTGGGTGAACTTAAAACAATGAAAATGCAAAATAGCGAAGCGGCTTTTAAGCAAATTCTTTCCCAGGGAAAGTATTCGCTTGGCCGCTTCCGTTACATTTCCGTTTTTGGCACTGTAGTGTGATCTCGGAGTTGGTATATTTAAGTAGGGGTGTGTGGAGGGCACAGCCCCCCACATTGGGGGGGGGTGAAGCCCCCCACTTTATGTATTTCAATTTTTTTTTTTGGAAAAGCGATTTTTTTCCTTTGGAAAAAAAATCGCTGTTCTGAGCTTTCAAGATTTCAAGCTTTCACTTACATGGATTTGATTATTCATTGTTCACTTTTTTAAGCATTCAATGATATAATATAGACCCTGCTTTCACAGGGTGGAAACATAAAAATGAGACAGGTATGTCTCCAGAGTCACATTAAGGGTAATTATGTACTAACCATAGGAAATACTTCACTGATCTCTGAGTCTAGTAAAAAACAGTCATGGTTTGACACATGATGTGGTCTGTTCTAAATTTTATCCACAGTTAAACAAATTGGTAAAAAACAAGAAATGATAAGAGCATGAGAGTGTTTACCTCACAAACACTGGGCACAAGGTTTGATTTTCACCTTTAAAGGAAATTGGCTAGGATTAAAATATTAGGCTTGTTTGTTCAAAGCTGCAGGCCTTTTGCCTTTGCTCTGTTGTTTTCCAAAAACTTGCTGTAAGACTACAAAAGATAAGTGCTTATTTTCAACTGTTTTCTGTACTTCTGATTAAACTAAAACAATATTTGCTGCATATCTGTTTAAACTGTGCAACTGTTTTTTAGGCTTAGTGAATTGAATCCTTACCTCTGTTCTGATTTATCTCCTTTTTGTTTTCTCTGATTGTTCTGTTCATTTTACTTGTTGCTGCACTTGAAAAACACTAGTATAGAGCTGAATCTAATACTGGTTATGACCTTTGGTGCTTTTAGTACAGTTAATCTTTTGAGGCTTAGCTGTTACTTCATGAGAGACAGTTTCAGTTTGGTCTGATCTGGCTAGAGTTACTGCTACAGGGCTCTGTTTTAAGGTGCTTTTGATTGGATAATTTGAACTTTGGCTGGTTCCTGTTTCTCTGCCTTAAATAGCCAGTGTTTAAACCAGTCTGTGCTTGTTTGCTCAAAGCTGCAGTTAGTTGGCCTTCTGCCCTTGCTCTGCTGTTTTCCAAAAATCTGTTGTGAGACTACAATAGATAAGTGCTTATTTTCAACTGTTTTCTGCTAAAAAAAATATTTGCTGCATATCTGTTTAAATTGTGCAACTGTTTTTTAGCCTTAGCGAATTGAATCCTTACCTCTGTTCTGATCTTGTATCCCTACCCACCCACTCAACCGTTGTTGTGGTCTTAAAGCTTGGTGGCTTTTGAATTGTCTGCCTCTCTATAAATGTGATATTGGACACTTGTCTCAGTCCCATTGCATCAGCTCATTCTACTGAGTATAGTGAGATCAGTTGTGAAGGCCCACCCATTGCATCAGCTCATTCTACTGAGCACAGTGTGATCAGTTGTGAAGACCCACACCTTTAACTTCTTAACCTTGAATTGTCTTCTGTCTCCTCACTTTCTACTTAAAAAAAAAAAAAAAAAAATATATATATATATATATATATATATATATATATATATATATATATATAGTTCCTCTTTATTTTGCTGCGTGTGCTTAGGTGTTTAACTGCACTTAGTTCACCGCATTTGATAATGCTTGTCAGTAGCCTGATTAAATTGATGACAGTATTCTACTGAATTGTTGCTTTATTTGAGCTGTTTTTTTTATTGCTGTTGTGATTGTGAGCTAATTTATTACATTTGCACTGTTTTAAAGCAATTTACTGATTAACTGCTTTTCATTACTGTTTAACTGCATTTTACTGCATTTCATTACTGTTTATCTGTATTTTACTGTATTTCATTACTGTTTAACTGTATTTTTTCATACTATGAGTTCTTTTTTGTCTGTGAGTGGATAATCTGTGCTATTTTTTGAGTTTTACCATGTTCTTACCCTTAAATTGGGTAGCGTAGTCTGTATACAAGGTTTGCTGCATCCAGAGCTGTTTGTTTTTGCCTTCTCTGTTATGACAGTCATCTTGTTAGCCTTCTGTGTTTCTGTCAGCCGTCTTGTGTTGGTAGGGGCCTATCTCCTCTACTAGTAAGAGTAGCAGGGCTGCCTGGACCTTGTCTGGCACAAGATGGTAATAAAAGCTGGGACTAGCAGGCCTGGCTAGATTTCTGTGTTCTACTTTTTGTGGCATTTAAACCCTGTGTTTGAGATGGTTTGGGCTTGTTTGCAAGTCATGCACTGCAGCTAAATTGTTTTTAACCCATTGCAGGGTATTCCAACTACAGTTCTTTCCTTATTAGCACTTGTATGGTCACCTAGTAGTAGTACTCCTCTTAGAACTTCCACCCTTTACCCCCTTAGCTCTCTCTCTTTGGCCTCTCTCCCTCTGATCTGACAAATATAGATAGACAATTTCCTACAGTTTCTCCTGCCAGTCTGGTTGATATGGGCATCCTGAGACAGTGTAGCAACTGCCTCATGTACACGGAAAATCCTCTACTACTATAGCCTAGGAACACAATTTATGAGAGATGTCATTATATTAAGAACCTAGAGTCTATGCTGTCTCACTCACAAACCAGTATATCTGGCACAGAGAAGGTTGTTAAGACAAACAGCACACCACAAACACCACTCACACCTGCACAACAACTCCCACATATGCAGAGGTCTTCAGAAAAAACATTCCCAAACAAAAGAGACCTCCGAGGCAAAAACTCACACAAACTCCACTGCCCACCATACCAAACATAGTCCACATACCTGTATCTCACAGCCACTAAGGCCTAACATAAACCTAACATATTAGTCATAGGAGACTCCATTGTGAGATACACAGCTGTGCCCCTTGTCGCTAAGGAAGTTTGCACTGTAACTTCCAATGGATGGAGCCTAAGCCTTTTGACAGAATCAAATTATATCCTTGTGTTTCAAACAAATGTTCATATCTCTGGAACCATAGTGGTTATGAAAGAAGTATAAATGGCAAGCTGTTCAGCACAACTGTTTATATAGTGGTAGTATTCTTTAGGTTCTGGGTCTTATACCGAATTTTACAAGTTACAGTAAACATAGTAACTATTACATTTGTAATATTTTGTACAACTTACAATATCTCAGCAACCACTCAGGTTACACACAAACTATCAGCAGAATTTTGTTCATCTAGCTGGGAGCTTTCATATGAGGCTAAGGAGTTCTGTTTGTGTTACTTGGTTGTTGAGATATTTAGAAAAATGTGGACAATATGTCTATATAAATTAATATAATAAAAAACAACAGTTAATATCTATTTACCTACACTAAACAGAGGTCAAATATTAATGCAGTTGAGTTTGCAGTTGTGTAAGCTTTAAGATGAAATCTTTTAAAACTTTTACATAGCATGTTTTGCAATTATTGATGCAAATATGAACAAGCAATATTTGATGCCTAGATGTATCAGTAGGAGTTAACTGCAGATGCACGTGGAGGCGTCACTCGGATGTAAAGAGTTAAGTAGTTTATTGTATACAAGTACATCAGGATGGATGGCAGGAACATTAAACTTAAATTATATAGAAAAATAGAGGCAGGCTGCGGGTCTCTTCCAAAAGCTTTATTCACAGATAACACAAGCGCTTTCACAAACTGGCTTCTTCAGGTATATACAAAAACTAAAAACATCCCTACATTTATACTATGTATCTCTCAATTATCCAGTTGAGCACTTAAAGTGATACCAAACCTTAAAAGACTTAAACAGTACTTTCATACAATATATATATATATATATATATATATATATATATATATATATATATATATATACATAAAACCTTAAATAAGGCATATTAATACTTCTTTTACACATTAAAACAAACTAAAATGTATAAAACACATACATCAATATATACAAAAAATTCAACATCAAAATAACTACCTACATAAAGCCCTATTTTTTAAAAAAGGTTTTAGTGGTACATGGTCATTTAGGCCATGCCCAAAATCAGCTCTCAATTTAACTATCCATTTCAATTCCAAATTCTCTGTTTGTACCCTAACATCACCACCCCTTATATTTTCAAAATATCTATCTGTCACCCAAAAAACAAAATGATGTTCTATGCTAGTTTCTTTAACATGTTTAGCCAAAGCATTAAACAGACTTCCTTTTTTAATATGATAAATATGTTCTCTGACTCTATCTTTTAACATTATATCTGTTTTACCCACGTAAAATTTGTTACAAATTTTACAAGTAGCCAAGTAAACTAAATGTGAAGAATCACATCTAGCATTAATACTAAAATTAAATAGTCTGCCTGTATCAGGATGTCCAAATTCACCATCTGTATTTTCATACTTACAGTACTGGCATTTAAAGCAAGGTCTGGTGCCTTTATTATTGTTAAATGAAACTAAATTTCTAGGGCCACACAATTGCCTTTTCAAAGATTTTTTATTCTTAAAGGTGAACTCAGGAAATGCACCTATAAACTTACTTATTTGCCTATCTGACGTTAGAATATTCCAATGCTTATTAATAATGTTCGTATAGCATCTAATATCTCTTGAATAACTAAAACATAATTTAAGGGATTGTGCTTTTTTAACATGACCTTTAACACTATCTTCTGTCTGTTTAGAAAAATAGGGGTTGACCCTACTGTGTCTCTCACTTTTTACTGCATTAATACTACAATCAATTAATTTTTGATCATAACCTCTATCCATCAAGTCAGTTTCCACTATGTCTAATTGCATCACAAAATCATCATCCATAGCATTACGCCTGGAAGCTCTAAATGCTTGATTTTGAGCCACATTTTTAAAAATAAACTGAGGATGCATACTGTCCCTCCTAAGTAAACTATTAACATGACATTCTTTCTTAAACATTTTAATACTCAGGTCACCATTTGTGGTCTGCATAATCAAAACATCCAAAAAACTTATTTCTTTATTTGAAAAGTTCAAAGTAAACTTAAGGAAACTTGTTGAGGCATCAATATAATCAGCAAATAATTTTAATTTTTCAATAGAGCCCCCCCCCCCCCATATCATAAAAAGGTCATCTACAAATCTACGGTAGAACAATATATCTTTTATAAAATCACTTTTCATCAAAAATTCTTTCTCCCATTTTAACATTACCGCATTGGCATAGCTGTTCGCACAAGACATTCCCATAGCAATGCCTTGGCATTGCCAAAAAATCTTGTCTTTATAAACAAAGACATTGTTTTCTAAAACAAGATTCAATAACTTACATATCAACTCAATCTTATTGCAATCATAATTCCCACTATTATACATTAAATCAGCTACACTCTTAATTCCATAATCATTAGGTATAACTGTGAATAATGATACATCATCAAATGTAACAAGCAATACTTGTTTACTTGTGATGTCTTCACAGAACTTATATAAGTCCTTAACAAATTGTTCAGTATCCTTAAGAATATGGTCTGAGGTATTTATAAGAATTCTCAAAGTTTTTCTAAATAAATTGAAATTGCCTCAGTACACCAGTTCCTACCAGACACAATTGGTCTCATTGGTGGATTATCTATGCTTTTATGTAGCTTGGGTAATCCTTGTATCATTGGAATAGTGGGTTTAGCAATAAGAAAATATTGAAAGAGTTTCCCATCTAAAATGTTATTATCTACCATCAATTTTAACTGTTCATGTACATGTTTAATCATTTTGTTAACCTGTAACAAAGTGATAGATTTATAAAAAACTCTATCATCCAAGAGAAGAAACATTCTCCTATCATAATCTTCCTTGTCTAAGACTACTATGGGTCCTCCTTTGTCAGCAGGACATATCATAATAGAGTTATTAATTCTTAAATTTTTCAAGGCAGTACATTCATCCCTAGTTAAATTGGGCCATTTATCATTATTGCCTAGCGTTTCCTGTTCATAAAACTTTTTGTATACATCATTGACACATTTTTTCAAATGCAGAAATCAATGGATTCATATTAGGTATAAAACAGCTGGGTTTACTATACACAAATTCACTATTCATATTATCATTCACAAACATCATTTCAACATAAGGTTTCTAGCAAACATTTTAATGTCCAAACTACTTCAGTGATATCAGTGTCCATTGTAGGAATAAAGGATAACCCTTTTTCTAGAACTTTGAGCTCATTATCTGACAAAACATATTGTGATAAATTTATGGCTAACTTTTGTTGTTTAAAAACGCTTTCATTATGGTGTATGGACTCATCATACTGTCCGTTTGTTTCCTTTTTTGTCTGGTTGCACTTCTTCCCCTTATCTGAGACTGGCTCTGCTGACCTCTTCCTCTGCTGTTCGAGCGACTCCTGGTTGGTAACGGAAATTGCAGACCCACTGGTCGAGTACCCTCCAAAAAATTTTACGTGGGTAAAACAGATAGAATGTTAAAAGACAGAGTCAGAGAACGTATTTATCATATTAAAAAAGGAAGTCTGTTTAATGCTGAGAGCTGATTTTGGGCATGGCCTAAATGACCATGTACCACTAAAATATTTTTTAAAAAATAGGGCTTTATGTAGGTAGTTATTTTGATGTTGAATTTTTTGTATATATTGATGTATGTGTTTTATACATTTTAGTATGTTTTAATGTGTAAAAGAAGTATTAATATGCCTTATTTAAGGTTTTATGTACACACACACACACACACACACACACACATATATATATATATATATATATATATATATATATATTGTATGAAAGTACTGTTTAAGTCTTTTAAGGTTTGGTATCACTTTAAGTGCTCAATTGGATAATTGAGAGATACATAGTATAAATGTAGGGATGTTTTTAGTTCTTGTATACACCTGAAGAAGCCAGTTGGTGAAAGTGCTTGTGTTATCTGTGAATAAAGCTTTTGGAAGAGACCTGCAGCCTGCCTCTCTTTTTCTATATATTTGGATTCCTTCTGGTATCTCGAGGTACCTGGTTGTCCCTGTGGATTTAATTTGTTTTTGTGGAAGAATTGCTGTTTGTTTTTTACACACGGAGACCAGGAAATGGCTACAGGAATTGAAAATATAGAATTGTATTATAACCCCTCAAGTAACATCTTATGGACTGATAAAAATGTGAACAATTTTATCATGAAGGTGAGCGAAAAGAATAATCTTTTGTTACATGGAAAAAATGTGTCTGAGTTTGATGAAATGACTGAAATAGATTTTATAGCACTGAAAAGTGAACTGTTCTCTTTTGAAAAAGAGCTATTAAGGCTTAAAAGAACATAGTATGAGAAATATCATTTGCAATTATGCTTTGAAGAAAATATCATACCGAGGGGCTTGAGAATTTTAAAAATGCCAGCTCAGACCAATTGCGATCCAATATTGTTGAGTGCCTGGCAAAAACTGAACATACAAACAAGTTTGGGGTACTTAAAATTGCTATCGGAAGCTGCTGAGCAGGAAGAATTAAAGATTTTGCCAATAGTAAAAACTAAGTACCTCGACTTGTATAAAAAATATGAGTCAGCTGCTCTTATGAAACCAGTAACTGACATTCTTGATAATGTGTCTGCGTATGGGCGCAGACTGACTCAAATTAAATTAAAGAAATTAGAAAGAGATAGAACTGATTTCCTGAATGGCCGTGTGTTTATGTGGCCGAGAAATGTAAATTCTGCTAAGCAGGAAAATCGTTTTCCTACTAAAAATTCTGGTACAGCTGAACTAGTGTCATTTAACAACATTATTATAAACAAAAAAACTGATTTATCTGTGTTAGTTCATCAGAAAGTTGATGAGGCACAATTTACATCTGAGGGGAGTGGTTCAATGACTGCAGAGTTAGGTTGTAACCCGGTTCCATCTGACAATATTGTCAATAGGAAAACAATGGTTACTATCCAGGTGCAAGTGCATAATGGAACAAATGGAAGTATACAAAATGAATTTGAAGAAGAACTTCATCCTGCCTTTCCTTTTTTGGAGGGTACTCGACCAGTGGGTCTGCAATTTCCGTTACCAACCAGGAGTCGCTCGAACAGCAGAGGAAGAGGTCAGCAGAGCCAGTCTCAGATAAGGGGAAGAAGTGCAACCAGACAAAAAAGGAAACAAACGGACAGTATGGTGAGTCCATACACCATAAAGAAAGCATTTTTAAACAACAAAAGTTAGTCATAAATTTATCACAATATGTTTTGTCAGATAATAAGCTCAAAGTTCTAGAAAAAGGGTTATCCTTTACTCCTACAATGGGCACTGATATCACTGAAGTAGTTTTGGACATTAAAATGTTTGCTAGAAACCTTATGTTGAAAATTATGTTTGTGAATGATAATATGAATAGTGAATTTGTGTATAGTAAACCCAGCTGTTTTATACCTAATATGAATCCATTGATTTCTGCATTTGAAAAAATATGTATCGATGATGTATACAAAAAATTTTATGAACAGGAAACGCTAGGCAATAATAATAAATGGCACAATTTAACTAGGGATGAATGTACTGCCTTGAAAATTTTAAGAATTAATAACTCTATTATGATACATCCTGCTGACAAAGGAGGACCCATAGTAGTCTTAGACAAGGAAGATTATGATAGGAGAATGTTTCTTCTCTTGGATGATAGAGTTTTTTTATAAATCTATCACTTTGTTACAGGTTAACAAAATGATTAAACATGTACATGAATAGCTAAAATTGATGGCAGATAATAACATTTTAGATGGGAAACTCTTTCAAAATTTTCTTATTGCTAAACCCACTATTCCAATGATACAAGGATTACCCAAGCTACATAAAAGCATAGATAATCCACCAATGAGACCAATTGTGTCTGGTAGGAACTGGTGTACTGAGGCAATTTCAATTTATTTAGAAAACTTTGAGAATTCTTATAAATACCTCGGACCATATTTTTAAGGATACTGAACAATTTGTTAAGGACTTACATAAGTTCTGTGAAGACATCACAAGTAAACAAGTATTGCTTGTTACATTTGATGATGTATCATTATTCACAGTTATACCTAATGATTATGGAATTAAGAGTGTAGCTGATTTAATGTATAATAGTGGGAATTATGATTGCAATAAGATTGAGTTGATATGTAAGTTATTGAATCTTGTTTTAGAAAACAATATCTTTGTTTATAAAGACAAGATTTTTTGGCAATGCCAAGGCATTGCTATGGGAACGTCTTGTGCAAACAGCTATGCCAATGCGGTAATGTTAAAATGGGAGAAAGAATTTTTGATGAAAAGTGATTTTATAAAAGATATATTGTTCTACCGTAGATTTGTAGATGACCTTTTTATGATATGGGGGGGCTCTATTGAAAAATTAAAATTATTTGCTGATTATATTGATGCCTCAACAAGTTTCCTTAAGTTTACTTTGAACTTTTCAAATAAAGAAATAAGTTTCTTGGATGTTTTGATTATGCAGACCACAAATGGTGACCTGAGTATTAAAATGTTTAAGAAAGAATGTCATGTTAATAGTTTACTTAGGAGGGACAGTATGCATCCTCAGTTTATTTTTAAAAATGTGGCTCAAAATCAAGCATTTAGAGCTTCCAGGCTTAATGCTGTGGATGATGATTTTGCGATGCAATTAGACATAGTGGAAACTGACTTGTTGAATAGAGGTTATGATAAAAAATTAATTGATTGTAGTATTAATGCAGTAAAAAGTGTGAGATACAGTAGGGCCAAACCCTATTTTTCTAAACAGACAGAAGATAGTGTTAAAGGTCATGTTAAAAAAGCACAATCACTTAAATTATGTTTTAGTTATTCAAGAGATATTAGATGCTATACGAACATTATTAATAAGCATTGGAATATTCTAACGTCAGATAGGCAAATAAGTAAGTTTATAGGTGCATTTCCTGAGTTCACCTTTAAGAATAAAAAATCTTTGAAAAGGCAATCGTGTGGCCCTAGAAATTTAGTTTCATTTAACAATAATAAAGGCACTAGACCTTGCTTTAAATGCTAGTACTGTAAGTATGTAAATACAGATGGTGAATTTGTACATCCTGATACAGGCAGACTATTTAATTTTAGTATTAATGCTAGATGTGATTCCTCACATTTAGTTTACTTGGCTACTTGTAAAATTTGTAACAAATTTTACGTGGGTAAAACAGATATAATGTTAAAAGATAGAGTCAGAGAACATATTTATCATATTAAAACAGGAAGTCTGTTTAATGCTTTGGCTAAACATTTTAAAGAAACTAGCATAGAACATCATTTTGTTTTTAGGGTGATAGATATTTTGAAAATATAAGGGGTTGTGATGGTAGGGTACAAACAGAGAATTTGGAATTGAAATGGATAGTTAAATTGAGAGCTGATTTTGGGCATGGCCTAAATGACCATGTACCACTAAAACCTTTTTTAAAAAAATAGGGCTTTACGTAGGTAGTTATTTTGATGTTGAATTTTTTGTATATATTGATGTATGTGTTTTATACATTTTAGTATGTTTTAATGTGTAAAAGAAGTATTGATATGCCTTATTTAAGGTTTTATGTATATATATATATATATATATATATATATATATATATATATATATATATATATATTGTATGAAAGTACTGTTTAAGTCTTTTAAGGTTTGGTATCACTTTAAGTGCTCAATTGGATAATTGAGAGATACATCGTATAAATGTAGGGATGTTTTAAGTTCTTGTATACACCTGAAGAAGCCAGTTGGTGAAAGCGCTTGTGTTATCTGTGAATAAAGCTTTTGGAAGAGACCTGCAGCCTGCCTCTATTTTTCTATATATTTGGATTTCTTCTGGTATCTCGAGGTACCTGGTTGTCCCTGTGGATTTAATTTGTTTTTGTGGAAGAATTAAACTTAAATTAACTATCTAATTAACTGACTGACTACATACGTTCATGCTCACACTCTGGATGCTCACTCAAAATGACACTCCTACTTGCACATGCACAGTACTTATATGCACTGCTGACCCACTACAAAGCTTCTTAAAGGTACATCACACTCTGATCTACATCCTCCCTCTTTACTGAGCTGTCTCATAAAAACAATGACATTTCAATAGGCATGTAATTATACAGACACTAATAAAGAAAAACAACAGTCATGTCCAGGTTGCCGTGTATTTGGAATTAGATTCTGCTTGAGGAGTTTCAGGGATTTTCTCAGGAATGGGGATTGCTGACAGAATGTTTTCTGGAAAAGGAATATTGGACAAGTCACTCTGAGAACCAGAGTCTTTGTCATAGGCAAGATGGTGTAACACTGGTTTGGACACTGGTAACAAATGCTTCTGATTTTGTCTGAATTTCATTCCTTGTGATTCCACAATGTACGATCTTGGCTCTTGACACAAACTTTTCAGATCTGCTCAGAACTGGCGGTCAAGGACTCCACATACACAAATGCTATAGATATAGCCAACCTGGTGGCAGCAGACAGGTTCAGTGAAAACTTCACCCCTCTGCCCCCCATCAGTAAATCAGACATCTCCAGCACCTGCCCCCCTCCCCTTATCTCTAGGGAGCAAGTCATCACTGCCCTCTCAAAGGCAAAAAATACATCCTCCATGGGACCCAATAACATCCCAGGTTGCATCCTACATGAACTCGGGCAGGAACGTGCAGTACCATTAGGCACCCTATTCAGCCAAAGCCTGAGTACTGGCTTCATCCCAGCTGAGTGAAGGACAACCACTGTCATTCCTTTGCACAAAGGTGAAGCATCCACCAGTCTATGAAATTATAGACCTGTCAGCCTGACTAGCTTGATCTGCAAGGCCACGGAATGGATTATCATGGACCTCATTAACAAGGACATTGGCAACCTCCAAACACTCAATCCCACACAGTTTGGTTTCATCAAGGGGAGGTCATGCCTGTTAAATTTGGTTGACTTCTTTAAAACAGTCATCAAAGCCATGGATGAGGGAAAGACAGACTGCCTACCTTGACCTGGCCAAAGCCTTTGATACTATTCCTCACTTGGGTATAATAGATAAACTCTCTCAACTAGGCATCAATCCGTATGTTACAGGATGGGGAGCAAAATGGCTGACTGATAGAACCCACCTAGTCAAAATAGGAGAAGCCACCTCAAGCAGTAGACCCATAATGAGCGGTGTACCCCAGGATAGGTCTTGGAGCCTCTGTTGTTTGGGATATACTTTTCTGTGGTGCAGGCCAAAGACTGTGGGCTATGGCTGACCAAGTTTGCAAATGAATGCAAACTGGGTGCTGTGATCAGTTTTTCTAGTGATGTGGACATATTCCAAGAGGGTCTCACCTAAACAAATGACTGGTGCCAGAAACATGGCCTCAGACTGAATGCCAAAAAATGCATCATTCATCATCCCCTTTGGGAAGAATGACATCCCCACAAATTATCACATTAATAACAAGGTCCTAAGCATGCAATCAGTTGTGAGGGACTTGAGCACACCAGTTGATAGCAAACTGACTTTTGACCTCCATATTGCCTCTGTTGTACGGAAAGCTTTCTACATGGCTTACCTCATTAGTAAGGGTATCTCATCCAGGGACAAGGAGGTCATAACATCCCTGTATTCTTCCCTTATAAGACCCATTATTGAGTACAGTGCCCCTTTCGGGATGTACCTCACAATGCACATGCAGCAGCTGGAGAGACCACAGAGGTTCCTCACCAGGAGAATCCAGGGCCTCAAACATCTACCCCACACAGATAGGTTAAAAGTTCTGCCCCTCTACTCAGTCTCATACAGACTCCTCAGAGGTGACCTCTGTCTAGCATACAAAGCAATCTCAGACCCCGCCTTGATGGGACTGCTGTATCCACAAGTCAAGCTTCACTCGAGTAACCCACACACGTGACCTCAACTTGGTCTGTGACATCTGTAGGACTTGTTAGAGGGATAGATTTGTACCCCAGAGACTCCTTCTTCTGTGGAATAGACTCCCTTTTCACGTCAAGCAGAGTACCTCATTAACCCTTTTTAAGCGCAACCTTGATAACTGGATGGAGAACAGAAAATACACCCCTGGGATTCCACCTGTGTCCCTGCTGGAAAGGGGTATTGGGTGCTGACTTATCGCAACATGGGCTAAATTCTTGGCTAGGCTTGTAAGGGCCTCAGGGCCAATAGCCTAGTAACTTCTTAAGATCCTATGAAAAAAATCTGTTGTTTATTTTATTTTAACTCTACCTAATAAATAACAATCTGTTATACCTAAAATGTTTGAAGCTACAAAGTTTTTGGTGCTTACAGTGAAACCCAAGCGAAATATTCAAGTTGGAAATCAAAAGATTCAGGCTTCGATTACTGGCTAACACGTAACTGCTAATATGAAACATAAGGAATTAAATATTTGGCAGTGTATAGTAAGTTTAAGTGAAAGTATTTGTTTTGTGTCAGGAAATCACAGGCAATGTTTTATGCATATTCCACAATTTGTGAAAAAAGTGACATGAGTTTTGCAGAAGGATTTCAAAACTGGTAGCATTATAGGTAGATATATTTAAGCATTCATTCAAGTAGAGGGTGGTGAACAATAAAAATTGGTAATTGCTTCAATCCAATGATAATAAGTATATCGTAACTGCATCCAGGTCATCCTACACATATGCATATGTGTGAATTTTAACAAAAAAGTATTTTTTTCCTAAATTACAGGGAACTAGATAAGATAATATTTTAAAGACAGATTTGATATTCAGATTTTTTGTTCTATATGAATCTAGGGACTCACTACATAATCTCTAAATTTTGAAATATCGAATTTCAAAATCTCGAGACCATATAGCTGAAACCCCTAAATACCGAAAGACCAGAAGCGCGAATTTCAAAATCCCGAGGTTCGGAGATGTTGAAGTAGTGCTTCTGGTGTTGCAGTTTGTGAATGGATAGGTGGAAGGTCGGGTAAGTATCTATGTTTGAGTGTGTTGGTTAGGGGCTTTTGTGTGTGTAAGTGTGTGTTGTGACTGTGATGTGTGCGTGCGAAGGGAATGTAGGTATGTGGTGGTGTTTTGTGTGTTTGTCTGTGTAGTGCAACCTTGGAGTTAGAATATTTAAGTAGGGGGTGTGGGGAGTGCAGGGTGGCTTGCACCCCCTGGCTTGTATGTAGTGTAGGTTAGTGTGTTTGTGTTTTGGGTGAAGGTGTGTCTATGTGTATGTGTGTGGTGTATGTTTAGTGTAGTGTTCAGGATTTTAAATTGTGCGCTTCTGGTCTTCTTGTCTTTCGGGTATCTGGTCTCGGGATTCTGGGCGTTGGTATTATGGGTTTTCGGTCTTATGTAGTGAACCCAAATCTGGTGACATGTTAATAGTAATACTCAAATTCTTCTGAGGAAACTGTAAGTAAAATAGGATTAATTAATCAATTCTTTGATTAATTAATTAGAGACAAGAAGAGAAAGGGTAACCTAGTTATGGGATTATGGGAAATCAGCACAATGTATGAGAAAGTGCTGAGATGTAACAATATTGACATGCTTTGGATAATGATTACATTATTCTGCTGTCAGTTTAAAAATCAGAATTATGATTGAAAAGAATATTCCAGAAGATTGTCCAATGCCTACTTAAGACTGCCATGCTAAAATTTAGTAAAGGCTTACTTATGATTTTGCATGTATTTGTGTTATATATAATCTCAGTTTGCTGCCATTCTATTCTAAACAATAGATGATTTATCTTAAACTACTTTAATGTCTTAGCAGATGTACTAGTGATGGTTAGTAATAAGGAACCTGTTACGTTTGAACCCCGCCAAAAACAGCAGCTTACCCTAAATCATTGGTGATAGTATGTTAACACTACAATAATTGTTTTGATCGTGCTCTCTAACTATTTGCACCTTGGGCTATACTGTCATCCTTTACCCCTAGGACTGTGCCACTGACTATAGATCATGTAATGTATCTCTTTTTTCAGGTGGACACAGAACATTTACTTACTGCTATCCTGAATTAAAGAAGAGTACAGTCTAGGGAAGGTTTATATAAAGAGCAGTATCTCTTGAAACTGAAGCCATATTCTTAGGGTATGTGGGGTTACTGACCTTTATTTATAGTTTAACTTTCTACTGAGGTCTAATACATCATTAAAGGTGCCTACATGAGAGCCAGCAGTGGAATTATTAGCGCTGTAGGTGTTTTTTAGATTAAATGTTTTGTAAAAGGTAAACTATATGTGATCTATAGCTAAGTATCATTGGTGCAACAGGTAGGTCACTCACCTTTGATGCAGAAGGCTGTGGGTTTTATTCTCACATCAGGTAGATAGATTGCTGACACTTCAATATAGCATTGGATAGGTGGGTGGGAGTTACTGCATTCCTGAGTGTGCTGTCTGTTGGATGAGATGTTAAAATAAGATCCCATTTGCTTAAGGTGTTAGTAGCTCAGGTGGATAGCAAAGATCTCATGACACCTATCAAAAAGATTAGGGGACTTTATTGTAAAATTCCAAAAAATAAAACAGTACAAATAAATACACAGCAAAAGTTAATTTATACACATGCAAAAATCAAAATCAACAAAAAGGGAAGGAACAAATCAACAAAATAAACGTACCTAACTTGTTTGGCACAGACATTTTTAAGCTTTCCTAATACCATTGAGCAATTCCATAATTTTATTATGCAGCAACCCTTCACACCTCATCAGCCACAACTACAAATAATTTTATCGATGTGATCAGTAGTACCATGGAAAGGCACAATTTTGTAATAACCATACATAATCATGTCCATATTCCGAGAAAGTGAAACTTATTTAAGAAAAAGAAAACAATGATCATATCCCAAAATTGTACCTCTTTAGACAAAAAAAACAAAGCAAAGCATGTTCAAGTGTTTCCTCAAACTGACAGTTAATACACAATCATTGTTCTTTCATCTTGTATTTCATTTGCCCTTTCACAGGTAATTTTTCAAGCATCTCAATGCAGGTATAAACATCAGAAGATAAAAAATTCCATGGCCTTTCATAATAATGTAAATTAATAATTTCCATATACCAGAGTTTCCTATTTGAAAGAAGGTCATCCATTTTAAGTTTCCATAATAGAACTTTATTAATATACTCCTGAACAAGCCTATTAGAATTTTTCTCCTTTTGCCTTACAAAATATACTCCCAAACAGTATAACACCTAGTCAATACAAACTCCCCAGGAAAGTCAGAATTCTTTGATCTTTATCACCACTATTACAAATGAAGAGAGGAGAAAAAACAGGTTTACCTTTACATAAGCGAAACACACTCGTGCGATTGCTCATTTGAGCGAATCGTAACCATGAAAACCAAAACAGCGACAGTTTCCAATGTTTGAAAATCAGCAAATCGAAAAGCAGATTTTCTGATTTTCGAACATAAATATCGAATTAGACATGTAATGAAGCGCACACCCCCTACTTTAATATACTAACTCTGGGATCGCACTACAGTGGGGAAAGAGACCGTTTTCCGATCCCCACTATAGTGCAATCCACCCAAAATGCCGAATCTGCAAAGAACGAATATCACTGTATATTCGGTCATTGCACATTCGAACCTTTTTGTGTTTGACATTTGCATACTTTGCAAATATCCTTTCGAACATCTGCTGTTCGCATGTGTGCAAAACGCACACATGAAGGTAAACCGAAAAAAATAGTTTTAACAAAGAATGACTACAATCTTTCTTATGACAATATAACACATTCTGTTTATGGGATTACTTCTACTTCCCCAAATGAATCCATAATATAGACTCAACAACTTTTCTTTTTCATATTTTTCATATTGAAAAGGATAAGCATTCTCCAAATGTAATCCAGTCCAAGGTACCAAAGAAGAATCCAAACCAGCCACCAGAGAACAGTTAATCCAGTTTAATAACAAACACAAGTATATAAACACAGACACATTAAAATACAGCGCTTTCATTTAAAAACTTCATCAGATGTGGATAGACAGATTAACATATTTATTCTCTCCAAAATACATAAAAAGCCAATAAAATCAAGCAATCAATTAAACAAAATTGTTCAGTCTTTCATTATCATAAAACTCATGAATATTCATTACAGTCAACACAGTGTTAAAAGAACGGTGGAGAGTGTTTGAAGTTCTTTAAAATTCTTTAAAATACATTACAAAATCCATAAATATATGTTTAAAAAAAACTTTATAAATGTCTTATTATAAATAAAATATTTCATGTTCAACTTTAAAACAACTTAAAACCATTTCCATTTAATGCACAGTAGGAGAAACTAGAGATATTATAATCCGTTGGTTCTCTCAAGTGGTCATTATTATAATTGCACATAGGTATATTAAAAGAAAAGTAAAATGTTTATAACAAGTTCTACATTCCCATATGTTAAAAACAACTTTAAATCATAATTTAGCTGCCCTTAATTTTAAAACTGAGGCAATGGATACATTTTCATTTAACCCAGATGGAATGGTGACCTGTAAATTTACCTGCCACCATAATTCCTTATATTCCATTGTATGCATTTCTATGTATTTTGGAGGGAATAAATATGTTAATCTAATTGTCTATCCACATCTTATGAAGTTTTTAAATGAAAACGCTGTATTTTAATGTGTCTGCGTTCATATAATTGTGTTTGTTATTAAACTGGATTAACTGTTCTCTGGTGGCTGGTTTGGATTCTTCTTTGGTACTTTAGACTGGATTACAAGTGTATTTTGGTACCTGCTGCCGTTTTCTTGTTTTATTCTCCAAATGTAACAATTTACTAAGAACAAAATTTTGTAAAATATATACCTTTTTAGCAAAATATATTTCAAAAACAGACCATCTGTCCAAAACATTTTTTATGTCACACAAAACAGAATCCCATTAAAAATATAACATTGTCAGAACCAAACATAATCCCCAAAAATCTTTATCTGAAACATTAAAAGGAATGTCTAGGAGAGAAGAAATACGCCCAAAGTCAACACTTTTTTGCCTATTTAGATGCAAACCTACTTAGTTAAATTATAAAACATAGAGTAAAGCAAAAACTGTTTCATTGCAATAGATAAATGTTCAGCATAAGATAAAAAAATGGTACATGAATATCAATACCTAAATCTTGTGAGGTCAATAAAGAAATACTTATATATTCACAAATAATAGCATTTATACCAAAACAAATAAAAGGCAACTTAAAGGACAGCCTTGCTTCACTCCCCTTATAACTTTAATATTTGAACCAAACCAACCATTACCCAATGGCATTATCCAAATATGATCATATATAGACTGAAGCACTGATATAAACTTAAAAGGAACATCATAACAAGCTAGAACATTCCAAACAGCTGAATGGGCTACAGTATCAAATGCTTTTTCAACATCACATGACAGTAATAATCCTTCACCACCTTACTGAATGGTAAACACAACTTCCCACAGTAATAGAATCAAATCCTTAATATTTCTACCTTTAAATCCAAAAATACCAGGAAAAATAAGAGAAGAAAACAAATGTACTTAATTGATTAAATAACATTTACAAAAGAGGCCTCCAATTAACTAAATCCATTTATCACCCTTCTAATATGTAAATTTAATAATGTCATCACAAATTTCATCAGTACTAATACCAGATTGAAGCTATTCATTAAGATATTGCAAAAATAAATTTGTCTGTGAAGAAGACAGTTGTGTAAAAAAAATCGTAAGTAATTCTGTCTATACCAGGAGAAGAATCTTTCAGTAAAAATTGCAGCACTGTGTTCAGTTCCATCTCAGTTAATGGCACAAGCGACGCCATAGCAAAAGTATAACCTAACAAAGGTACATATCCAAACTTTCATACAAGGAACATCCTGAGAACACAGACATCTTAAATAATGTTCCACATCTCTCAAAATATCACCCTGATCAGTCACTAAAATACCAGGGGCTGTTCTAATCCTAGGCATGTAGCAATGTGACTTTTTATTTTGTTTACTAAGTAACAAAGAAATATCCCTGCCTGTTGCCACAACCACTTTACTAGTCTGTCAATATTGGCAACACCACTTCCTCTATACCACTGTCTCTCTACCTACTCTATCTGACCATATTTTATTCCAACATGTACTATTTTCTAATATCTTCTACACTACTCCTTATTCTCTCTATCTCCACCCCATACCACTCCAATCTCTCTGACCCACTCCTATGTTCACCAACTTCTGCTTCATACAACATATATCCAACTACTTCATCTTTTACTATCTCCCCTAATCTCTTTACTACCTCTACCTCAAGTCTATATAAACTATCCATAATACAGGTTTTTAAACCTTACCACAAAGCGAAGTCAAAACTATACAAACTCCATTTAGCATCTACTACACACTCTCTCCTCACTAAAAACCTACTTTGTTCTGGAGATATCCATCCCAACCCTGGCCCCTCTTCTCTCCCCAAAACTACCTCTACACTGCCCCCATCTTACTCCTCTAACAGTCACCAACCTCAGTCACAACAATCATCTCCATCCAAATACTTAACTATTTACTCATTGAATATTCAGAGTCTAGCAAATAAAGTCACTGAGCTGCACTCATGGATAACTCTCAATACTCCTCACATCCTCTCCCTATCTGAAACCTGGCTCAAGCCACAAATCTCAAATAGTGAAATACTCCCACCAGGTTATAATATCTTCAGACCTGACAGACCTGTAAAAAAGGTGGTGGTGTGGCCATCCCCTACTCAAACATTCTTAACCTCTCACCATACCCTTCCCCAATTCCTGACTTCCTCCCAGCTGAAATCATCATCCTTAACTGCCATCTGAATCCCCACAAAAAACTTGCAATTGCCTCTATCTACCTTCCTCCTGGTAACAATCTGCCCATTCTTAAAAACATCCTATCCTGGTTCTCTCACAACATACCCTATGAGACACTTATCCTTGGTGATGTCAACACTGATTGGCCCAAACTCACAAATGCTTTCCCCCAACTCAATATCCACCTACATGGCTTCCACCAACTTATAACATCTCCCACTCGCTTCCATAAAAATTCCACTTTCAGCTGCATCATAGACTGGATCCTTACCAATACCACAATCCCACCACCTTACCTGACTCCATCAGTGATCATCTCCCTACCACCATCTTAAGACACTACTCTCATATACCTAAACCCCACCTTATCAAAGACTGTTGAAAACTATCGACTTTCAATTCATCCCAATTTAACTCCATTCTCCACAACATAGATTGCTCCATCCTAAAACACCTCCCCCTAAACGATGCAAGCACTTTCAATAGCATCTTCATGAATACTCTAAACTCCTTAGCTCCCTCTAGGAAGATTAGAGTAAAATCAAACCATGCTCTCTGGCTCTCCAAAGAGACTAGGTCCTTTATGAAACAAAGAGATTGTGCTTGGAAAACCTGGACTAAAACTAAACAACCACCTTTTCTTCAAAAATACAGGCAACTGAGGAACCTTGCAAAAAAACATACAACTAATGACAAAAAGTTATACTATAGCTCTGCTTAGCTTAACAACAAATTCAATCCTCGAAAATTTTGGTCATCTCTCAACAGCATCCTCTATCCTGGAAAGCCCTCTAATCCCTCCCCATACCCTAACTCTTCCTGTCAGGAAACAGCTACCCTCCTGAATAAACACTTTATCTCTTCCATCCAAAATCTGGTAACCTCTAAGCCAAACTCTACTTTGACACCCACCTCTCCAAGTCCCACTAACACAACTTTGTTTTCTTTTGAGCCAGTTCCCATTACTTACATCAAATCTCTACTACTCAAGCTAAAACCTTATTCTTCATCCACTGATAATCTATCTGCTACATTCCTCAAACTTGCTGCTGACTCAGTTGCCTATCCTATATCTATACTAATCAGTCGATCTATTCTGGAATCAACTGTCCCCACCCTTTGAAAATCTTTCTTCACTATCCCTCTTCATAAAGGTGGAAACTCCACTGACCCCTCAAACTGCCGACCCATTGCCATTTTGCCCCCCTCTCCAAGATATTAGAAAAATGTATTCACTCACAGCTTCTCAATCACCTCCTCACACACCACTTACTTACCCCTACCCAACATGGATTTCGTCCTAACCACAGCACCACCACTGCCCTCCTCTCCTTCACTCATATCATTGCAGAGGCCCTAGACAACAATAAACTCATTTCCTGTCTCTTCCTAGATCTCTCCAAAGCCTTCGATATTGTCTCTCATCCTCTACTACTATCCAAACTCGCAAATCTCCACCTATCCCCCACCGCACTTGCCTGGTTTAATAGTTACCTATATGGCAGGGAACAATCTGTCAAATGGCTCTCATCCTCCTCACCTTTCCTTCCATTCCCATCTCCACTGGTGTTCCCCAAGACTCCATCTTGGGACCCCTTTTGTTTAACATCTTCACCAATGATCTTTACACCACATGCAAATAATCCTCCCTTATTCAGTATGCCGATGACTTCACACTTATATCCATCTCAAATAACATTCCTGAACTACACTCCCTGACCCAACAGGCCCTACTATCCACTGAACAATGGCTCCCTCACAACCTATTGATCCTAAATCCCAAAAAGACCAAACTCCTACTTTTCCTTCCCCGTTCTCTTTCTCATCACAAAACCTCCTTTTTTATTACATCTTCTAACAATACAACTATCCAACCTGACACCCACACAAAACTCCTAGGGGTCATTATTGATGACGAACTAAAGTTCAACCTACACATACTCCAATGTATAAAAAAAAAAAAACAGAAACTCGGTCTGCTATATCGGAACAAAAAATTCCTAACCCCTGAGTCTAGACTTACCCTGGGCCAGGCACTGCTCCTCCCCTCCCTCTTATACGCCGCCCCAGTTCTTACGAATATCCAGGCCTCCACTCTAAACAAACTCCAACAGACTTACCATAAAATAGCCAGATTCATTACTAACTCCCCATACAACTCACACCACTGCATTTCTTTAAACTCTCTTCAATGGCTTGAACTTCCCCAATTTCTGCTATCTTATCAATTTCATATGCTACACTCTATTTTTTATAAACCCTCCTTCTGTCCATCTCTATCTTCCTTAGTCTCCATCTACATCCCATCCCGGACCCTCCGTACTTCTAACCAACAATTACTTGATATCTACCAACCAAAAAGGTCAGTAGGCAAACTACTCTACAAACACTCCCTTGCCCATGCTTGGAACAAACTTCCCCTGGACTTACGTTCAATCTCCCACACCTCACACTTTAAAAATGAACTAAAAGCTTATTTTCTCAATTCCAGAACCTGCCCTTGCCATGATCCTACCTAGTCTTCCTTCCATTTATGTACCCTCAAAAGGACCATACTTAGTACCTCATTACTCCTCTCTCTCCAATGTGTCTACTATGCATTTGCACAATTTTCTACAAACAAAAATGTTATTTGTTAACCTATTGAACTATATCAATGTAAAATTGTTACTTAGCTTCTTTTTAATGCAACTTTAACTTTATGCATGTATCCCAACATATGTGAATCGTTTTGCTATAACTCCTATTATATCAATATTGTTTAAAATTGTACTTGTTTTAAAATGTATTACTGGAGCTTTTCTCCTCGGGTCTCCACTGAAAATGGGCCACAAGCCCAGTTGGACAAACCCGGTTAACAAATGTCAATAAATAAATAAATAAATTAATTAAAATCTTTTTGAGAGTACCCTACACAACATATTTTTGTTTTAGAAGGGCAAGTCTAGGCTTATTTCCCTGTGATAAACAACACTATGAAGAACAGCCTCTGAAGAACTAGACAAAGAAGTCATGAAATCCTACCGTAAAGCCATATAACAAGACATCCTATAAGACAACAAGGACTTTCCAAATTAGTAAAAGTAGTTTATACCGTTGTTTAAATAACACCCACTGGTGTGTCCAGTCATTACAAAATGGGAAAAATGAAGCATGTTGTGATCTCCAATCATCAATTTTAAAACTTTTTAGCCCCCTTAACTACAAGAATATATTCATGGTCTTTTTTAAATATCTCACACAATGCAAAATAAGCAGTAAAAGACAGAAAAACATTGTGACTGGAAAGAGCATATAAGGAAAGTGAATAAGTATAATAGTCAATTTGAGTAGCTGTCATTCCCATCTTATATGAAGGTCCCATACTGCAAAAAATCTTTAAATAAAGAACCAGTTCTTTTAATTTTACAATGAGATTTACGTAAATGGCAATTGAAATCAGCTATCAGACTAACAGGCATATTAATGTGACATATGCCTTTAAAATCTCAAAAAGACCTATACGTTTCTTCAAACTGGTAGGAACATAATGGAAAATTACATGAAAAGGCCCCAAATCACCCCTAAAATCTAACAGAATCAGACAACCAGGTTCAACTATACGAAAACAAAAAAGAAGAAAAGATGGTTTATATGACACTATAATCCCACTATAAAGATCAGTCCCAAAACACTGCAAAAGCCTTCCCATGCCAGACTGCTTTGTCCTGTTGTTTATCGACAGATTAAAAACAACTATTAAGTAAACCAACAACATTAAAAGAATTACAAAACTGTAAAACTTGAAGACATTTATACTTATTTATAATACTATTTACATTCAAACAACCAACAATATCATCCCTTCCCCCTTTTTAACACTTTTATTGGTATCCTGTTTTATTTTCCTTTTTTGCAATAACACTATCAGATTTACCACCATCATTCTCATCTAGTCCTTCACTGTATGTAGTTTATTTATTGTGTTCATCCTCATCAACATCTACAACAGTACTCTCGGTATGCTATATTCCAAATGTAATGCAATAGAATTATCCCCTGAAGAAGTGACAGGAACAATTTCAACAGGAGGTACAAAACTATCTCTCTCTCTCCAGATGCTCCATTTCTAACAAATCTGGACAATCAAACCAAAAATGCCCAAACCCTTTACATTTCCTTCATATTGGTTCACAATTTTTACTGGAATGACCAAGCACCCCACATTGTAAACATCTACACTTATCACAGTATTGAATAAGATAAGCCGAGAAGCCACAAAAAAGAAAAAAAATGTTTTAGATTACCCCTTATAGAATACACATGCCTTCAGTCCTTCAA
>NC_056744.1:1008052463-1008082463 GCF_019279795.1 Protopterus annectens | reverse complement strand
TCATCAGCAGCAGCAGGAGCGTATGTATCTGTGTGAGCTAAAACCGCCATTCACTTTCTGTATCACTTCCTCTTCCCCGTTTTCATTCTTTCCTCAACCCAGCTGTGGGCCATTATTTATATATTTGTTTGCTTATCACATTTTGTTAACTGGATTAGTTAAAATGGTAATGGAGACCCGTAGAAACAGCTAATCTGTTAATAAACTTGAAGGGCTACATTGTAGCATATTTTGCTGCCCCACACTCTCACTAATTCAGCTTCGATACATGTTTCAAATGCTAAGTGTCTGTTCTATGGCATCCATGCTACTAGGATGCACATTGCTGCCCTGTTTGAAGAGGGAGTCATTCACTGCTCCCAAAGTTTTCTATCTGCTGCTCTACAAATGTTAATTCTTATGCTGATTGTAACATAATACTGAAGTATTATGTTCTGCTGGCTTTTGTGAGTTTTCGGAGAAGTGTCTATTACATATCTGATATCATTGATTGTTTCTGTGTCTTGTTCTACCATAGTTTCTACTGTGAGCTCAAACTGATATTCCGTACTGACTTATAATATTCACTATAATGATTTTTGCTGTCTTTACCAGTGTACTGTTCTGTTAGAGGGTTCATAATGCTTGTCCTCTTTCATTTATGTTTTCCTATATTTGTCAATTGGATAAATCGTGTAGCAAAAGTGCCTCTTGTAAGGGAGAACTCAGGAGCACTCACAAGTTAAGGGACTTGCTTAAAGTTACACATCGGTCAAATGGAGGCTGAGGGAATCAAACCTGGACAACATGAACCAGCTCATTAACAGTTCATAGCCTTAATCCTCTACAATAGCTGCCAGATACATTAGACAAAGCAAACAAAATACTCAATGGCTACCCTCTGCAATTCCTCCGTTTTCTTTAATTGCTACAACAAGTTGTTGTTGTGTCTTTCGGCTTTTCCCGGTTAGGGGTCGCCACAGTGGAACTCCAGTCTGCTAATGATTGCAGTTGATTTTTACGTGCTGAGTTGCCAGCCCTAACGCACAACCTTCAACGAAGGTACACCCAGTCACGCATGTCTCCACGCAGAAGACGCTCTAGCTGAGAGTCGAACCGGTCAGCGTCTTACTGTGAGGCGACAACGCTACCGCAGCACCACCACCGCGGATTAATTGCTACAATAAGTATTGGAAGACTTTTATAACATTAAGTCACTAGATATGTTGTCTGTATGTATTTTTTTTTCTTCTAAAGAAGTACTTGTCTTTTGGTAACAGGAAAATACAACCCTTCTGGAGTTTCAGTAAATACTTTCACCTTATTTTTCTTCCAATACTTGTTAATTGCTACAACAAGTATTGGAAGAAAAATAAGGTGAAAGTATTTACTGAAACTCCAGATGGGTTGTATTTTCCTGTTACCAAAGGACAAGTACTTCTTTAGAAGAAAAAATACATACAGACAACATATCTAGTGACTTAATGTTATAAAAGTATGAATGGTCAACAGTATAAGCAAAATAAAAACTAGGTAGTAATACCGTTATGATGGTATAATAAATTTTACATATAGGTCAGCTGATCTCATTCAGTATGCAGGCAATGCAGGCAGTGGTGTACCTGCATATTTGACATCTGGAGCACAGCTTTTTTTTTTTACTGCCCCTCCCCCCCCCGAGATTTTTTCTAACACCTCCTCCTTCTCCTGTAGTACTAATCATGAAATGAAACAAATAACGGCCACCAAGGAGCAAGCTAGGATCAGTGATCAATTCCCCAAAAGACTCAGCCATTGTGCAGAAAGGTTTGTCCCAAACAAATAACTAGTACCAGAATCATGGACTAAAGCTAAATGTCAAAAATGCATTATTGTCTGCTTTGGAAAGTTGAGTACAACACCGACAAAACACTCCTAAGAGCTGACCCAGTAGTTCAGGATTTGTTAACTTATGTGGACAGTTGACCCCAAATTCTATTAAGACCAGATCAAGATGAAGCAAACTTAGGAACATTCTGCAAAATCAGGAACAGTTTTAACTTGGTTTTACAAATACCACACCCAGAGAGAGTAAAGATTGCAGCATATTGCATACAAATGCACACTAGTCATATAAAGGCCAACTATAAGCTATACAAACAATATGAGAGCAACTTGCAGGCCAAACATATTAAGGAAATACAAGAACATTCTGTAAAATTAGGGACAGTTTCAAATGTGTTTCATACAATATTCTGTTTTATTTTATACAAATGCACACTTGCTGTAAATACCCAACTTTAAACTGAGCACCAGTTATTTCATCAGCACAGCTAGCCACCCCACTTCCAAAAAAAAAACACAACTATTCCAATTTATTTTACAAAAATTCTCACTAGCCAACCCTTAATACCAGCCTTTAAGCTGAGCAAATGAAGAGAAGTTGTTTCCATAGCACAGCTAGCCACCCCACCCAACCAACAAATTAAATTTATTTCACACAAATTCACACTAGCCAACCTTTTGCCACCCCACCAAAAAAAGTATATATATATATATATATATATATATATATATATATATATATATATATATATATAGGTCTACTTCAAAACACAGAAATCTCATAATGTTGAAATTCATAACATTGAGACCATAACATTGAAAATTGAAAACCCAAAACAATGAAACTTCAGAACATTGAAACTTAGCTTCATAACATTGAAAACTACATTGCACATGTAAATAAGATCCCCTCCACCTGTAACACCACCTAACTAACAAGCATACTTTCTACTATGATTTTGCGGGGGGCAAGCCCCCCCTGCAGCACCCATGTGGAAGGGGGTCTGCCGCCCACAACCCCCGTAAATTAAATGTACTAACTCCAAGATCGCACTACAGTGGAAAAAAGTAAATTTCCTAACCTCAGTGTATGGTGATCGCAATACAATGAGGTTAGGAAATTAACTTTTTTCCACTACAGTGCGATCTTGGAGTTGGTATATTTAATTTATGGGGTGGGGTGGGGTGCAGAACCCCTCACATGGGGGTTGCAGGGGGGCTTGCCCCCTGAAAAAACATAGTATAAAGTGTGTTTGTTAGTTAGGTGTTGTTATAGGTGGAGAGGATGCTATTTACATGTGTGTTGTAGCTTTCAATGTTATGAAGCACACTTTCAATGTTCTGAGTTTATATTGTTTTGGGATTTCGATGTTTTGGTTTCAGTGTTTTGAATTTCAATGTTATATAATTTCAATGTTTTGAAGTAGACCCATATACACACACACACACGCACACACACACACGCGCACACACACACACACACACACACACACACACACACACACACACACACACACACACACACACACACACACATATATATATATATATATATATATATATATATATATATATATATATATATATATATATTTATTCACACAAATGTACCTTAAAGGTGGAATTTAAATCGACTAAGTGAAAAGGACAAATTGGATTCATCCATAGCGCTGCTGGCTAACCCTCCCCCAAAAACGGATAAAAATATTCCAGTTCATTGTCACAAATATTTGCTTGACAGCCTTAATGGAAGAATTTAAGTTGAGTAAGTGAAAGAACAAATTACTTTAATCCACAGCCCAGCTAGCTACCCCCCACCCCAACAAAACAAAAAGAGGGCAGAAGACTACATTGAAAAAAAAGAATATAAATATCCATTTTCAAAATATTTAAACAAATGCACGTGTGCATGCCAGCCAAAGCTTAAAATATTTAAACAAATGCAAACACACACACACACACACACACACACACACACACACACACACACACACACACACACACACACACACACACACACTAGCCTAGCCACCATTCCCCCTCCCCCTCTCCAAAAATAAGAAAGAAAATCTGGTTATATTTTTTTAATTAAAAAATGCTTACCTTTATTCTGGTATTTCACAATGCCCTGTGTGATTCACTTGCTGTGATTAATCCAGTTCACCAGTTTCAGTTAAACAAAACAAAGCAAAAAAAACGTTTCCATTGCAAAACTCTGTACTTCATTGTGCTACTGTACAACTAGAAGGCTGCTGTTAATTTTAAAACTAACCATGTTCACTCTGGTCTTGTATGTTGTTCCTTCCGAGTTTCCTCCAATCCTGTACATTTTCACACATGGACAAATGCAAGAGGAAGAAAAAAAGTATTTACCTCAGAGCCAGATCATTGTCAAATAGGGCCCTAAGCAGGGTAATGGATTGCCCCCCCCCCCCACATGCACACACATACTGTGCCTCCCACAGCCATTCCAACGTCCCATTATTAGCTATTTCTCCCCGGTTACCTGGAGTTACTGTTCAAACCTCTCAGTGTGCATACTGTTTTCTTCTTTACTTCTACAATGATTACAGATATTTGGATTAATTTAAAATTTTTATTTCAAATTTCATAGCACAAACACTGATAGACATTTGTTAAACGAAACAATGCAGTGTCACAATGAAAACAGACTTAGCATTAACAGTAAACTTCTCTGCCCTTGAAATGACATTGAAACCTACATTCAAAGAAAATGCACCTGGCCAGTGGTGAATAAAATTTACCTTGGGGCTGTTTTGAAATCATAGGCCCCCTGCACACATTTTTAGGACCGTGCATACGTGCATGTGCTATTTGATTCACCTTCTTGATTGTATTAAATAATGTTCTTTGTATAATACAGCACCACTAATTAGAGCATGTTTTAAATGTATAGTTTTGAACATTATTTTCAGTAAGTCATGAAACAAAATGTATGACCCAGTAATGACAATTTCAAAACATTTCCAACATGAAAGGCCACTCAAACATCTGTCATTACATCCACCAATATCAGTCAATATACACAATCTCTGCAGAAGTAAAAGTCATCTCAATAATTCGACATTAAAGAGATCTGTAACTAATGAAGAGGTTGCTGCTAGCAAACAACATTATATTTCAGTATTTCATCAACAAATTCAGTGACTGCTGCCCTTGAAGAATAAATTGACTATGTTACATTTGCAATAAGGAATGGATGGCAAACCAACAACAGGTTCCTAGCTACTAGACATCTCATCCAAAGGAAGACACACTAAGGACTACGGCAGCCCCAGATTTGCCTGGGCTAAAGCAGTCAATGAGGGTGACAGAGGTCTTGCATTTGATTGCTGTCTGCAGAAATCTGGTAATCTGGGTAAAGGTGGAAAAGCATAAAGCAGACTTGGAGGGCCATTGGTCAACTACAGCATCCCACAGTGACTGTTCCTGCAGAGGGATCATGGCAAAGTACTCACTGTACTTGGTGTCATCTAGGGAAGCAAACAGATCCCAGCAAGGATGGCCCAGTGATGGAATGTCTGCTGCACCACCACTGCATTGAGAGCCCAGATGTGAGGCATTAGGAGTGACCTGCCTAGCCTGTCTGCAAAGCAGTTTAGCGCCCCCAGAATTTGCATTGTTCTTAGAAAATGATGCAGAGCAGTCGCATATTGCCAAACCCTCACTGCTTCCTGGCATATTGTCAGTATACCAAATAACTGTTATGTTGTTTGTTTGGATAGAAATCACATCCAAAGGAAGGCAGTCTTGAAGTTCCTGCATGGTGGCAGAACTTACCACATCTCCAGGACATTCCTTTCAGTAAGACCTTTTTTTAAAAATCAACACTTCTTATTAGCCATAAGAAAATAAAAAATATATACAAATATATATGTATAAAAAATAAAGATAAATGCATACTTATAATATTAATAAAGCATGCCTATAAAGTGCATGTGTATTCATATTGTTATAATAAAATACATGCACTTTATAGGCATGCTTTATTAATTTTATAAGTATGTATTTATCTTTATATTTTTTATACATATATATTTGTATATATTTTTTATTTTCTTATGTATAATATTATATAATCTGTGTTGCTTTTTTAAGATAGAACCTGATACAATGTAGTGCCAATGGCTAATAAGAAGTGTTGTTTTTTAAAAAAAGTTCTTACTGAAAGGAATCTTTATGTAAATTACTTACAGCTTTAAGTAGGTAATTGTGACTAATTAACTGCAATGTGTTAATAGGTAAAGCTTTAAAATGCTTGGTTAGATAGTTTGACATTGTAATACAGTCTGAAGAAGCGATCTGGGTAGATTGCAAAAGCGCTTACTTCTTTTTGTTTAATAAAAAGTAAATCTCTCGTGGAACTCTGCAACTTCTTTATTCTACAATTTTACGAATGGGGGAACCTTGTCTATCATCTGAGTCAGTGTCAGATGTGATAGATGCCAAAGGAGAGACTATGTGTCTCCTTTTACACTTCCTCTTTTTTGGAACATCAGGTGGTGTATGCCCAGACTCCTTCTGCAGTTGAGCACTGCCTTTGAGCCCAAGATTTGGACTCTGATCCCAGGTTACTTGATGATAGAGAAACAAGAAGGAGAGGGAGTCAAACGATGGTGCCAGTTCAAATGAGGTCTATGTTTCCACTGTCAAAGGAAATGAAATTATCCTCACCATAACCTGGAAAGCCATACCAACTTTGGACAGATTTAAGGATGCCACTTCAGTGACTGGGTCTATCCTTCCCAAAGAAGGTAGCACCAAAGTAGAGAGAATGGATTTCTTTGAGCAGGGGATCTGAGCTGGGGACTCAAATGCCAAAGTCTCTGACACAATGGAGCTGTTTGCAACAACTCTGATGAAGGTGCCAAAACCTTGGTGTTAACATCCTCAAGATGGTCATGGACCCCTCACTACTGGAGTCAAATGTATTAGAAGCAGGCACCTTGAGTACTGAAGCAGAAGGCAGGCCAACACCAAGAAAATAGGCCTCAGCTCCAGGACTGGTCTGAAACCACTGGTGCCAAAATTTGCACCAGGGAAGGAGTTAGAAGAGGGGACACAGGGCCAGCCCTATCCACTTTCAGAACCAAAGGAGATGTGAGGACTCCCATATTGACCTGCATCTTCAGGAAGGCCCTCATCAAGTGATCCAAATTTAACCTCTGATGTACTCTTGTAAGCATAGTGAAGAGTTGCAAAGTGGTCGAGAAGGGATCCCGGATAGTTCCCTGTAAGAGTTAGTTGTGCTTAGGAGCCTCTTAGGTGATTTGTCCGGAATAATAATTAGCTTCAACAACCATGAAGGTGATGGTGGACAATGTGTTGGCATTGATGCTGAAGCCATCTGGTCAAGGAATCTTCAGTGCCTTTTTCTGGATTCAGACTGTTTTAGTTTACATTTCTCTGAAGATTTTTTGGTCTTTGATGAGTCTGGATCTCTGGGGAAAAAGGCCCTTAATTATAGGTTTATTTCTATGAGCAGATAAAGCTCTGTGCCTGAACGCTTTATAAACAGAACAATCTGTAGTCAAATGATCCACACCCAAACACACTACATACATCTTGTGTTGATATCTTAAGACCATACTTCTGACATTTTCTGAAGCTTTTTTCTTTATTCTTCTCCATGTCAAAGGCTGAACTGATCTAAAGAACAAACACACAAAATAACAAAAATAATAACCAATGGACAGCACTTCTATGAGTAAATATACAAGTATGTCTATGTAGATTGTTTAGCAACTACTCAATTCTTTTTTTAAACAAGAAAACTGATGGTGAGAAATACTGGTGCCAAAACAAATGGAAAGGAAAATGGCTAAATCATCAGAAAGGTGAGCAAGAAGGTTCTAATCAATAAATACTATCTAAACAGTATTAGAAAGCTTTTATCTACCATTTTGTAGAAAATAACTGAGGAGAAGCACTCATCCAAGTCACCAAGAGGAGATAACAGTCTGTTCACGATGGCAGCAGTGTGAGATAATCTTGGCCACTAGAGCATGATGGGAAAATAACTCTTAAATGGGAATGAGGCTGGAACACTAGTTTTGCTGAATCAGATCCAACAAGCAGGTTGAGGAATCATAAGTTGAATCAGAAGGACTGAATGAATAAGGTCCATATAGTACACTGGGCTCATCAGCCTATGGTCCTGATCCATGTAATAAACCAGGCTAATTAACCTGTGGTCCTTAATCCATGTAATACACTGGGCTCATTAATCTATGGTCCTGGATCCATGTAATAAATACACTCTGATTTTCAGCCTGCGGTCCTGGATCCATGTTAACACATTGGTCTGCTGTGCATCATAAACCTGCACTTCCAGTTCTCTCCCAGCTTTTATTCCTAAAAACTGCATGTAATTAATATGAAGCAATAATGCAGTGGGTGGGATTTTTAAATTAAAGTTTTGGAGGTTTGACTCTGATTAGTGATGCTATGACAGACTGACTAAAAACATTTACAGCTGTTTTATCATAAAAAAATGCTTAAAAGGAGACTCTATTTTTTACACTGTTAGCTTACTGTAAGAAAGTCATGTCTTTGACTTCCATTGGCCAAAATATGTTCATAGGATGATACCAGGCTATTGGCCCAGAGGCCGTTATAAGGCTAGCCAAGAATTTCACCCATGTTCCCAAAATGTAAGCACCTGTTTCCCCTGTCCAGCATGGAGACAGGTGGGATCCCAGAGGTATATTTTCTGTTTCCCATCCAGTTGTGCAGATTCCTCTTAAAGAAGCATAGTGAGGTACTCTGACATGGACAGGGAATCTATTCCACAGATGGGGGAGTCTTTGGGACACAAATCTATCCCACCAACAAGTTCTACTAATGTCACAGACCAGATTGAGGCCTTGCTTGCAGGTTGCGTGAGTGGAGTTTGACTTACGGATATGCAGCAACTCCATCAAGGCTGGGTCTGAGATTGCCTTGTATGATAGACACAGGTCACCTCTATACAGTCTGTACGAGACTGAGTAGAGGGACAGGGCTTTTAGCCTTTCTGTATAGGATAGTTGTTTGAGACTCTGGATTTTCCTGGTCAGGAACCTCTGTGGTCTCTCCAGCTGCTGCATGTGCTTGGCAAGGTACATGCCGCAGGGTGCATTGTACTCGATAATGGGTCTGATAAGGGAGGAGTACATGGATGTTATGACCTCCTTGTTCCTGGATGAAATACCCTTACTTATGAGGTGGGCCATGTAAAAATCCTTCCATACAGCAGAGGCAACGTGGAGGTCAAAAGTCAGGTTGTTATCAACCTGGGTGCTGAAATCCCTCATGACTGATTGTTTGCTTAGTATGTTGTTATTAATGTGATAATTAGTGGGGACACCATTTTCCCCAAAGGGGATGATGATGCATTTCTTGGCATTCAATTAGAGGCCATTTTTCTGGCAGCAGTCATTAGTTTGGGTAAGGCCCTCTTGGAGGATGTTCACATCACTAGGGGAATTTAAGATGTCACCCAGCTTGCAGTCATTTGCAAACCTGGTCAGCCATAGACCACTGGTTTTGACTTGCACCTCAGAAAAGTTTTTTCCAAACAGTAGAGGCCCCAAGCCCAATCCATGGGGTACACTGATCTTTACAGGTCTACTGCTAGAGGTGGCTTCCCATATTTTGACTGAGTGGGTTCTATCAGTGAGACAGTTAGCTACCCATCTGGTAACATACGGGTTGATGCCTAGCTTGGAGAGTTTATCTATTATGCCCAAGTGGGGAATAGTGTTGAAGGCTTTGGCTAGGTCAATGCAGGAGGTGTGCACTGTCTTCCCCTCATCCATGGCTTTGGTGACTGTTTTGAAGAAGTTGACCAAGTTTAACAGGCATGATCTCCCTTTGACAAAACCAAACTGTGTTGGGGCAAGCATTTGGAGGTTGCCAATGTCCTTGTTTATAAGGTCCATGATAATGTGTTCCATGGCCTTGCAGATCAGGCTTGTTAGGCTGATGGGCCTATAATTGCCTGGGTCAGTGGAGTGGATGCTCCACCTTTGTGGAAAGGGATGACAGTGGCTGTCCTCTATTTGGCTGGGATGAAGCTGTTGCTCAGGCTTTGGTTGAATAGGGTGCCTACTGGAGCTGAGAACTCATGCCTGAGTTCATGTAGGACACAGCCAGGGATGTTGTCAGGTCCCATGAAGACTGTATGTTTTGCCTTTGAGAGGGCATTAAAGACCTGCTCCCTGGTGATGAATGGAGGGGACCAGGTGTTGGAGATGTCCTGATTTACTGATGGGGGGACAGGGGTGTGAAGTTTTCACTGAACCTGTCTGCCAGCAGGTTGGCTATATCTACGACTTTTGTATGTGTGGTGTTCTTCACCACCAGTTTAGAACACATTTGGGTGTTACCTTTGAGATTGTGGACATATGTAAAGAAGGCCTTGTGATTGTCCTTAGTGGATGTGGCCAATTTGGACTCAAAGTTAGCCTTAGAGGATTTCACCGGTGACCTTATTTGCTTGTTCAGACAAAGGAGAGATTGCTTCCAACTTGGCACCTGCTCCTTCTTGGTCCTGGACAGCAATTCTTTTCTTTTATTATAGAATTTGTTTATTGTTGCTGTCCACCAGACAGGTTTACTCTTCCTTGAGGAAGATGATTTAGTCCCGTCAGGTATTGCTGAGTCCATACAGCTATGCAGGTGCTCATATAGTTTTTTGGTGTAGGCTTGGACATTATTGCTTGTTCTAACTGAAGGGACGGTGGCTGTGAAGCTGCTTATACCTGCACTCAGGAGATTGTAGTCAGCTTTGGAAAAGTTTTTTTGTTTGACCCTGATAATGGGGGGGGGGGGGCAGGGGAGATGGTGACTTTGAAAGTGATCGCTTTATGGTCAAATCTTACCAAGGCAGATGACACTGTAGGGGAGGACTCAAACCCGGGACCTACTACACCGTAGATCATGACTCAACCTATCTAGCCACTTGGATAGGAAAATAAATCAAAACACTACATGCAGTGCCAGAAGAAAGTTGTAAAATTAAGATGTTGGTCTCACACACCCTGAGTCACTACAGAAAAAATTTTGACTGCTAATGAAAAAGGGATATAGACGTTATAAGTAGAGGAGCATCTTTTGGGAATGTGTAGCTTCAGAAATCTAGTGGTGGGAAAAAATGACAAGTTCTTTAAGAATGTAGAACAGAGGAAACAAAAATCATATTTTTTTTTTTGAAATATTGGTTGCTGACCAAAGATTAGGTAGTAGATAGTTTGGAGTCTGCATTCCTTATGTGCACACTGTTATACAATCAAAATGAAGACATACATGAGGACTAAGAAAACTGGACCAAAAGGAAAAATATATAGTTGTTTTAGGATTGAGGAAGATGTTGAGGTACAATTCTATTTTCCCAGATTATGCTCAATTATGATCAAACATTATTATCCAAAGTGTTCAGTGCAGTGAGCTTCACATCAGAATAATACTTGGAAAGCACAAACCTAGGATTAAAAAGTTATATTTTTTATCCAATAAAGGTACTTCTTCAACAAAAGCCCTACTCCCTAATATATGTTAGGCAGCTAGGGGAGCACCCAACTTGAAAAAGAAGCAATATATATGTCGGTATTGTTAATACCTCCTAAACAATCTCAAAATTAAGACATTTTACATTTATTTTAAAATAGTAAGTCTGGCAAACCAGACATTTTAGCTTCCATAGTCAGCCCCTGGGATTCAGAAAGACGTATTCCGTTGCACAAGCTTTTATTTAGAAGGTTTCACTAGTGTGATAAGCCTAAGAGGTTCAGAGAGAGTCCACATTCTTACTGCAGTGGTATGCAGGCAACTGCCATAGTGAAGACAGCAGTCTTACTGGTGAAGCTGCATGTAGATATGAGGTTTTCCCTATGTACTCTGTCCTCTAATTCTACCATTTTTTGAAACCCCTCTTCTTGAGCAGTTTATTCTCAGACAGCCTTTTCTTTATTTTGATATATTTTTTTTGTTGCAATTTTATCACCTTATCTGAATATCTTTTTAAAGCTACTTCCATTTTTCTAGCCTTTTATTTGATATGATACACTTCTTCAGTGTTTTATTTATTTTAATTAGCTCTGAGCACATTTGACTTACTTTTCCCTTTAGATTACTAGAAGCCATATCTTGCACAGAAGCTGGAGCTTGAACTACTTTTTGCTGAATATATGTAGGATTCCTTCCAGTCATTGTTTTTTCTTCTCCTTTTCTAGTTGATTTTCCTTCAGGCTCTCTTAGTTTCTTCTTGTCTGGCATCCAGCAGTGCATTTACTAGCCAGTAACTGAATTTACTCAAAGTGACAGAGCTCCTTGATCTTGTGTTTCAGTTTTTTGTCTCACACTGGGAGAGCTGAAGTTAAACTGTTGATCAGTATGCTGCCATCTTGGAAAGCCCCACTGATTAGTAGTCTTGTCCCAGATGATGCAGATTTAAAAGTAAGATGAAAAAAGAGATTAATACTTCTAGTTAGGCATTGTGTATTAAACAGGTAAGAAGATATGAAAGGTTTAGCAGTCAAAGGACTGGAACTTCCCAGCTTGATATCGTAGTGTTCACTAGTATCAGCAGATGAGAAGAAACTGTGAGGAACTTCCTAAGACAAATTTATAGTAAAACAGGCAACATAAGAACCAGCAAGTTTAAAAGAGCTTAGAGAATGGGCAACTTGTAGATCGGAACCCTGATTGGAGAACAAATGTTCTCCAGTAAGGTGTTAATCTACAGGTAATGCCCACTGAAAAATGAGTCTGACACTTCACTGCAGCATACCAAGCTGCTGTGGGGCTTGGACTGACAGTAACCTAATGGCCACCATTATTTTATGCTCGCTATGCAACGCTTTTGCTGTTTAGCGATTGTAAAATAAAAAAAAAAGTCTGTGTGAGTGTATGTGTACATGTGAGTGAGAGCAAGATCAACTGAGCTGTTATTTTATACTCGCTAAACAGTGCTTTTACTGTTTAGCGAGTATAAAAAAATAAATGAAACTGAAAAAAGTGTGTGTTTATGTTTCTTTCTTTGTGTGTGTGTGTGTTTGTGTGTGTGTGTGTGTGTGTGTGTGTGTGTGTGTGTGTGTATGTGTGTGTGTGTGTGTGTGTGTGTGTGTGTGTGTGTGTGTGTGTGTGTGTGTGTGTGTGTGTGTGTGTGTGTGAGTGTGTGTGTGTGTGTGTGTGTGTGTGTGTGTGTGTGTGTGTGTGTGTGTGTGTGTGAACAGTGAAAGCGATCCAGACTGGGAGCCGCAGCAGTTAAGATGTTTGCATACCTCTCAGCCTCTTAGCTCAAGATATCTAGATACAGCCTTAAATAAGGGGGGAACAAAGGCTCAAAATAGGAACAGATTTTAAATATTGCTGTTGTAAAATCACAAAGTTGCTTGGATTATAGGATTTGTGTTAGCATGCATTTTGTGAAGCACAAGTGTGTGTGTGTGTGAGAGAGAGAGAGAGAGAGATCGACCACTGGCAGCATCAGTAAACAGGTTTGCATACCTCTCGACCTCCTAGTTCAAGAAATCTGGATAAAGCCTAAAATAAAGGGGGAACAAAGACTCAAAAACAGGAACAGATTTTAAATATTGCTCTTATAAAATTTCAAAGTAGCTTAAATACTGGGGTTTGTGTTAGCATGAATTTTCTGAAGAAAATAAAGTCTGAAAGTCAAATGTATGTTATTATTTTAGTGACTTCAATTGCCAGTGACTGGCAACAAACTACACATTTTAGGAGTAAGGGACCAAAAAATAAAGTAAATATCTAGATATTTAAAAAAAAGTCAAATTTTGGATGTAAAATGCTTCCTCCAACACAATTTACAAGTTTGAAACGTTAGGCGGAAGAACTATTTTACATCAAAAATATATATAAAAAATAATATAGTAGTAAAAAAAATAATTTTACTGACAGCCCATTCTCTAAGAGCAATAGTGCCCTCCAGGGTATGTGTGTGTTATTGTGTAAATAATGCCCTTCCAGGGGTGTTGAGTGGGCATTATTTACACAGTAACACGTACCCTGTTGGGCATTATTGCTTGCAACATGGATTGGCTTGGTTGATACTCAGTATTCTGGCTTTATAGAATGCGATAGGAGGCCGGAAGTATTAAATAGCTTAAGGGTAGTGACTTCACACAATTATACTTTAATCATTGCTGACAACAGCCGATGAAAGAGGAGAGAGAAGACATTTTCTGGTGCTTGGTTAAAGATTCCGCTCTGTAATTGGCGTGTTTGCAGTCCAGCCTAGGTATGAAGACTTGAAGTTCATATCCAGGATGGAAGTGGATATTTCCTTTATGCATTTTGGGTCAGGTTAGTTTTTGAAACAGACTAGTGTGTTCTTCTTGTTATTATTTCACCCCTGGTTTTCAGTGGTGGGATTCAAGCCCCATTGGTGCCAGGCATTCTTACATCACAGTGGGTGGCATTCGGTCATCTGGGTGTCAGATTTGTGATAGTGGTGTCATCCCTCCAGCCCACGAGCTAACTTGAAAATAGCAGATGTCTGACAGATCATTTATAAGTAGTTTAATAAAGGATTGCAATTGTGACTCCTTAATAACAGCTTGTAAGCTATTACATTTCCATCACTCCCTACAAGTTGGTTCCTGGGGCAAGTGCCCCATTTGCATCACCTTTCCTGTTGCACTGATAGAATGGTGAATGTGCAGTTGCAAATTTGTTTAAGGGGTGAATATGGGCAGTGAAGCTGAGTCAGAGAAACTGGAAGTGATGTAGAATCTAAAAAATACAGATTTAATGCAATTGGAAATTAACAATATGACAAAAATGACCATAAAGTCATATGGGTCATCACCAAAGTGGCAAGTCTAAACTTAAAAATAGATGTACAATTGTACATATACAGTTATAAGGACATAGGTAGGTACTAGGCTATTGGCTTTAGGAGCTATATAAGCCTAACCAAACGGTACCCTGGCTTTTTGCCACCCAAGAAAATTATTTTCCTGTGCCCCTGACAAGCAGAGCCACAGAAGTGATCCCCGGGGTGAATTTCCTATCTCCCATCCAATCATCAAGATTTTTCTTGAAGAGTGCTAATGAGGAGCTTTGTTTGATATAGACAGGTAGTTTGTTCCAGAGTATGGGAAGTCTCTGGGACAGGAATCTATCCCTCCAACATGTTCTGTTTATTGTGGCGACAAACTTTAGGTCCCTAGAGCGTGTAGCTTGGAGGGGTTGGGATTTCTTTAAGTGGAGCATGTCCAACAGCTCTGGGTTTGACATAGCTTTGTATGTTTGGCAGAGATCGCCTCTGAGTAGGCGATATGCGACTGAGTAAAGCTGGAGTTTTTTGAGACTGTCTGCGTACGGCATCTATTTGAGGCTGGTAATCCTCTTTGTGAGGTATTTCTGTGGCCTTTCCATTTGTTGTAGATGTCTTGTGGGGTACATACCAAAAGGGGCATTGTACTCTATAATGGGTCTAATGAGTGATGAGTAGAGGGGAACAATGATCTCTTTTTTTTCTGGATGAGAAACCTTTTGTGATGAGCTGTGCCATGTAGAAGGATTTCCTGACTACTGTGGTGATGTGATTATCAAAAGAGAGACTACTGTCCACCTGTGCCCCAAGGTCTCTTATCACACTTTCGGTGTTAAGTAGACTACTGCCTATGTCGTAGTTCATGGGTACAGAGTTTTTACCAAAAGGGATGACAATGCACTTGTTGGCATTGAGCTTGAGGCCATGGCTTTGACACCAGGCATCTGTCTCAGTGGGGCCCTTTTGTAGGATGTCCACATCGTTAGGAGTTTCGATTATGGCTCCTAGTTTGCAGTCATCTGCGAACTTTGTTAGCCAAAGACCTTCTGTGTTGGCCTGTACTTCAGAGAAGTAGATACCAAACAGGAGAGGACCTAAGACTGAACCTTGTGGTACTCCACTTGTCACTGGTCTGAAGTTGGATTTAGAGTCTGCTACTTTCACAATGTGGGTTCTGTCAGTGAGCCAGTTGGCAACCCATCTTGCGACATAGGGATTTATACCTAGTTTAGTTAGCTTATCTATAATTCCAGAGTGGGGGATGGTGTTGAAAGGCTTGGTGAGATCTAGATAGACTGTGTGAACCACCTTACCCTCATCTACGGCTTTGGTGACCGCTTCAAAGAAGTCTATCAGGTTTAGGAGACATGATCTGCCTTTTACCAACCCGAACTGGGTTGGGTCCAGAGTTTGGAGATTACCAATGTCATTGTTTATAAGTTCCATGATGATATGTTCCATAGCCTTGCACACAAGGCTCGTCAGGCTAATGAGGTGGCAGTTCCTAGGGTCTGTGGTGGCTCCCCCTTTGTGGAGTGGGATAACCATTGCTGTGCACGATTCAGTGGGCACAAAGCCTGAGGTGAGGCTATGATTGAACATGGTACTTAGGTGGGGTGCCAGTTCATTTTGTAGTTCATGTAGAACGCAGCCTGGGATGTTGTCAGGTCCCATGGATGCTGTGTTCTTGGCTTTGGAGAGTGTGTTTTTTACCTGTGCAGCCATGACTACAGGAACTTTGCATTCTTCTGGTATAGAGATGGGCCCTTTAGGGGATGAGGGAGGGGTAAAGTTAGCACTGAACCTATCTGCCAGGATGTTGGCAATATCAGTTGGTTCTGTATATTTAGTGCCATTGTGCTGTAACTCAGAGCAGATCTGAGTGTTGCCATTGAGATTCTTGACATAGCTATAGAATGCATTGCGGTTGTCTTTAGAATTAGTGGCAATTTTGTTTTCATAACTAGCTTTGGAGGATTTTATGAGGGATCTCAGCTTCTTACTGAGGCTGACCACAGAGTTCCTCCAATCATGGGATTTTACTCTTTTTTGCAACAGTTTCTTTATTCTGTTGTAGAGTTTGTTTATGGCAGGGGACCACCAGATTGGCTTCCTTTTTTTGGGGGATAGCATCTTGGTTCTGTTAGGGATTGCATGATCCATGCACTCGTGTAAGTGCTTATAAAGTGCAATTGTATAGGATTCAACAGTCGTACCTCTATTGTCCATCAGCATGGGTGTTGTGAAGTTTGCCACTTCTGTCTTAAGAAGCCTGAAGTTGGCTTTGGAGAAATTTTTTACGGTGGCTTCCCTAATGGGGGGTGGATGTCTAGGGTGATTTGCTTGTGGTCGGATCTGACCAACGAGGAATTGACCTCTGGTGTGGAACACCAGTTGCCCATGTTGGTAATGACCAGGTCTAGGATATTGCTGCCCCTGGTGGGGGTGTGGATAAGTTGATCCAAGGCATTGGAATTTATGAATTCCAGAAAACGTTGAGCACAAGAATTGGTACATGATTAGTTTTCCCAGTTAATGGTGGAGTAGTTGAAATCGCCCATTATTAGGGTGTTAGGTTGTACCCTAATATTTTCCAGTGTATCAAGAAATGATAAGTGGGAATCCTGGGGCATGGTGGGGGATTTGTAGCAAGCTACAATTTGGATTGCAGTCTTGCCCAGAGTTAGTTGCACTTGGATAATCTTGGATGCATTATGCTGAGCAACTAGCCTGGAGGTGTGGATATCCTTAATGAATATGGACACACCTCCACCTTTAGTGCTTCAGTCCAGGTTAGGTGGCCAAAAGGTGTGGTATGAATTATAGCCTGGTAATGCAGAGGTGCTCTCTAGAGCCTTGAACCAGGTCTCTGTCACTGCACAGATGGCGATGTTCTCCATTTTAAGGAGTGCCTCGAGTGAGTGCATTTTGAGGTTTAGACTTCTAGCATTAAGTAGCATTACCCTCAGATTTTGCTTGCTTGTACCTATTACGGTGATGAATTTGTCATTTGAATCTTGCCTAAAAAGGCACTATAGGGGTGGCAAGAGCCTTAGCCAGTATCCGGAATCCCAAGGGCGATAGGTGCAGGCCATCTCTGGCAAAGCATCGTGGTTTGTCGATCATGTCATCTCAGTCAGACAGATACTGGATCCCCTTAGAATGACACCAGAAGCTTAGCCAATTGTTGAAGTCAATCGTTTTGTCCTTGTACTGTGGTATCATTCTGGGTGATGGCAGGATGCTACTCAGGGCTAGGATCATACCTGCCTGGGCTGCAAGATTGGACAGCTCCTCCATGTCTCTTTTCATGTAGTCCAGGGAGGTACATCTCAGGTCATTCAGACCAACATGGACAAGGACAGAGTCATATTTGTACTTGTTGTGGAGTGACCTGAGTGCATGTGTTATGTGGCGGATCCTGGCACCTGACAGGCAGCTGACAGTAACTTTCTCCTTGTTTAGCCTGGTGAGTGGAACATCAGTGTGCCTGACTATAGAGTCACCTATGACTAGAGTGTTGGGTACGTTGTTATGCCTTATGGGCTGTGGTTGAGTGGCACACTGATTGCTGCATTGTCCCAAGATGCCCAGATTCATCAGGTAGACAGGAGAAAACACCAGGAGCTGACCTTTAGACATGCCTGGATAGGTGCTTATTTGTTAAGTACTACAAACTTTTTTCCCCTAGACAAGTGAGGAAAGTTGAGTGCTGTTGTAATTTGTAGCTTATTTAGTGCTTACAATGAGTTCTGAACAAGTGATGAGCTCAAAGAAACAGATTTGAGTGCTGTAACTAGAAAACTGGCTAGTTCTAAGAAACAAAATTAAGCTAGAAGGCTTCCCTCCAACACAGAAAGGCTGGGGGCTCAGAAGCTTACAAACAGTTCTGGATACAGCAAATCTGTATCTGGAGTAGACGACTTACAGGAAAGGCAGGAAACAAGCTCAGAATTTTTTTTTTTTTTTACATGTTTTCAAAAATAATACTAAAAATCAGTGATATTACTGGATGAGCCACTGATCAGAAATAACAAAACACACTTTAGAATTTTATGTTTTAAGTTGGTAAAAACACAGTACATATGGTTATTTCCAGGACTTAGAGCCACACTAGACCTCTTTTGTAAAGTAATAACAAGGAAGAATTTGTACTTTTTTTTGTCTTGTCATTGTGTTTGAGTGCAATGTTTTAATACAAGTTAGACCAAGTGCGATGCAGCCGATTGACATGAAAGGTGATCAGACTGTAAACAGAAATTACCTCCCTCTCAGGCACTAATATAATTTACTGGCACTGCTCTATGAATGGGCAATTCCTAAATCAAATGTTTGGTTTTGACGAAAAGTCAGAAGAATTCCACTAGGTGGCAGGAGACAGCTGCCTATGATATCATTTGCATCAGGAGTCTGATGGTGGAATGCACACTAGCCATATTTTTTCAATACCTTTAAACAGCTATGTAGGCAAACCCCAATTAAAGTAGTAAAATTGAAAAAAATAAAGAAATAAATGGTTACAATGCTTTGTTCTGTTTAAATATTGTGAACTATAATTGTAGGATAGGGTTTTTGAAGTAGTTATCTAGAATGATTAATGGCAAAATTATCACTGATTTACTGAAGCTCTGCTCATGATTATTTTATTTTAAAGCTTAAATGGATTCTAAAAAATTCTGTAGAACTGATTGCTAAAAAAAAAAATAGATGCCTTAATCTTACCATGTTTCATACTGAGCCTTCAAGTACAAATTATAGTGTTGCTGAGGGCAGTACAACAGCACACTGGGTCTACTCTCTGTTTAGGCTATACATGTAAGCATAGCTCTCCACTTCTTTGGTCAGGAATCATGGACAAAGCCAAACATAATCATAATAAGGGGAAAAGGCCCAAAATCAGAGGCAATTTTTACATAGTGCTCTAATTCACTTAAAAAAGTTAATAACTCAACAGTGTTTTGTATCAATGCTCAAACAACAGATGCCCAATGGAGGTTTTGTATCAAAATGAATTTTCTGAACAAAGAGAAGTTTAGAACACTAATGTATGGTGCCTTTGACTGACAGTAATCCTCTGTGATTTATCAGAAAAAAATGAGGAAATGGGCAAAAAAATTAAGGAAAATCAGGGTCAGTTTTCAAAATCAGGGTCAGCTGAGAGGCATTAATGGATATTGTGACAGGCTGCCTTAGCCTAATCTTTTCTTAACACCTGCAGAGCTTTCTTTGCCAAGTGCCTCTTGTTGTATTAAATCCTGTTGTATTAAAAAAAAACAACCCCCCCCCCCCAGTATTTTCATATAATGCCTTTCCTAAACTCTGATATGTGAGGTCTACCTCCATTTGATGGGTATCTAGATATCCACAGAAGCTACACTATGTACTCCGGTGTCCAACATAAATACTTCAGCTACTAAGTGCAGCATTCAGACACATCAACCACTGCATACATTAAATGAATGATAGGCATGTCCATCCCTCCATGCCAGCATTTCAGACACTCAGCCTGTTAACTGAATCCAGATCGCCTGGGCCATATTTAGAGCTTTATCCGTCCATGCCATGGTGGTAGCTATTAGAGGAACAATGTTGAGCTAACTTATTACATTTTGTTTAAAACCCTGTTGTAGTATTCCAATAACTGATATAGTAATAATCTGTTATGATTACTGCTATAGTTTTGCATGTTGCATAGACAATGATACCTTAAAATAATTGCTTTTCTGCATCAAAAAAGGAACAACTCAAGTTTTGTACTATATTACCAACTGTTGTCTAAGTTTTTATAAGTTTTGATATATACTGTTGAGTTTTATATGTCTGTGTATTCAACTTTTATCATTTTTGTTAACTTTTGCATATTCCACTATTTAGAAAAATTTTGTCAAGTGTCTATATTTTATTTGACTGTATTAATTGTGGGGCTTTTTTCCCTGGGCCTCCACTGAAAATGGGTTCCTGACCCAGTGGACTTTCCCAGTCAACAAATGTCAATAAATATAATAAAATAAATATTATTTTTATTAAAATGCTTTTTATTGAAATTGGCGTTGTGGCTCTGTCCCTCTGTGGTCTGTCATGCTCTCGCTAGACAGTGAAAAAAACACCGAGCTTCTCGTCACCACAGAGGAACAGAGTGGGATACACTGTACTATGAGCACTGTTAAAAACACACACACACACACACACACACACACACACACACACACACACACACACACACACACACACAAACACACTCTCTCACATCTCCAGCACCACGAATGAACGCCTCATTGCCACTGGTACTGACGAACCTACATCCACCGTCAGTCGTCGACTGCAGCCAAGTAATCCATCTGGGCTGCAGCAGCCAACACCAAAAAGGAAGAAGTCTTTTATCCAAAGCAGATAGTGATAAAGGCCAGCAGTAAAAGGGAAAATAGGAAACCACCTGGCTACATAAAAAACGTGTAATTCAACACCCACCACAGCAGAACTGGGTCACTCTAACACTGAGAATAATCACCAACAATAGGCAGCAGCCATCCCAGTTGAGCAGCTAGTCAACAACAGGCACAACTGCAGTAGTCCAACAAAAAATACTAAATTATCTACTAATGACAGAATGCAATGCAATGTATCAATCCAAAGCCAGGGGCAGACAGTGAGATGGGAGGGGAGAGCTGAGCTCAGCAAAGCTGCTGGCAAGACTTGTACTATGACTAGTTCTGCCAGTATAATTTCAAATTACTGCGATTACTGTCGCCTGACCCTGCTGCTGCCAAGCTGCTCCCTTCTACAATAATGCTCCTGGCTCTTGCTGTCCTCTCTCTTTCACACACACCACTCAGGTGCTTTTTGTCCCACATGATCCAAGAGATGGCTGTCATTCAAGTGTTTAGGGGTGGGGCCTGTCACTCCAGGTAATTTATCCACAGCTGGATCTGCAGAGCTCATTCGGTTTAAGATGAAGAAAAAAAAAATGTTGGTGACGGTTTATCACAAAGTATGTGGTGTGATATTGGTCCTCAATGCTGTCAAATTTTTATGTGACTATACTCGAATGAAAATCAAGAACATCATGTGGACAAAGTGTACTATTTAGTACACTAAAAGTGTAATGTGGATTGCATGTACCACACACACAGCGTTCATGTTTAAAAAATGTTTTTCCTTTGAGAATCACCAACAGTAAATATACTGCAGTACAACAATCAATGCATTTTGCTTTAAATTTCTCCTCTTGGATAACTGAATTTATGAAAGACCTTGCCAAAACAAACATAGGAACAAGAACATGAAATTAAAAACACACACACACACACACACACACACACACACACACACACACACACACACACACACACACACACACACACACACACACACACACACGAGTCCCAAAAACACAATTTTAGTCTTATACAGAGTTGTTATTGTATTTTACTTTAAAACTAAAAGTAAAAAATAAAAATATAAGTAAAAAAAATATAAAAAGTAAAAAAATAAGGAAGAAAAGTGAAAACTTTGCAAACAAAACACAGACAAGCTCAATTCAGAAAAGCATTCAAGGTTGGTTTTGTTGGTTCTGATAATGAGATACCAGAAGAAGTAGCAGGAATCAACAAAACCAACCTTGAATGCTTTTCTGAAATGAGCTTGTCTGTGTTTCTTTTGCAAACTTTTCACTCTTCTTCCTTATTTTTTTTACTTTTTAGAGCAACTGAATAAAAAGCATTCTTTATTAAAAAAATATTTTTTTTTACTTACATTTTTATATGCATGTAATTAAGATTGCTAATTCTTACACAGCCATTTAACTTTCAGTTATATAGTGTACTGAAGTTTACTGTCCAGTTAACACATGTACTGTATATGTAGCTATAAGTATTGTTTAAATTTCGGCTCAGGCTGGCAGGTTGATTTACTGTATTACCAATAAATGATCATAGGTTCATAGATTAGTACTAAGCTAACTGCCCTTGTGAGCCATTTTAAGCCTAGCTAATTATCCCTTGTAAGACTCAAACCATGCACCTTGTGCTTACAAGGCAAACTAGATTTGTTTGTGTTTGGCCAAAGTAATCACTGAAAAGGTCCTGTACAAAGAGGTTACTTACCTGATGAAAATAAATAAATATAAAACAATATAACATAAATTACCTAAATTTAGGTAATGTATTTGTATGTAGCTCTTGTCTGTGCAGGATAAATAAGGAAGAATTTGTATCCTTTTTTTAGAGATGTTCCTGGTTAACAAGTATAAGAGCTGTGTATCATCGACTTGTTAGTTAAATGTTTCAGTTTGTTGTCATGGATTATAAATTGGCCTCAAATTAAGCAATATCCTGGCCACATCATGTACTTCTTTATCAGAGTTTAAAAAGCTGGATGATATTCAGGCGGATCAGTAGCTTTGTGGTGCTGTGCTAAATAGCACAGATGTTTTAGCATCTTGCAGTCCGATAATAGTTCGTTATAGAGTAGAAGCAGCATAGCAACAGCAGGCCAAGGAAAGGGCAGCCCATTAAAATCTCAACTGTGGTAATGGCAGGAATTGCACTATTGAAGTGACCATGCTATGCGTGGTCATGTGACTGATGAGAGTACTAGAATGAACTTGTGTGCCTGAGGCTATGCACATTTAAATGCACAAACTAGTGCTTCATAGCTGCAAACTGGGCACCACAAGAGGGCCACAGAGGGTCAGCACAATAAAGTACCAACTCAGCTCATCACTGAAATGAGGATGGAAATGGGGAAGACGGCAAAGCTAGAAATGGAGAAAGAACAAGCAGAAGAACTCACACAAGGGTAATCTGAAAGGAAGAAGGGTGGGGGAAGAAGGATATTTTTTTCTGGAACAAATACCCATTTTCCATTTTTTATGAAGAAGGGAAGAAGAAGATGTCAGCAAGGAGCATGTGCAGGGAAGAAGAAAGAAATAAAGGTAGCAGGGGTGGATAAATGAACATAAAATGTAGATAGAGTAGAAAGGGGTGATATGGACACAAAAAATGGGTAGAACATTTGAGAGACACAGACAGGCAAAGACAGGACAAGGGGTGATGGGGACAATTGGCTAAAAGAGGTTATGGTGACTGCTACATGGATATGGAGGAGAGTTGAGGTATGGAAGACCTGACTAACTGGCCTGTATGGGAACCCAGTCAGAAGTCAATCATTTGCATAGCTGACATACTGGGCAGGCTCTGTCTCTGGTGGCCTGATAAACAGGACTGAATGTGTGGGTCTAAAGCCATACAAAGAGATGCTTCAGTGTCCCAGTGTGGGCATCTATTCACAAACCTACCTTAGCTGTAGGGAGCCTCAGTACCTGCTGCCAGGTGACCCAAGGGGGATCATTATGGGCCACTGTCTGAGAAATGTCTCTGCCCTTCCACCTGTAATATGATACGTGGAGTCCACCAGTGAGCCCTCCATCATTTTCCTCAGCGTTACTTGTATATCCTTACAGAGAGGCAGGCTTGATGACTGCTGGTGACCCAGCATCAGGTATATTGCCCTATGAGGGCCCAGTTCACAGCCACCACACCACATCCTGCATCACAGCTGTTCATAGACAGAAGGCAAGAAAAAAATACAAGGCATTAGTATACATGTGCATGACTTCTTTAGTCCAATTAGAAATAATAGATATCCACTTATTATACTTACCCTGCCACAGAGAAAGTGTGTCACTTCACCCTAGGCAGGCTTTCCAGTTTAAGGCAACCTCCTCTAGTACTATAAGATAATCAGTGCAGTTTGTGTCTGCCAAAAGAAAGCAAAGCAGCAGAAGACTAAAGCAAGCATATTACACTGCAAAACCATATTACAGTGTTTGTTAGGGAATGTTGGCTGCCCTGCCCTAATGTTTGTCTTCCCACTGCTGGAGCAATATAGGGTTGTGCCTCCTCAGGTCACAGTACTTATGCCTGCACTGCTCACCACTATGGCTGATATCAGCCACTGATCACCACAGCGGCTGATACCACTGGCATCGCTCACTGCCCTGACATGCTTGTACCAGACATCAATGTTATACATGGGACCATCATACTGCCTGAGCAAGGTACTCCCTATAATCCATGTGCATCAAGAAAAAAAAAAGTACTTGGTCTCTTGTTTGCAACAGGTGAGATCCATTTTGAAACCAGTGACTGAAGATGCTGTGTCCACTCAGCAGGTCAAAACAAGAAAGAAAATAGTAGCCTCTTGTGCACAGCCTCACAGTATAATACAGACACCATGTAGCACACATAGTTATGCAGCAAGGGTGTGCAATGTAAAGAATCACTATCACCAACAGGCAGTAGTACAGGCTTTGCAAAGTTTACATGTATGAATGTATTGTGGTCATGGCTTTCAAGCTTGGAAAATGGCAGGGACAGGAATGGTAATGAAGAGTGTAGCTGTTAATGCATCAGATTATGGCAGGGACAGGAATGGTAATGAAGAGTGTAGCTGTTAATGCATCAGATTATGGCAGGGACAGGAATGGTAATGAAGAGTGTAGCTGTTAATGCATCAGATTATAGTAGGGACAGGAATGGTAATGATGAGTGTAGCTATTAATGCATCAGATTATAGTAGGGACAGGAATGGTAATGATGAGTGTAGCTGTTAATGCATCAGATTATGGCAGGGACAGGAATGGTAATGAAGAGTGTAGCTGTTAATGCATCAGATTATAGCAGGGACAGGAATAGTAATGATGAGTGTAGCTCTTAATGCATCAGATTATAGCAGGGACAGGAATGGTAATGATGAGTGTAGCTGTTAATGCATCAGATTATAGCAGGGACAGGAATGGTAATGATGAGTGTAGCTGTTAATGCATCAGATTATAGCAGGGACAGGAATGGTAATGATGAGTGTAGCTGTTAATGCATCAAATTATGGCAGGGACAGGAATGGTAATGATGAGTGTAGCTGTTAATGCATCAGATTATGGCAGGGACAGGAATGGTAATGATGAGTGTAGCTGTTAATGCATCAGATTATAGCAGTGATTCAGAGATGATGGCACTAAATCACTTCATTAGTGTAACCACTGTGATACAGGACCTGTTTTATCAAGATAATAAGTTCACTCACCATATTGTGGGACACCACTTACAACAAGCTACCTAGGGAGGGAATATCCTGGATAACAACCTGCAGAGCATACAGGCATACTGAGAGCAAGCAAGACAACTGGTGTTTGCCCTCAGGACTGCAGGGAGCACATAAGTGTGCATGGCATCAATGTGAACAGATTCTGAGCACTGCAGTGTGTACGGGGTAGTGCAATACAAATGTATGTCAGGTGATGTCCCTAACTCAGGGGCACATCCTTACAGGGACCAGAGCATAACGGGAAAACATATTACTCTCCTGCTGTGAGGAGGGAGTTTCACCCAGACAGGGAACACAACATAAGCACAAGACATAGTGCTGTCCGGCTGGGGGGGGGGGGGGGCAATATTGCACCATATGCACTCAGACTGCAAGACATGCTACAGGGTGAATGAATTCTCTTATACATAGGCCCAGTGCATGCCATCACCACAGTGCTGCAAGACAATGGGCAGTGCTAATGTACTTGCTGCTACTGTTGATGTTGTCATGACAACAATAGCAGCATACCTGCTGCTGCTGTTGGACTGACACATGGTATGAATGGTGAGAGTACATCAGACAGATAAGTGACTACTACATAGAGGCAGGGGGACAGGGCTGATGTGTAGGGGTCTGCCAGGGAAGCATGCATGCACTTATTGATAAATATATGATATGTAACCTGTGGGTGTACATGTCTTGCCTTGTCTGGGGATTACTAGAATGGCAGTGAATGGAAAAGTTTACTTCACCAGTGACAAGGATATTACTGTAGGCCCTATGCACACATCAAATGCACATCCATGACAAGGATAAAACAGACAAGGCTTTCAAAGGCATGGTCTAGGACATTAATGCTGTAGGCAATCATAATAGGACAGTGTTACAAGTCCATCACAGACTCACCAATATAAATACTACAAGCCATGGTACAAGACTTTGCCAGGGACAGGTCCACCACGGGAGGTGGCCCACCAACACAGAAGTGTCTTACAGAGGTGGATGGGCTCCTGCTAATCCTCTTCAAAACAGGTGAGAGAACTCATATCTAATAGTGATGTGGATGTGAAGCTGGGCTGGTGATTAGTGTTTGAATGTCTGTAAGGTATATACCAGGTTAATCCTCACATGCCCCATTACTGTTGTGCACTGACGCGTATTTGTGGATGAGATAGCCATCTGAATAGATATGTATATCTGTTCTCCAGGTGCATTAGGACAACAGTAATGACAGTCTGGACCACAAGGTATGTATGTGCTCTTACAGTGCTACCAATTGCCAAATACCAATATGTCAGTCACTTCTTTGAAGACGTATTCCAGCATTGCAGCAGGTATGTTTTCTTTATGCTTTCACTGGTTCCAGTAATGGAGTTTCCAGCACAACAGGTCGACAAATGCCTGATGCCAGTGGGTCATCTGTGAGTGCCAATGATGACATCATACATATGGCACAGTCTGATGACAAAATGGGGTTGTCAGCAAAGCTAATGCTAGGAGACACACATGCATCCTTCACATAAAAGATGATGGTTGAGGGGCAGGCTGAATCTCTAGTATCACTTCTGTCCTGCCCTTGTTCCCCTCTCTCAAGGCACAAATGAGTTACCACCACAGATGGCATCTGTGAGCCACACTACCTTCTACCTCATAGGTGAGCACATCCATCATAGGGGACAGATGGGTAGGTGGCCATCACTGCCATGACTCTGAGTCATTTCTTGTCCTGGGTACCACCCTTGGTATTAATCAGTAGACATGGTGGTCAGTATTCCAGGTATAGACAGTTACTATGCATACCATGCTAGAGACGGCCAGTGTGCTACATGAACTCTGTGAAGACTGCAGCAACTTGATGGACATCAGAATGACCTGCGGGGCATAAAGAGTAACAGGGTATAGAGGAATTTGGATTAACCACACTTGCTTAGGTGAGGGGTAGCCCCATGATATCTTTTGGCCCACCCATGAGACATGTGTCAAACATCCTGTTTTGAGCCTCTACATGTCATACTGGCCATGGATTAGCAAGGGGTCCATTTGTATGGTGAGTAGTCACAGCTCCTCACCAAACTCCTCTTTAGCTGTTGCCCCAGCTCTCTCAGGAAGTATTGTGATGTTCCCACACTGTATCTGTTTGCCTGCCACCATATTGTATAACATGGCGCAGACTATGAATATCTTATTCCATATCCACAGTGTGTACTACGGTGCGCCACCGGATGTATCCAAGCAGCAGAAGCAAGCCTTCATATGTTTAAACGGGTAAGGACTAATGCTCGAGCAGCCATTTCACCCAATGTGAAATGGCCGGGCATACTTACTCAAAAGTGCTTTTCACTTAAGTATGCCTGTACGGAGATCGCACTACAGTGGGGATAAGGGAAAATTCCCTTTTCCCCACTGTAGTGTGACCACGGAGTGAGAATATAAAAGTAGGGGGGTGTGGGGGTGCAGGGGGGCTTTCCCCCCTGCAAAAACGTAAATGTAATGTTTTTTTTTTTTTTTTAACACACTTTAACGAAAGAGCTTTTTTGGTGAAAGCGCTTTCGTTACAGTGTATTCAGGGATAGTGGATTCGGACTGTTGAATTTTCGTTCAACAGTCCTAGATCTGTTTAAATACATTTCTAGTGCTAAATGTAGAAGAATGGCAGGTACTCTACAACAATTGAAGCGAACCACTAGATGTATGTTAAAATATACTCTTTATTCCACTAAGTAAGCACTTTACGTCTCCAAGGAAGCTTCTTCAGGCTTAAAACAGTAATAAAGCACTCCAAGTCCATTTAAATATAGCATAATTTCAAAAAAAGACCAATCAAATAAATGCCTATTAAAATACATGTGATAGAAATTCTTAAAGTCACAATTCTACTATAATGCTGCTCTATAAGCACACCATCATATAAATGACATATAATAATAAATATATATATATATATATACATGTGTGTATAAAAATATATATAAAAGGGGGCAAAATGCATGTGATGAACTTCTTCCTTTAAAAAACTACTAATAATACTAAATAATTTATAATTTATGGAAACCTTACTTTAAACATATTAACTTAATCTTATATATAAACATATATAAATATATATGCATTGCAAGTATATATAATAATGCATTTCACTCATGGACTTAATGTTTTAAAGCTCGATCAAGCAAAAATGGTTTCAATGAAACTCTATCTTTCAAACCATGTCCCCTGTCCGCTTGTTGCCTAACTATCCACTTCCCTTCCTCTTTCTCTGTATAATTACTTATATTACCTAACCTCTCTGTGGGGTATATAGATTCTAACACTAAGAACTTAAAACTATGAGTAGTGTCATTCTGTAGAACATGTTTAGCTATTGCATTACCTTAATTTTCTCTGCTAATAGCGTAAACATGTTCTCTTATCCTTTCTCTAAGTGTCCTATTGTTCTTCCCTACATAGAAACTGCTACAAAAATAATGACAGACATTTGAGATTCAGACTTAATACCTTCCAGAAAATGTATGCTAATGGAAATCTTGATATTCTATCAGCTTCCTAAGTTTGTAAGAGCACTATTTAAAAACTGTCCCTATTTTGGGGTCTTTGTCCCCCCATTATTTATGGTTTTTCCCAGATTTCTTGATCTAAGAGGTTGACAGCTATTCTAGATACATACTTAATGATAGGGTTGCCACCTTTTCAAATGCCCAAAGTGGGACATTTTTTGTAGAAATGTCAAATTTTGCAGGACAAAACATATCCATGATCAGTACAAAGGACAGAACTTCATTTTTTGCCAAAAATAAAAGCTTATTCTTGTAATATTTGAGTTGCTTATGGCATTTCATATAACGTTTAGGTGTTTCAGATAAAAAATAACTGTTTTATGCAACTATTAAAAAAAACTTAGGAAATATTTTTGTCTTAAAATCTCAAGACATTTGCCATTTTTTTGATTTTTTCACAGGGCACAACTGCCCAAAGAGGGACTGTCCCTCACAAAGTGGGACAGGAGGTAACCCAACTTAATGATTGTTTATCTACCTTGAGATATCCTCAGCACTCTACCATCTCTCTTGTTCCTAGAGTTTTCCTTTCAAACAGTAAGAGATTATCTCAGGATTCTGGGATACACGTTTTTCACTATCCTGATAATTCCACTAGCCAGACTACACATAAACAGAATACAGTGGGTTCTCAAGACAATGTGAACTCAGCACTAGCATCCTCCATAATTTCCTATCCGAGTGCAGAATATTGTCAGGAAGGAACTTTTATGCTGGGCATAACAGACCATAATGAATCTAGGTCTCCCTATG
>NC_056744.1:1008039963-1008047463 GCF_019279795.1 Protopterus annectens | reverse complement strand
AGATAAACCACTGGGTGCTATTCTCCCTCTGAAGAAATCTGGCTAAGTACAGCCCCCACCCCATAGTTTGAAGCATCCACCTGCACAACAAAGTATTTGCTGTAGTCTGGACTGGCTAACACAGGGGGTCCTCCCAAAGCTTCCTTAAGCTTCTGAAATGCCTGCTCACATGCTGGGGTCCACACTACCTTATCTGGCCTGTTCTTCCTTGTCAGGTCTGTGAGGGGAGCAGCTATGGTACTATAACTGGGAATTAACTTTCTGTAGTACCCTGCTGTCCCCAAGAATGCCCTCACCTGCTTTTTGGTAACAGGTGAAAGCCATGCCTGAATAGCTACCACTTTGGCAGGTTCTGGCCTTATCTTACCACTCCCCACTCTATGTCCTAGGTAGGAGACCTCTGCTATACCCACCTGACATTTGCTTGGCTTAATGGTCAACCCTGCCCTCTGTAGTCTGCCCAGCACCTCCCTAACATGCTGAAGGTGCTCCTGCCAGGAATGGCTGTAGATAGCTATATCATCCATGTAAGCAAGGGCAAACCCTCCTGCTCCTGCCAAGATATGATCTACCAGCCTCTGGAAAGTCACTGAGACATTCTTCATCCCAAAGGGCATCTTTGTGAACTCATACAAGCCAAAAGGAGTCACAAAGGCTGACTTCTCTCTAGCACTGGGAGTCAAGGGCACCTGCCAGTAACCCTTGGTAAGATCAATGGTTGTAAGATACTTAGCCCCACCCAGCTGCTCTAGGGCCTCATCTGTCCTAGGTATGGGGTAAGCATCCGACTCTGTGTGACTATTTAATTTCCTGTAATCCACACAGAACATGTTGCTGCCATCCTTCTTTGGCACCAACACCACTGGTGAGACCCAGAGACTGTTGGACTCTTGAATCACCCCTAGTTCCAACATCTCCTGTACCTCTTCCCTCAGAGTCTGTTTGACTTTCTGAGGCACTCTATAAGGGGCCTGCCTAATATGCCTTTGGGGTCCTGTATCCGGTGCTGCACCAGGTGGGTGCTCCCTGGTTTCCTGGTGAACATGCCCCCAAACTCCTGCAACACTGCTCAGATTTCTTGAACCGGGGTAGGAGATAGCTGCTGGGACATTGCTACCCCTTCCACCGAGATGTCAGCCCGAGCCTCACTGAGGAGATCAGTCACAAGATCTCTCTCAGACTCCTCCTGCAATCCACTGCAAGCGATCAGCATAAGGGCCTCCCTATCATGGTAAGGTTTCATCATGTTAACATGGTACAATTTGTACCCTTGCCATCTGCCTAGCACTTCCACCATGTAGTTAACATCACTTACCTTTCTTACCACCTTGCAGGGTCCCTCCCAAGCTGCCTGCAACTTGTTGTGTCTGACAGGAATGAAAACCGTCACCTACTGCCCTACAGCATTCTCTCTAGCTCAAGCATTCCTGTCATACAGCACCTTTTTCTGTTGTTGAGCTTCTGCCAGGTTCTCCTGAGCCAGGCCCTTGAGTTCCCTGAGCCTTGTCCTGAGGTTCAGGACATATGCCACAATAGACTCCTTGTGAGTCTCACACTCACCTTTCCACTCATCTCAAATTACATCTAGAGGTCCCCTCAGTATATACCCATACAGCAACTCAAAGGGTGAAAAACCTGTGGATTCCTGAGGAAGCACTCTGTAAGCAAACAACAGATGGGACAAATACTTGTCCCACTCCCACTTAAACTTATCTGCAAATGCCTGTAGCGTGGACTTGATTGTAGAATTTAACCTTTCAACAAGACCATTAGTCTGGGGATGGTAGAGGGTGGTCTATATGTACTTCACCCCACAGGACTTCCACAGACAAGCCAGCAGGTCTGACATAAAAATGGCACCTCTGTCAGACAGTATTTCCTTTGGGAAACCTACCCTGCTGAAAATCTCTAGCAAAGCATTTGCCACTTCCTCTGCCTCAATGGAGGACAAAGCCACTGCCTGAGAGTATCATGTAGGATAATATACAATCACTAGGATATACGTTTTCCCTGTGGAACCTGGGGTACTCAGAAGGAACCACAATATCCATAGCTACCCTCTGAAATGGCTCCTCAATCACAGGCAAATGTATCAAAGGAGCTCTCACCTTGTCTCCTGCCTTGCCTACCTTTTGGCACTGCCCACAGGTCCTGCAGTACCCTGTTACATCTCTGGAAATTCCAGGCCAATAGAAGTTTTGCATAATATGCCTCTTTGTATGTTTTATGCCCATATGATCTGCAAAGGGAATATCATGGGCTATGGCTAGAAGCGCCATACCATAAGCTCTAGGCACTACCAACTGCTGCACCCTCTCTCCTTCTAAGCCTCCCTCAGGGGTCCACTCTCTGTACAGTAACCCTTTGTTCCAGTATACAGATTCCCCCTGCCCTTGAGAATCAGGTGCTTCCCTAGCTGCCTGCCTCAGGACTTGCAATGTAGGGTCTGAGAGCTGAGCCTGTCTCACGTTTCTCCTTGTAACCCTTCCCAGCTCCCCTTCCACATGAAGTCTGGCATCCTCTGACAGCGGGGCTTCACTGTCAGCCTGGGTACTACTACTCACCTCTACCTTTGCAGTTACCCTGTCCAAGGGAACATCAGTACCCACAAGCAGCTGTGGCTCACATTCAGTCTCACTGCTACAGCATAGCTCACTCCCTGAAGTAACCACCTCAGCAGTCCTGGCTGCAAGTATGCAGTCTGTCTGGGTCTCCCCCAGGCTAGCAGGCTTACATGCTTGTCTCTTAGCCTCACTGCGTGTAACTGCATAAGTACATAGTACTGCCTCATCCAAATCCTTCTCTCTCAGAACATCTGCAGAATGGTAGTTCCATACCCCTCTTGTCACAAGACAACCCACTGTTGGCATTTTGTCTGTCCCACTTACTGGCTCCCTCATCTTTGGTTCCCCACCTTGCCTCCATGGACACCTGTATGCCACATGGCCCCACTGGTTGCATTCAAAACATTTAACCCTAGCTCCGGGACGTGTACCTGGACTAGTGGCTTCCTCTGCTACTGGCGAATTCTGTTGGGGCAGTCTATGCTGCCCACCATGGGTTCCTTTAGACCCATGAGCAGTACTGGGGGTCCCTTTCCTGTGCAGGGCTGCCCTGTTTGCTAGGTATAGGTCTCCATTTTTCCCCAACTCCTCTGAAGTAACACACTGTTTATCAGCTAACCAGATCCTCATGTCCTCAGGCAAAGTGCTAAGGGCTTTTTCCCTTACCAAAAGGTCTGTCAGCCCTTCAAAAGTGGTGACCTGACATCCACTCACCCACCTAGGAAAATAAGTGCTCAGTTCAGCAACATAGTCACATACATTTTCATCTGCCTTGCATCTATGCTCACAAAACTGTTTCCTATACATTTCAGGTGTTAGCTTAAAACATTCTAATAAATGTCTTTTTACAGCAGTATAATCAAAACAGTCAGTGTCATGCATTTTTGCTAAAGAAGATACCATGGAGTAAGGGGGACAGGAACCATACCCAGAGCCCTTGTTCAACTTCATACTATTTACATACCCACTCAAACATATGAATGAAGCTGTCAAAATTATCCCCTTCTTTAAACTGGGGAAGAAATTTACTGACCTTTTGTGCTTCTGGGGTCTGGTTACTCCCTTCCCCATTACCTCCATGACTCTGGCAAACAGTCAGCATTTCCCTCTCATGCCTCCTCTGCCGTTCATTTTCCTCAGTTTGTAGACTGCTCATTTTCTTGGCTGCTTCTAGTTCAATATGCCTGGCCTCCAACTCAAGTCTCTTTAGCTCCATCTGGATTTTTAAGTCCACTGCAGAAAGGGTGAGCTGTCCATTCTCCGAGGATATTGTATCTCCACTGTCAGTCTGATTGTCCTCCAGGCTGCTATTTTCTGATGCAGCTGTAACCAAGGCTGCAATCAGGTCTCTTTTAGTCAGGTTTATATGCACCAGTCCCTTAGCCTGGCACATCTCCACCAGCTGGCTCCTTGTCAGCTTTCCATACTCTTCTGCTGACATGCTGCCTGTTCACCCTGACTAACACTAAGCTAACAAAAGAAATAAAACAATTGTGATCTGAACTCTGAGTATACAATGCGTGGCTGTTTTAGAGTACAAAACACTTTTAGAGATCACTGTACATAAGTTACAGGAATACGCTCTACCCACACCACTACAAGCCAATTAGTATGTGATATAGATCCCACCACTGCCAAACACTAGTGATGACCGTGCCCTGGCCCAGCAATCAAGGAGCCCCAATCCTCACCACTAACACCAGGGAGGTTGTCTCATAGAAGAGAGAAAAGGATAACTAATACACACAGTAAAGTACAATTTCCCTTAAGTGCACATAGAGATCACAGTCAGTCTAGGGCTGGTTGCTCCCTTGCTCACCAGGTCCCCAATAAGACTCCCCACTGGCACAGCAATAGGGTCCAGGTCTTACCCTAGCTGGGCAAGCTAAAACCTCCAGTACCCTCTCTGTCCAACCAATGCTTTGTGTCCCTGCCAAGTAGCTGATACAACACACACACACACACACACACACACACACACACACACACACACACACACACACACACACACACACACACACACACACACACACACACTTTGAGATAAGTATTTATACAACTTCACAGCCACTCCTGGGAAAGGCTGACACAGGTTCTTCAGCTGTGCCCCTTTACCCAGACTATACAGTAGTAATTACTGCCACCACCCAACTAATAATAGCTACTAAAAGGCCCTTAATAGGGTGTCCAATTATTACTGTGCAATATTATAATCCTATGGTAGTATGACTAACAGTCAAGGCTTACTTTAGAGTGGCCTATTACAATAACCTCTATAAATATGCAATGTACTCTAGAGCTTATCTCTACAGAAACCAGCCACAGGTAGAAGGTTTTAAAATATTTAATATTAAATAATTAAAACTCAAGACATAACTATTACACCACAGAGATATTTAAGAGTTCAGAGATCACACAGAAACTTAAAATAATACAGTAGGACAGGTCTGATTTCAAAGAAAAATACCTAATTAATTTTTACTAGCTTTAACTATTCCTACAAGAAGTCACAGTGCTAAAACTTACGTGAGCACAAGGCAGAGTGCTGATAAGTTGGATATCAAGATCAAAATGCTCTCGAGTCTCTTGTGAGAAATAGTATTTAAACATTACAAACAAACATGTCTCTAAGGCCCTCCCAAATTACATAATTTGTGACACTTCAGTTTTCCCAGTATTCATATTCCATTATCTTAACACCTGGTCTGAGTTCTCAAGCCACAAACAGCATTATTTAGCAATCTAACACCTGCTCAGAACTTACAACAATACAAGGCATTTCACATATACATTCTAGCAGAACCCAGAGCAATAAAGCACCTTCCACATGTAAATTCTGGTCATAAACTTTAGCCTTAAAACAATGGGCATGAAACCTTCATCCAGATGCACTGGAACCGAATTCTAACATGGAAGGGTCACAACATGCTTCACTGGGCCATTAGAGTGCAATGTTGTCACATATTTTGCAGTTCCACATTTCGCAGTGTTCTTTTACACTCAAGAAACATGCCTGTTTTTTACATCTATCTACAAATATCAAAATTATATATCAAATTCTATTTGACTAGGCTGGCAGCCTTCACCAATCTCTCCCCAATCGTCACAGTGAACATAAATTTAGAATAAACTACGAGAAGCAACTTTGGTGCTGGAGATTTCGTTTGGTGCTGGAGTTTTTGTTTTTTAGTGTGTGTGTGTGTGTGTGTGTGTGTGTGTGTGTGTGTGTGTGTGTGTATATATATATATATATATATATATATATATATATATATGGATTCACTTGATAATCACAAAATACTGAAATCTCGAGTTTCAGTATCCCGAGACTATAAAGCCGAACACTCACAATACAGAAATCCCAAAAGCGTGAAAGTCAAAATCGCGCCTTTTAAATAAACCCTCCACCACACAAACATCCACACACCCTCCTCTCCACACTACAACAAACCAATAAACACACACATACACAACAACACAAACACACACACACCTAACCTACATAGCCCCCCACACCCCCCTACTTATATATACTAACTCCGAGGTTGCATTAAAAAGACAAAGACACTAAATCCATCACTGCATACTCTATATTCCCCTTGCCCAAACACACATCACATACTTAAAAACACCACCGGTCTCAACAGTTACGCACTCACACCCTTACCTACCTACCCTAACCTACACCTAAAACTTCCCAACATACTCACACACAGTCAAAACCCTACCCAAAACCCTTAAAAACAACAGCACTTACCGGAATCTCCATACATATCCACACAACGGCATGCAAACCATATCCCACAGCACACAGCACCTTGCCAACACAGTAAATCCCATGTCATGCGCCACCACAACCACAGATTCGACATTCCTAATTTGAGCAAGTACAGTTTCTCTCAACTGCACTTTCGGCACTTTTGTCTCGAGATACTGAAATTCAAGATTTCAGTATTTCGAGATAGTAAAGTGCTGATATATATATATATATATATATATATATATATATATATATATATATATATATATATATATATGTATATATATATATGTATATATATATATATATATATATATATATACATATATATATATATATATATATATATATATATATATATATATATATATGGTTACATTCATTTGATGGACGGCGCAGTGGAATGGAAGGTGTTGTCACCTCACAGCAAGATATTCTCCATTCGATTCTTGGCTGGGGGTCCTTCTATGTGGAGTCTGCATGTCCTCCCTGCATTCCTGTGGGTTTCCTCCAGGTGGTCCTTTTTTCTCCCACATTACAAAGACATGCATCTGGAGTGTTTCTCCCCGGGCCACCTCTGAAAATTGGCTTTGTTCCAAGTTGGACTTTCCCGGTTAACAAATGATAAATACATAAATAAATAGATAAATAAATGATTGTCAGTTCACTTTATCAGCAAAGAAAAAGGGTGGTTCATTTAATCTACAGTTCATTTAATCAACACTACAGTTGATCGCCATTACATTGAAAGGGTGAAATTGTATAGAAAATAACTGCTGGTGTGGTTTTAGAGGATAGTAATTTCCATACAAATTAGTGTTGATCAGTATTTTTACCATGTTAATTCCCTCTGTTATGTTGTGTGTCAAGAAGTTTAGGTATGTGTGACAGCAGTGATCCAGTGCTTTTTTTCCTCTGTGATTGTGTGACTATGGAGTTAGTATATTTATTTTAGGGGATATGGGTGGTGCATGGGGGATGTACAGTTTGCCCATTCTCTAAAGGTTAGCAGTCCAACTCAGTCCTATAAACAAACTCATGGAAACAGTAGTGCACTAACACTTAATCACTTACCAAGTTAAATATCTAGCATTTCTGTATCTCAAAATAGATTTGATTTACAATACTGGCACAATGTTTTTTAAGTTTAACTGAACATGCCAGGGGAAATGTGAA
>NC_056744.1:1008002463-1008032463 GCF_019279795.1 Protopterus annectens | reverse complement strand
TATTTTATGATCATTAAACAGCAAAGATGCATTTAGTCAGCAAAAATTGTCATTCATTCATTTTTTTTTCAGTCTGCACTTCACAGCATCTTAATATGCTGCAGTGACGTGGCAAACTTGTTTTTACAGAGTGATATCTATACATTAAAACCAGAACAGTTATTCTTCAATAGGGTATCACTGTATGAGTCGCCCGTTATCTAAACCAGGTTAACAAACAAACTTGAAAGGAAAAGAAGAAACAAAAGGGTGCTAGGCTGAGCCTCGCCAGTTTACTTTTAGGGGAGTGGCTAGTATGTATGTTGATTAGACTAGTATTTTAGGTCATATTTTCTTTTCTATTTTCTCTCTCTCTCTCTCTTACTCATGTGCTCACTGTCTCTCTGAGTGGAAGCTGTGTTTGTTTAGTCTGCCACTGAGCCAAAGATATTAGGGTGCATCTGCTGCCAGCTTGAACTTCTGCTCTCTGCTTGCCCTGAGAAAATATTTCTTTGTTTATAGATAAAAATCAGGCACTGGAACTAAATATACAGTATGAAGCCAGGAGGCTAGGACAGACAGTAGTGAAATATATCTCTAAAACATATTTTTCTGTTAAGCCGCAGTTGCCCTGCCAAAAATAAAAAGGCAAAATGCTCATGAAATAATGACACAATAAAAAAAACCTCTACATAGGAAAAAAAGCTTGGTAAGATAAACATATACATATCTCTGCTAAAATAAAAAGCAAATTTTAGTTTGCTTTTCTAATTTACCTTTGCATTACTGATTTTCTATAATTCAGCACCAATTTTGTCAATGCTAGTCCAGAAATGGTTATTTTTCATTGGAAATATTTAAAATCACAAGGATGCTTTACCATGAAGATGAATGCAGTGTTTTCTTCCCTCTGAGTGTATATTGGATTACTCAAGCTTTCCAGATATCATACCCTGCTTGACACATTACAGAGGTCCATGCAGGAATCACTTATGATCAGCTGTGTCTGTTTTATAATTCACTGCTGTATGTTACATAAGACATTTGTTTTATACTGTAGACTATCTTGCTGTATATTTTGATGAACACCTGGTATGTACTACTTTGTAGGACTCCCTGCTGCATACATTTGCTCTTGCGGTGTACATGGACGTGTTTCTCTTTCTTTGGAAAACATACCAAAAAAGTACCTTCACAGTCACAGAAATAACATGCTTGTACAAATGGTAATTAGCAGAAAGCTATACTCTTTTGAGTAAGACTTGTACTTTTTTGGTTCATTCCACAATGTACTTAGCTGTGAAGCAAAACAACTGAGCACTAAATTGATAAACAATTGTTGCAAGCTTCTGTAACATTACTGTTGGTGCAACTGGAATGTAAGGGATACTTGTTCACATATTTTATCAGTTTACAATGAAAATGAATGATTTGCTGGAAGCTCTCAGTAATGAAAATTTTGGATCTTTTCTAAAGGATGCAGTAGTAACATGCTCCGTGACAGACTACTGCCAATATTAATACAAGATGCAGAAAAGCTAAAAATGCTCTTCTGTAAATTTCATTTTTGTTACATTTTGTATAAAGACAGATGGTGCGCAGCTACTGTCTTGTGTAACAAATAGAATTTTGATTTTTGACCTATTTATCAGTCTTTTTGGACAAAAAGAAAAAACCCACCAATCATTGCCATCAGCAAACAAACTATTAGTAAAACTGTTAGTGATTGTGTGTGTGTGTGTGTGTGTGTGTGTGCATGTGTGTGTGTGTGTGTGCGTGTGTGTGTGCATGCACGCATGTGCATGTGAGAGAGATACTAGTTAAATTATTTGTTCATGTGCTCCTTGTAGTCACAATGCTGTGCATATCATCCCACAAACGATACCTTTAAGAAAACAAATTTTAGATGCCAAAGCTGGATTTCTTAGGTATTTAACTATTGAGGTTCTTAAAAGAGGAAGATGAAAACTATATAAAGTATCCAAAGTTGTTGTTACAATGCTAAGTATGACAACTGTATGAGTGATGGCAAAAGACAGCATTTTGCACAAAGTGCCAATCTTTAGACATGAACGATCACAGTGTGACAAAGAGAGATACTGCCAGCCCAGCTAGCTGGAATTTTGTAAATAATTATATATCACTGGTGAATATCAAAATGATTTGTGGAAGATGCTTGTGTTAAAAATGTATTAGAACTGTATGCCACGTGTATATCTAACTGGTTTGTACAGACATGTGTGTTGAAAAGATATTTTGTACCATGTTTGTGGTTGAAATGTAACCACAGTGTGCCCTGTTGGAAGAGAACAGAAATGTACATGCACTATTGTAAATATTTTAACAGTGGAAACTGCAATACAGGAGGTTAACTTCAGAAAAATAACTGAAATTAAATTATTTTATGGCTATGCCATAAATGATGGTATTTTTCAGTTTCAATGCTGCAAGGAGGCACAATGTATAAAATTAGAGAGCTTTCTGTATTGTCTCTAGGGTGAAATAATTACTAGTCTTGAAATGTGAAAGAATGTAATTGTTTTATGACTTACAGCATCTGCCAAAGATCTGAGGTCTATGCATTTTCATAGGTAGATGCTAAATACTATCAGCTTCCAGTAGTGGGGGTTTCACCTGGGACAGAGTCAGATGACAAGAAATGATGTAATTCTGCAAACTACCCAAGCAGTAATATTTGAGAAATTAATTTGAGAAGTCTGTTAGTGAGAAAGAGCATTCTGTATTCTGTCTTGGACCTGCTGAGAACCATTTACCACACATCTGCCTTGCTCTAATGAAATACGTTTCTAGGGGACAGTACAGTTCTCTTGGATATAGTCAGGAATATAGCAAAGCTTAGTTTAGATATTTTTCTTTATTTATTTAAGACTGTCCTGCAATGTTGTTTTAAATATTTCCTGTGATTATGAACTCTGATGTCACTGTGAATATATACTGAGTATTTTCTTGTTATTTTATTATTTATTATTAAATATATTTAAACCATTCATTGTGTCTGATCTGTGTAGAGATATTTAAGTTTTTTGAGTACTTGCACATTTATTTGTGGGCCACTCCTAATAGCCTTGCTCTTGGTCAAACTACCACTTGTATTAATATTAATATTACACAGCAGGATTGGGCACCCTTTGTTAAGGACCTTAAAGTAGCTGATAAGGGGTTCTGGTGGCAGTGATAACTACCTTATAGTCTGGGCAAAATGGGGCATACCTAGTAAACCTGTACCAGCCTTTCCCAGGTGTGTGTGTGTGTGTGTGTGTGTGTGTGTGTGTGTGTGTGTGTGTGTGTGTGTGTGTGTTTAAATCAAACCTCAAAGAGAGTGTGTCAGCTACTTGGGCAGGGACATGAAGCACTGTTTGGACAGAGAGGGTGCTGGAGGTCTTGGCTTGGCCACTCAGCTGAGATCTCATCTCTACAGCTGTGCCAGTGGCAAGTCTTACTGGGAATCTGGAGAAAGAGTGAGAAACCACCCCTGGACTGAACTATGGTCTCTGTGTGCTCTTAAGGGAAATTGTACTTGATGCAGAGAGCTGCATCTGAAAATACTGTGTGTGTACCTGTTATCCTCCCATGTGTATGTCCCCCACTTTTGCCAGTGGTGAAGATTGAGGCTTCTTAATTACTGGTCCAGTGGTGGGTGTTAGAAAAATATGTATTAATGTGTGTATGCTTAATGCCAAATTAATAATCAAGTGTTTTTAATATGCTTTTCATTCTATTTTTCATGCACTGTGATTTATACAAATTAAGTTTCATATGAGACTGAAAAGATGTTTTTCTAAAACTGCAGCATGCTTACTGAAACTTGCAAGTTGCCCTCTGACCTAGTAACTGCTAGCACAGCAATATTCTTGTTTATGCCTTGTGGAAATGTACTTGAGAAGCAGGTGTTAATCTGCTAGGTCAGAAGCATATGAATGAACAATATGCTATATTATAAATGTAATGATTCTAGACAAACAGCCTTGTCCAGAGGATGGGAACCTCTGCAGCTGCAGTAATTTAGAGATAAGGTAGACAAAGGATTATTAGAGAAATGAACTGCTAGCATTGTGCTTGACTTAGCTGTAGTATCTTGAATGTAACATAACAAGTATCTAACTGAAAGTAACCAAGGCCATGTTGTTTTCCTCAGGAAGTTTCACACAAAATTGTTTAAATCAGCAGAAATTCATGGGAAAGATGGTCAGCAGATGATGATGAAAAGGTGGTAATCTGTTACGCCAGCATGGTAGGACAGGATTAATTTGATAACCTATAAAAATGAATGCATTTCCTGTTTCTGGTTAGACAAACTCTGTATTAGCATGTTTTTGTCTCCTTGCTGCAAGATTAAAGTGCCTTAACCTGAACCTACCGTGTTTTGATCATTTTTAAAGTATGTTTTTCCTTTGACAGATTGGTCCTTCGGACCGAAACGATTCTCGCTCTAGGCCTAGGTCAGAATTGGGCCCAGTGGCATGCATCCGTACGGAGAAGAGGCCAAATCAGCTCTTCTGTTTTGAAAGACCTCCGACTGAATTGTCGTTCGAAAGAGGCCAGCCACTGTTTCTGATCTGGGATTGGAGGACGAGTCAACGATCCAGTGGATCAACTCACGGAGGGTCAGGTAAGGAGGAATTACCTTATTTCTGTTTTAAGATCAGGGACTAGTTACAGAACTGTTTTGTCAGGTAAATTTGCGTATGCAAATTAGGGACAGAAAAAGGGGTTACTGTTTTTTGTCATAGATCAGGGAAACAGAATAGGTAGACAGTTATTCTAGATAAACTGTGAAAAGGTGTAGACTTGTGGTACCACGTGATAGAAAGGGTTACGTAACAATTTACAGCTTAGCTAAGACACCAATGGGAAATCAGTGCACAAAAAGTTCCTGGGACACGCCCCTAACTGAAGACGCGAAATATATGCAATTACAGCGTGCCAATAATGTTAAATATTACACCAAATGGGTTGATAAGTATAAATTCAAGGGTAATTTAGATAAACTTGCACTTATGAAACTTGTAAAACAGTTAAAAATAGACGCGAAAGGTCAATTAAAAAAGCAGAGACAGTTAGGAGTCCCTCAGGCGCATAGGTGGCTTGAGGAAGCAAATCGTAGGGAGCAGAGAATCAAAAATTCAAAGACAATGTTCTTAGACAAAGAAGACAATAACTTAGTAATAGCAACGGCCCCTCCTTCGCCCCCTCCACTTCCGTTACCAGAATATGAAGCGAGTGGACGAGCTGATCCACCTCCGCTATACCCAACTGTCCCTGCAAAAGCACAACCGTTTGTCAGGGATCCTATCGAGACCAGGTCTCGAACACGCGACTTGAGGAGGGAAATTGAATTAAATGAATTAAATAGAGCATCACAGGCTATGAGTGAAGAAGAAATGTGTCCGCTCATAGAAGTACTGAATCCTCAGGCAGGACAGGCAGGACAAGATCTGACTCTTTTAGTTTATAGACCATGGACACCAGAAGACATCCGGAAAGCCACGGAAGGTATTCTTCACCCGAAAGTGAATTTTAGAAAATTTTTAGAAGACTTACAGGGTATGAGATTAAGTTACCATTTAAATGGAGAGGAAGTAGAAAAAGTAGTTAGACAAATTGTGGGTCCAGATTGGCACATGATTAGTGGCGACTGGAATCCTCGTGATGCACAACTTAGACCACTCCCACATACTAATGCAGAACTGGATGGCAGAGTGAAAGGTCTAACAGACCGAATCTCTGAAAAGTGGAAGCCTAGGGCTGATTGGACTTGCATTAATCAATGCATTCAACAGGAAGGTGAAACAGTTGATAGATATTATGCTAGACTGTTAGAGTGTTTTAATAATCACTGCGGAATGCAGATACCAGAAAACCAGACACATGATTCTTCATATGAACAACAGTTAAAGAACGCATTCTTCAAGGGTAGTATAACTCCCATTACGAAGCATATGGTAGATCATCGAACAAGTAGATTACAGCCATTACTTGAATATGCTAGACATGCAGAAAGACATTTTAATAGTAAAAAGAAAAAGAAAACTTAAGTATTTTCAGCAGAAGATGGGTCAGAAGTATTTGTAATACAAACTGGGAAAAAGGGTAAGAAAAATACCCATGGAAATAAACAATCTGACAAACGATCAGAAGATTTCGGGGAAAGAAAGAAAAAGGGTGAGTGTTTTAAGTGTGGGAAAAAAGGACATTTAGCGAGGGATTGCAGGCTAAACAAGAAGGCGACTACAGAAAATAAGGAGGATGAGGAATGACTATATGATAGTCAGGAATCATTAGAAGAGAGTGAGCAGAGAAAGGTAAGTGTAAATGTGATAGCAGGAGAAGAGGATGTGACACAAGGGGTAGAGGATGTATATGAATACACAGACGTAGAAGACAATGAAATTTTAGACCTAGCTCTTTTGAGCTTAGAGCTTTACTTAGCAGACACAAAACCGGAAGTGACGCTTCTGGTAGAGGGGAGGGAAGTTAAATTTTTGTGTGACTCAGGGGCTTCACGAACCCTGATACACCCTTACAAACTACCGGAAGATACAGAATCACCAGATTATATATTAGTGAAAGCAGCTAATGGACAGCTGTACCGGGAGCCACTCTCCCATGACATAACAATAACAGACCCCGTATCAGGGATGACTCAGAAAAGCAAAATTGTAGTTTCTGCAAAATGCCCAGTAAATCTTTTGGGTAGAGATTTGATGCAGATATTTGGCATAGCCGTAGTTCCAACCATGCAGGGTATGGAAGCACAGCAACAAATGGACACTTTTGTAGTGCGACCGGAGGGTGAAATGTATTATTGGTACAGCCAGGACTTGGTTACGACTGGTCCAGGGGCAGTAACTGAAGAACTGATGAATGTAGCCATCAGCAAGTTCCCCTCCCTCGACATTGACAAACAGCATTTGTTGCATTGTACTCTATATTACTGTAATAGACCAGGACCTGATAAAGATTATGAACAAGAATTGTTTCAAAACCATGCAAACAGGCTAGTATTGCGAAATTTGTACTGGGATGCAGAAGGGAACAGTGTAGCAAGCTGTTCATTGCCCCAGGAATTTTTAGCACTTTACAAATCTAATCGACTGCCACATGTTAGTTTGACTAAGAACAAAACTTTAAAATGGGCAGACTTAGGTGAGAAAGTCACAAGGTGGGAAAAGCAGACAGAATTAGAGCTCTCCGAACAGGGAGTACAGAAACAGAAATTGAACTGGATTACACAGACACACCCAGCTGTACACTCACAGGCTAGTGAGAATAGCTGAGTATTACTCTTATTGGAAGAAGAGGAAAAAGCCTTGCGAAACATACCAGACATTCTCTGGTCAACAGGGAAATCAGATGTAGGACTTATACAAACAGCAGGACCAGTTACCATAACGCCAAAGTCAGCTTTTAGGTCCCAGAAAAGACAGTATCCCTTGAGAAAGGATGCAGAGGTAGGAATCAAGCCTATCATGGCAGCCTTACTTAAGGAAGGAGTCTTAATAGAATCTCCTGATTCACCATGTAACACACCTTTATTTCCTGTCAAGAAAGCAAACAGGGTATGGCGTATGGTCCAAGACTTACAAGCAGTGAACAATGGAGTTATACCCAGAGCACAAACGGTGCCAGATCCACACACCTTACTGAATGATTTAAAGCCAGAACAGAAATATTTTTCAGTGGTAGACATTAGTAATGCATTTTTCTCGATACCGATACACCCTGACAGCCAATATTGGTTTGCATTTACATTTCAGGGAAAGCGGTACACATATACCAGATTACCACAGGGATATTGTGAAAGTCCAACAATATTTGCACAGGAAATGGCAAGCAACCTGGCGGGATTTATCCCACCGAAAGGTAGTCAGATTCTACTTTATGTAGACGACATTCTGCTGGCAGCCCCCACCCAGCAAGAATGCAAGGAGGACACGATAGCTTTATTACAATTTTTAGCTACTCAAGGTCACAAAGTAAACAAAGACAAATTACAGCTTTGGAGAGAACAAGTTAAGTACTTGGGATATGTAATATCCAAAGAAGGTAGAATATTAGATGAAGACAGAAAAACAGCGATTTTACAAGCACCTAGACCAACTACCAAGAAGGAAATGATGTCCTTCCTGGGAACTACTAATTTTTGTTGGAGTTGGATACCAAACTATGCTTTGGAATCTGCTCCACTGGCTGATTTAATATTTAAAAAGCCGATGGCAGCACAAGATTTATTACAATGGACACCTGAAGCAGAAGCAGCTTTCTGTAAGCTGAAACAATTGATAGGATCATCCTTAGTTTTAGGATTACCATACTATAACAAGCAGTTTATCCAAACTGTAGATTGTAAGCAAGGTTATATGACATCAGTATTGACACAGCAACATGGGGACAAACAACGCCCCATAGCTTATTATTCATCACAGTTAGATCCAGTGGCGCGGTCTTTGCCCCACTGTGTACAAGCAGTAGTTGCAGCTGCAATGGCAGTGCAGGCTTCAGCCTCAGTAGTGTTATTCCACCCTCTCACATTGAGAGTGCCTCATGCAGTCGCAATTATTTTACTGCAAGAAAAAGTAGCATATCTTTCTCCAGCTAGGCATCTTTCCTGTATGACCATACTGTTGAGCCAACCTCATATGACAATTGAACGATGCACAACTTTGAATCCGTCAACTTTGTTTCCAACCCCTGCAGATAGCAAACTGCACTGCTGCCTGCAGGAGATTGAGCAAAAGACATTACCTACACAAGACCTTACGGATGTTCCCTTGGATGATGCCGAGGTGACATGCTATGTGGACGGCTCGTGCAGGAGGGGTCCTACAGGACAGAACCTAGTGGGGTATGCAGTCGTTTCTGATACTGAAATTTTAGAAGCAAGATCTTTACCACACAACTTATCTGCACAAGCAGCAGAACTGATTGCCTTAACAAGGGCATGTACCTTAGCAAGAGGTAAGAAAGTGAACATTTATACTGACAGTCAGTATGCTTTTTCTACTGTACATGTTTTTGCGCAACAGTGGAAAAATAGAGGAATGATAACATCTACTGGTAAACCGATTAATCATGCGCAACTTATTTTAGACTTGTTAGATTCAATTCAGTTACCTAAAAAAGTAGCTATTTGCAAATGCGTAGCTCATACAAAACAACAGGATAGAATTTCAAAAGGTAATGCATGGGCTGATACAGCTGCAAAGCAGGCAGCTTCAGCCACATAAACTTTTCTTTTGAGTGAGGAATTACAACCCTCAGAGATTTTAGATTTAGAAATGTTAAAAACAATGCAGACACTTACTACAAATATTGAGAAACAAAAGTGGATAAAACGAGGAGCAATCCTCGAAAAGAGACTGTACATCTCCAAGGAAAAGAAACCGATTTTGCCATCTAATTTATTTAGATATGCAGCATTGTTGAGCCATGGGCAGAGCCATGTCTCAACAGGGGGGATGGTACAGTTGGTGAATCGAGTGTTTACAACCTACGGGTTTACAAACTATACAAAATATTTTTGTGCAGCATGCCATGTTTGTAACAAGCATCATGCACAAGGGGCATTGAAGCCTAAGCGAGGGAATTTTCCTACACCACCATATTGCCTTGTTATTATAGACATGGTTTCCAAATGGGTAGAAGCGTTTCCAACTAAAAATCCAGATGCAGCTACTGTTGCAAAGGTCCTCATTAAAGAAATTATACCCAGATTTGGTATACCGGAAAAGATTTATAGTGATAACGGGACACATTTTGTGAACCAAACAATCCAACAACTCAGTCATTATTTTGGAATATCATTAAAGAACCACTGTGCATACCACCCTCAATCTGCAGGGCTAGTAGAGAGGCACAATGGGGTATTGAAGAATAAGCTTAGGAAATTGATAGAAAAGACACAGAAAAATTGGGTGCACTGTTTGCCTTTAGCACTGTTGAGCATGAGAACTGTTCCAAATGTAAAGGGATTAACTCCTTTTGAAACTTTGTTTGGGAGGGCATATTATACACCTCACTGGAAATCTCTCATGTCTACAGAGCAGGAGGCTGACAGTTCACTTGCAGGATATATGAGGCAATTTTTGAATAACAAACTTTTGCAGTTAAATTCTGTTTCAGATAAAGAGCAATCAAAATCGGAAGCACCGGTAGCCCCAGGCACTTGGGTCTGGGTGAAGATTGTGAAATGGAAGAATTGGAGTTCTCTGAAGTGGGAAGATCCATACCAGATACTGCTGTCGACACCCACTGCAGTCAAGATCACAGAGCGAGCTTCCTGGATTCATTTGACACACTGAAACTGGTTAAAAGCTTTGAACTGGACAAAAACTTTGTTACTGTTGCACAACAAGAACAAAATGGCCAGATACAGAGTGAGTAGAGACATTGAGCAACCTCAGAAAACTTGTATTATTGTTTTTATTGCAATATTGATCACACTGTTCTTTTTGCTGTGGCCGTTCTTTTTTCCTGCCACAAAGGTTGAACTGATTAGACGTAATGAACCAAACATAGACTGGCATCCGAACTTTAACACTTATCAGGCAATTACACGTGTGTACGCAGAGACTTTTAATGTTTCGAACTGCTGGGTCTGTACGGCCATACCAACAGCATACGGGGTTTATTAATGATTGCTATCCCCCTAGGGGTCAATGAGACCTGGGAAAATCTGGTTTTTGACACAGTCACTATTAAAGCACAAGATAAGGTAGCACTGTATTTGTCTGTGACACAAAAAGGAATTGTATGTTTTATTAAAAATGACTCCATCCAAGTTGGATGGAGTAAATGCAATGTTACTGTACAGTATAAATGTTATAGAAAACCAAATGATTTAAGCGGATCTTGTAGTACAGATTATGACTCATTTTTGAAATCTATGCATAAAACTCTTGATCAGGTACAGCATAATCCTGTACTTTTCAAACAGTTGTCAGTGATAGTTAGGAAAATGTTTCATGCAGGGCAGTTATTTCGTAACAAAGTAATAACTAAGGTAGAAGATTGCTATTTTGTATGTGATAAAAAGGCATATAAATGGTTACCTGAGAACTGGTCCGGCAGTTGTTTTTTGGGGTACCTGGTTCCAGCCATCCAACACACTGCAGTTTTGCCTCAGGGGAGTATTCAAAATACTCGAGACGTAACCAAAAAGACTGTTAAGAAACCTGAGAATCCAGTGGGACGAATCGAAGCAGGGTGGAAAGACCATCGTAATGTGGGAACCAAACTTGTGCACATGGACTTGAGTGATGCTGTTATATCCTGGGCAGGTATATCACCCATGTATGGCGGAGTCAAATCAATATGGGAGCTGCAAAAACTGTCCAAACTTCTCGAAATAATGAGTAATGCAACTTTTTCTGCCCTTGAACTGATAACTGATGAACTGAATGCCATGAGAACTGTAGTGCTTCAAAACTGAATGGCTCTTGACTTCACCCTAGCGGCGAGAGGTGGAACTTGCGCTTTAATCAAAGAAGAGTGCTGTGCGTTCATTCCTGACCATCAGCATGAGATCAATGACCATCTCGAGGTGATTCAGCAAGTGTCGGCCATGACCAAACCAGGCCCAAACCCTCTGACAGAGTTTTTTCAGAATGCCTTCGGGGGTGGGGCTCCATTTATATGAACATACTGATTGCTATTGGGGTAGGATTACTCCTAATAGGAGTTTGTATTTGTTGCGGAATCCCCTGCATGAAGAAATTAATTAAAGAATTCATAGATATATCCGTATCTGAGACTATGTATCAAAGTACTGAATTTGAAGAGCTGCTAGAATGCGAGGCATTTTCATAAAAGTTTAAACTGAATGACTTTCTTAACTGCAAATCCTGAATGGAAGAGGTTAGGAAAAGAAACAAGCTGTTTATCCTTTTTTGAAAATAGAATAAAAAGTATTAACAGGAGGGAGATGTTAGAAAAATATGTATTAATGTGTGTATGCTTAATGCCAAATTAATAATCAAGTGTTTTTAATATGCTTTTCATTCTATTTTTCATGCACTGTGATTTATACAAATTAAGTTTCATATGAGACTGAAAAGATGTTTTTCTAAAACTGCAGCATGCTTACTGAAACTTGCAAGTTTCCCTCTGCCCTAGTAACTGCTAGCACAGCAATATTCTTGTTTATGCCTTGTGGAAATGTACTTGAGAAGCAGGTGTTAATCTGCTAGGTCAGAAGCATATGAATGAACAATATGCTATATTATAAATGTAATGATTCTAGACAAACAGCCTTGTCCAGAGAATGGGAACCTCTGCAGCTGCAGTAATTTAGAGATAAGGTAGACAAAGGATTATTAGAGAAATGAGCTGCTAGCATTGTGCTTGATTTAGCTATAGTATCTTGAATGTAACATAACAAGTATCTAACTGAAAGTAACCAAGGCCATGTTGTTTTCCTCAGGAAGTTTCACACAAAAATTGTTTAAATCAGCAGAAATTCATGGGAAAGATGGTCAGCAGATGATGATGAAAAGGTGGTAATCTGTTACGTCAGCATGGTAGGACAGGATTAATTTGATAACCTATAAAAATGAATGCATTTTCTGTTCCTGGTTAGACAAACTGTATTAGCACGTTTTTGTCTCCTTGCTGCAAGATTAAAGTGCCTTAACCTGAACCTACCGTGTATTGATCATTTTTAAAGTATATTTTTCCTTTGACATGGGTCATCACAATGACTATTTAAACTTTGTTTTTAACTCAGTTAATTGTTCTGATAATGTTCCAAGATACGGAACAAAAGCACTTAACCAATAAAATTATTTAAAATTGGATTGAGAAATCATGGTATTATAGCAGTCAGTGGACTACTACAAGTGTTCTGAGTTCTTGTTTGTCTTATTATCATTCTTCTGGGTTTGTCATCAGTCTAATAAATGTGATCATGTTACAGCCTATTACCATGGAAGACAGCATTGTATTTTATCTGGAGTTTCATTCTTTTAGATAGTCAAAAGGAGAATATAGGGAAGAGTGGAGGAAGGTGACTGTTAGAAGAGAAAGAAAGTAGTTTGAGTGACAAAGGTCTGAAAACTGAAACTAGTCTGAGAAATAACTGATAATGAAAAACATGAATAGTAAAGATGACAAAATCAGAGAAGAAAGTCATAATATGTACAGAAGTTTAATTACAAATATTTATTAAATCTTTAGAAACCATTCTTAAAAGAGCTAATGGTACTTAAAGGGACCCCATTAATCAAATAGTTAATTTCACAGAATTAAAGCTGTTTAAGTGGAATTGAATAATGAAAGATTTCATCCTATTTAAATGGATTCTATAATGTATGTGCTAGCTTACACATGCGCAGAATGTGTGCACACTTATTTTTTTAAACAAGAAACATCTTTATTTAACTATCTCCTATGTCATAGGAAATCATACATTTATATAAATGAAACCAAACCATAGTGACATATTTTCATTTGCAAACATTATACATCACTTATAATCTATACAGTCATTGTCAGGAAAACATTGTATAGCTTATTGAGTTCCTGCCTTCTTCATCCTTCAAAACATTATTATGGATGTATTATTCCCACAGTTCCCATTTGTTCTATGTAATTTTCTCCTACCCCCTTTTCTAAAGATCCTACTTCCAGTTCTTTTATCTCTGTTACTATATTCACTACTTCTAGTATGGCTGGTTTAGACTTTGATTTCCATTTTCTAGTAATAGGTTTTTTTGACAGCCACTGGAATTAAACTCAGCAAGGCCTTATTATGTCTAGGTAATTCTGATTCTGTATCACTGCTCAAAAAATAATTTCCTTAGTTACACCAATTTGCTTACCCAGTATTTCTGACTGGGTAGACTATAGGGAATTTTTAAAATCTGCCAACTCATTAGACTCCCAAAAATATGTTCCCAGTTACATCTTTCTTCTCCATCGCAACTCCAACATTTGCAATCTACCTCATGAAAGATTCCTTGGAGTCTGTTTGGGGTATAAAAATACCTATGCCAACACTTCCAAGCAAAGACCCTAAATCCTCTAGACTTTGTTTCATATTTGGAAGCCATACATGTGTAGCACACCCGTAAGTGTAGCTGAAGAGATATAGGTTCCTTCCTACCTGACTCTGGTGACACCCCTATTAGGCCCAACACACCAAGGTGGCAAGATGGACAAATTTTATTCTAGGTGACAGATCTAGTTTAAAAAGGCAATAACACAACCATAAACAAATTATTTCAACAGTGCACCAGTTAGCAATAAGGCAAGATGAGAATATGCATGCAATGAAAACATACATTCACCCTCTTCCCTAGAACTCAACAGAAGAAGGTCTTGACATTCAAACATGCATAAAGAAGGCAATATCAATGAGCAGTAAAGCTTTATAATGCAGCAATACAAACACGGGGAAAAATGCAATGTCATTAAGCAATAAAAGAGTCATAATACAACAACACAGATATGAGAAAATCCAATGTCATTGAGCAGTAAAGATTCTTTAAGGCAACAGTACTAGCATGGCAAAATGTATTATCATTGAACAATAAAGATTTATAGTGCCACAATACAAAAACCCACAGTGGTGGTGCTACGGTAGCGTTGTCGCCTCACAGTAAGACGCTGTCCGGTTCGATTCTCAGCTAGAGCGTCTTCTGCGTGGAGACATGCGTGAATGGGCGTACCTTCATTGAAGGTTGTGCATCAGGGCTGGTATCTCAGCATGTAAAAATCAACTACCAATCATTAGCGGACTGGAGTTCCGCTGTGGCGACCCCTAACTAGGAAAAGCCGAAAGACACAACAAGTGCCACAATACAAATATGAGAGAATGCAATGTCATTCATCAGTACTAACACCCTCTACCCTCTTGATCAATTCTAAACAGACCAACTATGAAACACTCTATTATACCTTGTTCACTAGCCAGTGACTACTTACAGTCTTGCTGCCGGCATGATGGGGCCCACGTTGGAGCTCGTATGGATCCCAGTTATTTGTAATTCACAAAGCATTAAAGGGGGGACCACAATCTTATTAAAATATAAAATAATAGCCAGAGCCTCTCACCACTCCATCGAGAATATCCTACTGACCAGGCGCCGTGGTTCCTCTGATGAGAAAAATAGAAAATCACATACCAGAACTCTGGTAATCATCTATGGCTTCTTGGTACTAGGCCCAAGGGAACTCCTTTCCTTGCTGAATCATAGCAGGTGTGGAACTACAGCTTTCAGACTTCTCTCCTGATTCCACAAAATACCATATCCAAGATTTCAGAAGAGACAGACACAATCTGTTACTTCACTTCCCTGTCCCAAAACACTAGAAAAGAAAATCCAGTAATTCTGCAAGGCCCTTTTTCACTTCAGCTACGTGTTTCAGACTTCCCTCTTTCAGCTAGTCTTCCAAAATCCTCTTTCACTTTTGAAATTGTCTTTTATATTCCTGAAAAGGAGCTCCACCTTGTGGTGTAATGGAAAACTACAGTCTATTACTTCTAGATGAAAAACAGTGGGAGCTACACTCTCCCCCCCACTTGAAAATCTTGGGTCCCCCTCAAGTCAAAGGTACATTAGCAGAAAATATTTACAAACACTAATGCACCATCAACTGAACAATATTTTTGCATTCAAAAGATACATTCCACCAAGGGTAATCAGCCTTATGCATAACTTGGGATGGGGTGTCACCACTGGAGTAGGAGGCATAGGGATTATGAGCGCAGACCATCTGATGAGCTGTGGTCACAGGTTCCTGTGTACTATGGCCCAAACTGTTATAGGTAAGTCTCATGTGGGGGTCGAATCAGTCTCTGCATTTTTGTTCGGAAGAGACAGTTAAGGAATTTTGGTTGGAGGGTTTGTCACTCACATCACATTCAATGTCTAGTTCTTCAGTAGGCATATTGTCTGCTTCTAAGATTTCCTGTTGTATAACTTCACTTTCATTTTCCATAAGAGTATGACTATCCTCAGCACTATTTTCTGAAGTTTGCATAGCAGGGCCACCATCAGTATCAGGTTCTGCAAGAGGCACAGAAAACATTACTTAGTCTATTGTTAGGTCTGGGCTGCTCAAAATGAGAAGGAATGAATTCCGGTGCATTTGCATTGAGATTAAAGCCCACAGGGTCTTGAACATCCTCATAAAAAAGCCCACTGAAACCCCAGTCATCATCACTGTCCTCCTCTCCTTCAGCAGGAGGAAGCATAGGCTTTTGAATATTGGAGAGGATAGTTCCTCTCCGCCTTGGCCTTCTGGATTGCCTTGAGTTAGGCTTCCGCTGAGCCATTCTGGGTTCCAGATTCATGAGTCTCACTGATTTTGCCAAAGGCATTAAGTTGTTTCAGTGCCAGGTTTTTATGGGTCCTTCTTTCCCCTCAGGGCACACTTGGTAGACAGAGATATTAGGTAGCTGAGAACAAATTATGTAAATCTCAGATCCCCAGTGGTCATCTAGTTTGTGCTTTCCTTGTAGTCCCAAATTTCTCAAAAGAACTCTGTCCCCTGGCTGCAAGTCATGCATCTTTACTTTTTTGTCATAGTGAGTCTTGTTTCACTGATGTCTTTGTCCTGTTGATTTTTCAGCAAGCTCATAAGCCTGTCTGAGGTTCTTCTTGAGTCTCTCCACATAACTGCTGTGAGATCACACTGGTATAGCATCAGCTGTGACTCCAAAGGTGACGTCAATAGGAAGACGAGCTTCTCTTCCAAACATTAGGAAGTAAGGTGAGAATCCTGTAGCATCATTTTTAGTACTGTTGTAAGCATGCACCACTGTGGCTACATGCCTACTCCATTGACTCTTCTTCTCAGCAGATAGTGTCCCCAACATGTCTAGTAAAGTTCTGTTGAAATGGTCAGGCTGAGGATCTCCTTGAGGATGATAAGGAGTGGTGTGGCTTTTTTGGATTCCCTACCGAGTGAGTAGTTCATGGACAAGCTTGTTCTCAAAATCATGTCCTTGATCAGAGTGTATCCTTTTTGGCAGGCCATAGTGTACAAAGAACTTCTCAACTAGTAGTTTTGCCACTGTAATACCTTTCTGTTCGCGAGTGGGAAATGCTTGCATGTACCTGGTATAGTGATCTGTCACCACCAGCACATTACTGATCCTGCCTTCATCCAGTTCAATGCACAGAAAATCTATACAGACCAGTTCCATGGGTCCACTACTTTCCATTTGACCCAATGAGGCAGCTCTGATCAGCAGAGTCTTTCTCTGAATGCAATGAAGACATGTAAGACAATAATCCTCAACATCTTTTTTCATGCATGGCCAGTAGAACCTGTCTCATACCAGACCTATAGTTCTGTCATAACCAAGATGACCATGTTCATCATGCAATGACCAGAGTACTACTTCTTTATACTTCTGAGGAAGCAACAATTACAATTTTTCACTGCCGAGGGCACTAGGAGATCTCCTATACACTAGTCCATTCTGTATCTGGAGTCTATCCCATTCTTTGGGCAAAAGTCTTGCCAGAGGATAAATATCTGTGTGAAGCATATTAACTTGTTTCTTCTCTACAGCAGCTACCACCAGCTATCCTAAAGGGTCTTCTCTTTGATCTCTCCTGAGGTCACTGTTATTCAAAGCTGGTAGTGATGAAGCCTGCAAAGTGACCAGATTACAATAAGCTTGGGGTATGCTTGCTGTAGACAGACCCAACTTCTAGACCCAACATTCAGTGTGTTGATAGCAGGTTGCAATCTGACACATAGCGCTCACCCCTGGTGCTGGAATTTCCACCCATTCATTGTCGGGGTGTAAATCTCCCTGAAGTCTTCTGGACAGACCATCAGCATCTCATTTTCATGTCCTGGGTGGTATTTCAAACTGAAATTATAGTTTCATAGAGTTGCCATCCATCTGTGGCCAGTAGCATCTAGCTTTGCAGTGTTCTGGGTGTATGTCAGAGGATTGTTGTCAGTCTGCACTTCAAATTCAGCCCCATAGAGATAGTCATGCAGCTTGTCCAATACTGCCCACTTTAAGGCAAGGAATTCCAACTTGTGTGCAGGGTAGTTTCTTTCTGTGGGGGATAAACTCTGACTGATAAAAGCCACAGGTCTCAGCTTCTTGTCATACTCCTGGTAAAGAACTCCTCCAAAGCCATCCCTGCTAGCATCCACATGTAAAGTGTATGGCTTTGTAGAGTCAGCATATGCCAGCACAGGGACATGTGTGAGGCAATACTTAAGCTGTTCAAATGACTCTTCACACTCAGGAACCCAATGACTCTTGATGAGCTCTTTAGAACCTCTTGGTCCCTTAGGCTTTTTTACAAGGATATCTTCATCTATTTCATCTGCTGTCTCATCATTTCAGAGCAAATGGTTGAGGGGTCTTGCTATCTTTGAAAATTCTTCCACAAACCTTCTATTGTACCGGCAGAACCCCAGGAAAGATCGCAGCTCTGTGATAGTTTTGGGTCGGGGCCAAGATGTCACTTCTTCAACTTTGCTGGGATCTGTGGATATTCCATTTGCATACACTACATGTCCCACATAGGTCACTGAAGGTTGGAAGAACTTGCATTTGTCCAATGACAGCTTCAGGCCTTCCTTCTCAATCCTGTCCAATACCTTCATCAGTCTTTCTTCGTGGTCCTCTAGGGTCCTCCCAAAGACAATGATGTCATCCAGGTAGACTAAGACTTCCAGGAGATGCATGTCTCCAACTGTTCTTTCCATGATTCTCTGGAAAGTTGCTAGTGCATTTGATAAAACTTGAGGTAAGCGATCAAACTCAAAAAATCCAAAAGGGGTGATGAAAGCAGTCTTCTCTTTATTTTCTGGGTGTGTAGGGATTTGATAGTATCCACTCCTTAAGTCTAGCACACTGAACCACTTACTGCCCACTAGGCAATTTAGAGCATCTTCCATCCGGGGAGTTGAGTACTGGTCTGGAATGGTTCACTAATTCAGAGTACGATAGTCACACATGCAAATTGACCCATTATTTTTCCTGACAACAACAATGGGAGAGGCATATGGATGTCTTGACTCTCAAATTATCCCTGCGGCTTTTAGTTCTTCCAAATGTTTTCTTAAGTCCTCCAGGTCTCCTGGGGCTACTCTTCTGGAATGTGCCCTGAAGGGCCAGTCCTCTTTTACTCTTATTTGTTGTTCTGCACTTTTTGCAAAGCCCACATCTAGTTCACAAGTAGAAAACCAATTTTTCTTTTTCATTAGTAGCTCTTTAACTCTGGTTAGCCACTCAGGGGGCAAGAGACCATCTCCTATCTCAATACCTTCCAGCTTCAACTCATTGGCTCTGCTCTCATTCCTTGTCAACACAGAAGCAGGTAAGGGAGTGGCAACATAAACGTTTCCCAAATGCACTTGTGAACACAGGACAATGGGAGTACTTCCTTTATTTTTCAACACCACAGGCAAAGTGTCATAGTGATGCTTTAACTTGCCTGCAGGCCAAACTTTTGGGACTTTTTCCAGCCCCGGTGGCAAGTCACTTTCTGGATCTGTTTCCATCATGAGATGAGAGGAAACTGTTTGTCCACACATCCTCACTTTGACTGTCAAGCAGCTGACCTGACCAGGATGAATTATATGCTCTTTTCCAGACAGGGTCCACACTTGATCAATTTCATCTTTCTTACTATCCTTCTCCCTTTGAAGAGCACAGAAAACTGGTCTCAGGAGAGGATGTAGTATTGGGTGTTCCTGGGTCAACTGAGACATTAGCATTCTTCTGACGAGGTCAGTATTTGTCCCCACTAAAATAGATGCTGAATCCTTTCCTTTTGGCCTGGGGCACACAACAGCGAGTGTTTCAAAAACTTCTGTTGATCCAACAACTGAAGTGGAAAATTCTAACTTGAGTGAGACATAACCATCATAAGGGAATTTCATATCACTTAGCCCCCAGATCTCTAAATCTTCTAACTTTTCAAGTGGCAAATGCTTTAAGTATTTTTGGTAGAAGTCTCTGTACGGAATGGTGATTTGTGCACCAGTATCCAACAGTGCTTTACTATACACACCTTCTATTTTTACTGACATGACAGGGGATGGTCCCAGTAGGCCATCAGGTAGTTTCTGTTTCTGGTGTTGTTCAGTTTTATGGCAGTCAGCATGTGGTTGAGGTACCACCGGTTGACCTCACCATTTTAATGGCTAAGACTCTTGCTTAGTAATGCTTTGCAGTCTGAGATACTGAGATTTTGGCTGAGATGGCTTTCCAATTCGGTTGTTCACCTCAGATGAGCTAGAAGTGTGCATAATAGGTAGTCTCCCTCCCCTATTACAAGGGTTAGTGTGGAAAGGAGATCCAGGATGCTGTCTCTTGATGTTAGATTTTATGGAGCTCTTTGTAACTGGGCACTCAGCTGACTCCTTCACTGAGGCCCTTTGAAGTTTCCCTGCATTGCACTAGCCAATAATAGTTTGTTCACTATTTTCAAGTTCTCTGCATTAGGACACTGTCGCTTTATATGCCCTGCATCTCCACAGTGAAAACAAAATCCAGTAGGAACTCTGAGCATTGGCTGATTCATTTTTTCCCTGACTCCTTTCATGGAGGTTCTAGCTGAAGTATTCCTCCCTTCAGCTAAGTTACCATGGCTTTCTGCAATTCTGCAACTGTCTTGGTGACTTGAGCTATGGCGTCAGTCAGGGAAGACACCTGCATCTGCAACTGTGACACCTCCACATTGCGGACACTCTGGGCCACGACTCTGGTTGGAGTAGTGAGCATGGCTATAGGCTCCTGCTGGTGTTCACTCACTGTTTTAGTTGCTGTTGAACATTGAGATTTGACTTCCAACAGGGCTTCCTCTTTCCTCACCTCTTTAACCAACTGAGAATAAGTTAGAGTCTCTTCCCTATTTCTCATCCTCATTTTCCACACAATGGGGTCCCTAGCTTGAGCTCCGTGTAAAATTTGTCTGATCCATATTTGGTCATCTCCTTTCGCATCCACCCCCTTCTTTAGGATGATCTGGTGGAGCGTTTTATCTAATCGCTTAATGTAATCAGATAGTTTCTCACCGACTTCTTGTTATGTATGTTCAAACTGATACAGTAGGTCAGCAGCACTCTCAGTCCTTTCAAACACATCTTGCAGTACTCCTAAATAGTCCTTGGCCATGCAATCTTGCTTACCCATCCTTAGGTTGCATATGGTATCCGCAGCTAATCCCTTTAGACTTTCAGCTATCCACTGCTTCTTCTGAGATTCTGGGATATCCCACTCCTCTAGGGCTTGTGAAGCCTGATCCATCCAGGATTCAAAATCTTCCTCTCCATGAGGTGTGGATTGTTTGCCAGAAAAGAAACGCAATTTGCGATAGCCAAACCCAGTGAATGGCTGTGTAGGCTTTAAGCATTTTTCTACAATACTTCCCAAATCATTCAAAACTTCAGGCCATATAGTATTTATGGGCAGTGAAGCTGCAGCTTCTGGTGCAGGGTTCTGACCTACTTGGATAGCTTCCACAGGTATTTTCTCTGTTGCTGAGTTAGTGCACTTCTCAGGGATTACCACACGGACTGCAGTCTCACCTGAAATTTGTACACTCGAAGGTATGTGCTCATACACTAAAGGACTTTTCCATTCTAATAAGGCCAATGTGCTCTGCTCGGTAGGGTCCATGATGCTGTCCAACAAAAATCCATGCCCCACAACTGGCAAGGATCCTGTGACTTGATATATTTGCATATCAGTCCATGTGACCCATGGCAACACCAGAACTAAGCAGTGCTCTGACTGAGCATTGTGCTGTTTGCACCACTTAGCGGCTACTTCTGGGTTCATGTTTCTGCTTGATGTGCTTTCCACACATAAAGGGGAATAGAGTGGAGTCCAAAGCAGTACAGAAAATTCTGGACAAGCCCCCAAATGTAGCACACCCGCAGGTGTAGCTGAAGAGATATGGGTTCCTTCCTACCTGATTCTGGTGACACCCCTATTAGGCCCAACACACCAAGGTGGCAAGAGGGACAGATTTTATTCTAGGTGACAGATCTAGTTTAAAAAGGCAATAGCACGACCATAAACAAATTATTTCAACAGTGCACCAGTTAGCAATAAGGCAAGGTGAGAATATGCATGCAGTGAAAACATACCCTCTTCCCCAGAACTCAACAGAAGAAGGTCTTGACATTCAAACATGCATAAAGAAGGCAATATCAATGAGCAGTAAAGGTTTATAACGCAGCAGTACAAACACAGGAAAAATGCAATGTCATTAAGCAATAAAAGAGTCATAATACAACAATACATATATGAGAAAATGCAATGCCATTGAGCAGTAAAGATTCTTTAAGGCAGCAGTACTAACATGGCAAAATGCATTATCATTGAGCAATAAAGATTTATAGTGCCACAATACAAATATGAGAGAATGCAATGTCATTCATCAGTACTAACACCCTCTACCCTCTTGATCAATTCTAAACAGACCAATTATGAAACACTCTATTATACCTTGTTCACTGGCCAGTGACTACTTACAGTCTTGCTGCCGGCATGATGGGGCCCACGTTGGAGCTCATATGGATCCCAGTTATTTGTAATCCACAAAGCATTAAAGGGGGGACCACAATCTTATAAAAATATAAAATGATGGCCAGATCCTCTCACTACGCTGTCGAGAATATCTTAGTGACCAGGCGCCTTGGTTCCTCTGATGAGAAAAGTAGAAAATCACCTACCAGAACTCTGGTAATCATCTATGGCTTCTCGGTACTAGGCCCAAGTGAACTCCTTTCCTTGCTGAATCATAGCAGGTGTGGAACTACTGGTTTCAGGCTTCTCTCCTGATTACACAAAATACCATATCCAGGATTTCAGCAAGTGACAGACACAATCTGCTACTTCACTTCCCTGTCCCAAAACACTAGAAAATAAAATCCAGTCATGCTGCAAGGCCCTTTTTCCCTTCAGCTACATGTTTCAGTCTTCCCTCTTTCAGCTAGTCTTCCAGAATCCTCTTTCACTTTCAAAATTGTCTTTTATATTCCTGAAAAGGAGTGCCACCTTGTGGTGCAATGGAAAACTACAATCTATTGCTTCTACATGAAATACAGTGGGAGCTACACATGTATCCTTCCATTGTTTAAATGTGTGTGCACTTATTGGCTGGGTGTGGTAGCTGATCAGCTGACACTAAGAGTAAACAACCCAATGAAGAGCAGTTCCAGTGTGCCTGGGTGTGGTAGCTGATCAGCCGACACTAAGAGTAAACAACCCAATGAAGAGCAGTTCCAGTCTGCCTGGGTGTGGTAGCTGATCAGCTGACACTAAGAGTAAGCAACCCAATGAAGAGCAGTTCCAGTCTGGCTGGGTGTGGTAGCTGATCAGCTGACACTAAGAGTAAACAACCCATTTAACAAAAGCAGCTCCAGTCTCTATATATTTATTACTGATTTTCTTGAATGTACATTTGGGTAACTACACAACAAACATCTCATCTGAACGTGAGCCTATATAAATTCCAATGTGACCATAACTTCAGTCCTCCAAATTTTGTAACTACAAACTGGAATGTGTAGGATGCATGCCAAGACCAAGGCTGCAGTATCACAGATGATTTTCCCCTACTTAAAGGTATGTTAAACTCAGAGTTTGTATATATAAAGGGTATGGAGGTACAGCCACCCCATGTTGGGGGTATGGGGGGTAAAGCTCCACATAAAAAAAAAAACTTTAAAAAGTAGCAGTGAGTTTTGGAATTCAATGTTATTTGTTGAAATTTTTGAACTGTTAAGACTCTGTCAAGATATGCACTTTTTCTGATATGGAGCATTCACGACCCATCTTCATTTAGAAAGTAGAACAATCTAGTCAGAAGGGTGGAAAAGCTATTATAGGCTGCAACCCAGATGAAACCACATGTTATTGACTTACACATGAGCAGTGCTTGAAGTTGATTGTCTCCCAGAGTTGCTCCAAATGTTGAGAAGTTAAAAGTGCTAGACAGTCAAATTGAAATAGATTTTTTGGTATGTGTATTTGTGAAGTAATGCGTAAAGGTGGCTTGCAGTAATGAAGGAAATTAATTGTGTGGTAGAATGTGAATATTATGAAGGAGATGCAGATCATAGGTCAAAACAGGGTCATCATGATTTCTACTTTCCACCAGTAAAGAACTTAGAAAATTCCCAAGACTAAATATCATTGAGGTATCAATTAATTTAGAAGCCGTATGGAGTGAATTGCTGAACCTAATAAGGATTTAGAGCATCTGCATGATCTATAAGATGCCAATGAACCAGCCAACAATGAAACGTGTGATATTCCTGGATAAATAAGGCTGATGAGACAGGAAAGCAGCTAGATCAAAGACAACAGTATTTAAATAGAATGGAGGAAAATTAAATTTAAGGGAATGGTGTTTTTGGAAAGTAGAAAACATGGATTTGACAGGAACATGTTAAAAACAAGATGATGGAATAGACAGGCTTTAAAAATGATGTTTAGGGAATAACACAGGTGAAATGTTTGCCATTATCAGATTCAGAAGACAAATATGAGAAATCATGTCCAGTTTTGATAGAAGTTTGACTTATGGAAAAGAATAAATGTTACGGAAGTTATGGCAAAAGGGTAGAAAATTATTTGTGGTGGGAAGTCCTGTGTTTGTGGGACATGATTATTCTGAGGTGACATGGAAAAATAGTTTGTTTTGTCAATGTGGTACAAGTAAGCTAACAGAGGACTGAAATTCCCATTGCCATTACCAACCATGTTGAAGATGTTTTGGAATGAAGTGTTGCCTTTTGATATTCCCGATGAAGGCTCTGGAAAAGTAAAATAACTGCCTGTGAGGATAACTCATCTACAAACGGAACAGAGAGATAACTAGACTAAAAGATGTTGATACTATAAGATAAATACAGCATGTGTGGAAAGAAAGATTATATTTAACTGAGAAGAGATGTCTGTATATGTGTGTGCCACGCTGGGAACAAGATGGTTGGATGAGCTGGAAGATTCTTCATAATGGCATGGACTGTGGAATATTGGGATATGTTGTCTGATAACAAGGTATTGAAATCTCTATTCAGTATCTATGCATGAGGGCTAGATTAGCCTGATATTTGGGCAAGAGACAGCATATTTTATGTTAATGGGTATAGCATGCATTAAGATATGATGTTCTTATGTACATGTTTCTAAACACAAATTGGATTTTACTCAGGTTAACTGTACCTAATGAACATTATATGCTAATTGTTACTGTTCTTAGAGTATATAATTACAGTATTTATGGTAAGGTAAGATATCTGACTCTGCTTTTGCAGGCTTACTACAGAATAATGTATTAAGACTTATGTTTCAGACAACGATATTACTTGAGCTTCTTTAGTTTGATAAAATGATGCATATCACCTGACTGGTAATACTATTACACTTTAGTATGAATGACAGTTTTTAACTTGCTTGGTGGCAGGTTCTGTTATATCAAGTTACAAGAACAGAAAGCTTCTATTATAGATGACAGAGCTGTGGCTAATGCAAGGTTTCACCATGACAGGATGCTTGTATGAATCCAACAGTTACATCCATTAGACAAGTCAAAGTTTCATTTTAGAGAACTGTTGTGTGCAAGGACTGATGTTCAATGGTAATAAAGTAGTTATCTTTACACAACTGTGCAATCAAATGCCTGTGAGTCACAACTAAATAAGACAATGTGATGTCACATATTGCTAATATATATATATATATATATATATATATATATATATGTACAGAATGAGAAAAGTGTTCAGGTCTCAGAGATATATAGTATATTTAGGAAACAAAATTAAAAAGAAGAGCTGATTCCATGTGAAATTCCCTAACTGTCATGATTGAAGTTAGGTCTTGATCTGTTTCAGTGCAACAGATAATTCCTTGTTGTGAGAAGATTACTGCCATACGTAAGTATCCCAAGGTTGTTCAGCTGTACAGCATCAATAATAACAATTTTGAAGCTTGTATTTTCTAGACATGGAATTCCAGAGCAAGTAGTGTCTGATATTGGTCCAATATTTGCCAGACAGGAATTTCAGACCTTTCCTGTATCATTGGAATTCACATATATGACTTCAAGTCCATGATACCATCAGACAACTTGTGAAATCAAGAAGAATGATCCAGACAATTATGACCATGTTTAAAATCCTCTATGTGGCTCAGACAGACTGCTACTTAATAGAGTACATGCATACATCTCTCCAGGCAAAAGTTATTTCACCAGCACAACCTGTAAAGGGCAGTAAATAAAGGTAAACACTTCTACTTTGCTCCCATTACAACGGAGACTAGATAACCAGCATTAGAGTTGTTACAGAGTAGATGGTTAACACAGAAAATGTTCTGTGACAAAACATAACTGTTCTGAAGTAATTACACTGGAACAAGATAGTTTAGGATTCTGGTTTAGGACAAAAGTGTCAGTCCAAGCTACAATTGTTTGCTCACTACAACCAACTGAGATCTTAAATCACTGAGAGTTGCAGCTCTGTAGAAGGAATTCATATCAGCCTCAAAATATGCCACATATGCTCCTACTTAAGGAAACAGTTAAAAATGAACAGAGCGTATCAGAAGTCTTAGAGAAACTGCCTAAAGAGACTTCTACTACTATATCCAGTGATGAAATGAGTTGCTGAATTTAAATGCTGCTAATCGAAGTGGTAATAGTCTAAGTAAGGACAGACTCAAACCAGTTAGTAACAGTAAATATTATTTAAGGTTTGGCCACCTTAATAAAAAAGCCTCTCAGATATTAACATTCTGAATAGTTCATAAGAGATTCAGTGCATGAAATTGTAAATGACAAGTGGATTTACTTCTAGTACAAGTATTATTTCAATATTTTCTAAATGAATATATTTAATTGTATAGAGAGATCAAGGCTTCAGTAAAAAGGAGTTGTCACATAATGAGCATGTAAATACAGTATACGTTTAAGAAAATCAGTAAGCTGGGTGTAAGTCATGTGAGCCGAGACTGAGTATTTAATCTACAGTAAAGAGATAAACTGAAAGCAACTCATCTTTGTCTCATTCTGCCTATTTCAGGTATCCAGATTTGCAAGGTTTACTGACTATTGCAAGTATGACTAAGACATGGAGAGTTGTTCCCCTAAACTCCTTTCTTACAAATGCATAGGATTTTTAACATCCTCCTAAGCTATCACTAACTTAGGCAAATAGGACTTTAGATTAACATTTCATTTGCAAGATGGCACTTCAGAAATGTAGCAAGTCCCTCATGATGGATTGTATTGCCAGCACAGGTACTTGAATCCAAACATATTTTTTTTTATCTCTTTTTGTCCCTATGCTGGTGACCCTCAAGCTCCCCCACCCCACTCGCTTCATTAGTCCATTTGTTCCCTCATGAGGCAAGAGCTTTAAAGCTCATTTATACCCACAGGGGCAAGAGTCAAGCAGCAGTGGTGTCATCAGCTGATGGCAGCCATTCTTACTTTATAATGCCCTACTCCATGGCACATGGCCAGTAACCCACTCTAGGGTTCCATGTGTCATTTCTGCAAGTAATGGAACTCTCAGAGTGGACTGCCATTCTTGAACCCAATGCTTCATTGTGGTCTTTGGTCTCCAGTAGGGAGTCTGTCATAGGATCTTCCATAGGATGACTTGGACAATGTAATCCCTGAATAGATGTGAGCTGGCTAAATCATGTCACTCATTCCTTCCCTCTCATCAGCTCTAACAAGTGCCTGAGCCGCTAATTGAATTTAGGTAACCTGAGTTGTAGTTAGGCCTTTACCCTCAAGGGTAACTGAGCAGGCAATAGGAACCCAAGCATTTGATTTGGGAATAGAACCCAGGGCCCAGGGCCTGCTGATCTTTCCAAGTGTACTACCTGCTGACTCAGTTATGCTGCCAGTGTCACTGTTACCTGAGAATGTTCAATCCAGAAGTAAGGTCTCTTGTTCCTACTGCAAGGGCATTATTGTTCATAAAAGATATTGCCAATGTCATTAACACCAATAGATATACTTCTTTCAGACCATCATGCTTAACATAGCACTAGAAAAGAATGAGAAATAAGTATGAAATTGCTTCACTGTTTTCTGATCTTTGTAGGGTGGTGCACACATTTGTGACCTTTGACATGGGAAGTGGTACAGCATGCTATAAGATAAGAAGCTTAAAAATTCAGAGGGTAATTTCCACACTGGCCCTGAAGTCAACCTTCTTTGGAGACTTATGTTATTTAGTGCTGCACATTGTGTCTAAAGATATGGCACATTAAACAGTATGTTGTAACTTTGAGGGTGAAAAACACACCCTAAAGCCAATGCAAATTGCAGATTAGCATTGATAAATATTTGTTTTGTTGGTTCTTTTCACATGTTTAAATGAAGGAAGTGTAAGCCTTCACAGCGCAGTAAAGAAAGACTTCTCCTTAAGATGTCCCACTGTTACAGCTGTATCCCTAATTTTGCCTTTGTACTTTTAATTTAATTTCAAGCTTAGTTTACACTCTACTCAGTGGTAATGGATTTTACTTTTTTTAATGTTTAGGATTATCCTGTTTGTCAATGCTCGGTTTACATGATGTTCTGCAAATGAACACAAATGCAATTGAAAATCAGTCCTAAAATGGAAACACAATGTCAGCAGTATTTGCTAACTCATGTACTTTAAATTTCTTAACTGGGACTGGACAGAGAACGACGCTTTAACTACATGGTACCATGAAAGGTAAAGGAGAATTTGTCAAAGCATGTTGCTAGTTCCTTGATACTAACATCAGTGACCATTTCTACTTTACAAGAATAAAGATAATAATTCTGGAATGAGAAACATTTTCATTTGTAGTCTTTGCTGGTGGGCTAATGGCAAATAGTATACATGTATGAGGGGGGTGGGAGTGGTAGCTTGCTGTGGGGTAACTTGTTACTCTATTCTGTCTGACACTGGCTTGGACTTTGGCTTGTAAATGCCACACAGAGCTTCAACTGTACAATGAAAAGATTAACTGATGAGAATCCACAAATAGGCTATAACAATGTTACTACTTCCTACCACCCCCATAAAAAAGCAGCTCAAGAAAACACAAAGCAGTACATGTAGTAAATAAAGACTTTATGGCTATCTTGTGGTCATACTGGGTGTTGCAATGATATACATAGTACAGAAGGAGGGCTGACCCTCCCACAGTGTACAGGTTGCAAGTATTGAAATGAAAACCTTTATAATACAACCCTGCTAAAAACATGACAGTGTCCCTGTTTCTGAATGTTTGCAGCTACTGTCTTTGGCATGCAAGGCCCATGATTAAATGCCTACCACAGGCTCTTGGTGAGGCATACCCAGTGAAACACATAGAACAAAAGCATCCCAGCAAAGGTTGTGAGAAAAGTTTAATGCTTTCCCGCTGGAGGCCAGAGCAGCTTGACTGTAAGCCAGAGTCTCTCAGTGGCAATTAAGAGATGGGGGGGGGGTCTCATGGGGGAGCATTTAGGAACAAACAAGGAGAAAAATTTTAACCTGTTACCAATCACAAATACCCAATCAAAGCTATAGAATAACCTACTACACCACATGGCACTGACCCAAGAAGGGACAATGATGGACCTGTTCCGGCAAATGGAAGGACTCCAAAAGGAGACAACAGCCAGTTTGCTAGGGCTGGTGGAATGATGCCAATATGAGATGAAAGAATTACATGGGAAGACACTAAACACAGAGAAGAATGTACTGCAAGGCCTTCAAGAAACCAGGGTTATTCCCGAGAGCAGTGATTAATTTGAAAACAAGCTGCTTTGATTTTCCTAAGGAAGAACTATTTTAGAAGAGTGAGTGTAAGCATTCCAGTGAAGCTGAAAAGAAAGCCTTCTGATTTGCAGTGTTCTGTGTTTTACCCTCTTTTTTTATCAAGTTACCAGGATCAGAGGCTCCCATTTATTTATTTGTCTGTTTATTTATTTTGCACTGGAGCCATTCAGTGATCATTACACTTTACTCCTCAAATAATATAGGCATCGCATGATAATTTATGCACTCAATTATCCATTTTAA
>NC_056744.1:1007894963-1007999963 GCF_019279795.1 Protopterus annectens | reverse complement strand
AACAATTGTCAGTTCATTTTCTGAAAAGCACCTGCTACTTATATATATGTGTGTGTGTGTGTGTGTGTGTGTGTGTCTCTGTGTATATTTTATATATATTTTTTTATATCTGCAAAGCACCTGCTACTTAACCCATGTAGCACTTACACGGACATGTCAGTAATGGCATTTCTAAAGGTCACATAAATATTTGCAGCCTGATGCTTGCTTGAAAAGGACATTGGAGGCACTGCTTCTGTTTTCTTTTTAATCTATCAAGTTTATATCATCTGTGTCGATCAGTATGCTGAAAAAGCTTATGTAGAAAAGTCAGATCAGAGACTGATATTTTTATACAGAAAAGTCAGATCAGGGACTGATATTTCTTTAAACAAACCTGACCATTTTCTTCTCATAGGATCATAGGATCATAGGAAGTTACTAAGCTATTGGCCCTGAGGCCCTTACAAGCCTCGCCAAGAACTTAGCCCATGTTCCAACAAGTCAGCACCCTATGCCACTGTCCAGCAGGGACATAGTTGGAATCCCAGAGGTGTATTTTCTATTCCCCATCCAGTTATCCAGATTGCGCTTAAAAAGGGTTAATGAGGTACTCTGCTTGATGTAGAGAGGGAGTCTATTCCACGAAAGGGGGAGTTTCTGGGACACAAATTTATCCTGTCAACAAGTCCTATTGATGTCATATAGCAGATTGAGGTTGCACCTGAGGTTTAATCGACTGGAGCTTGACTTGCGGATATGCAGCAGTCCCATCAAGGTGGGAGTCTGAGATTGCTTTGTATGTCAGACAGTGGTCACGTCTGAGGAGTTTGTAGGAGACTGAGTAGAGGGACAGGACCTTTAGCCTATCTGTGTAGGGTAGATGTTTGAAGCCCTGAGTTCTCCTGGTGAGGAACCTCCATGGTCTCTCCAGCTGCTGCATGTGTTTTGTGAGGTACATGCTGAAAGGGGCATTGTACTCAATAATGGGTCTTACAAGGGAAGACTACAGGGATGTTATGATCACCTTGTCCCTGGATAAGACACCCTTACTAATGAGGTGGGCCATGTAGAAAGCTTTCCGTACAATGGAGGCAATATGGTGGTCAAAAGTCAGTTTGCTATCAACCTGGGTGCCCAAGTCCCTCACGACTGATTGCGTGCTTAGGACCTTATTATTAATGTGATAATTTGTGGGGATGGAACTCTCCCCAAAGGGGATGATGATGCATTTTTTTGACATTCAGTTTGAGGCCATGTTTCTGGCACCAGTCATTTGTTTAAGTGAGACCCTCTTGGAGGATGTCCACATCACTAAGGGAATTGATGACAGCAACCAGCTTGCAGTCATCTGCAAACGTGGTCAGCCATAGCCCACTGCTTTTGACTTGCACCTCAGAAAAGTATATCCCAAACAGCAGAGGCCCCAACACTGATCCCTGGGGTACACCGCTCATACAGGTATACTGCTTGAGGTGGCTTCCCCTATTTTGACTTGGTGGGTTTTGTCAGTGAGCTAGTTTGCTACCCATTTGGCAACATATGGATCAATGCCTAGCTGAGAGAGTTTATCTATTATACCTGAGTGGCGAATAGTAGCAAAGGTTTGGGTCATTTCAAGGTAGGTGGTGTACACTGTCTTCTGCTGGACCATGGCCTTGGTGACTGTCTCAAAGAAGTCAACCAAATGTAATAGGCATGACCTCCCCTTGACGAAACCAAACTGTGTGGGATCAAGTGTCTGGAGGTTGCCAGTGTCCTTGTTAATGAGGTCCATGATAATCTGCTCCATGGTCTTACAGCTCAGGCTAATTAAGCTGACGGGTCTATAATTTCCTGGATCGGTGGATGGTCCACCTTTGTGCAAAGGGATGAAAGTGGCTGTCTTCCACTCAGCTGGGACAAAGCTGGTACTCAGGCTTTGGTTGAATAGGATTCCTAATGGTGCTGCAAGTTCCTGCCTGAGTTCATGTAGGATGCAGACTGAGATGTTATCAGGCCTCATGGAGGCTGTATTTTTTGTCTTTGAGAGGGCAGTGATGACTTGCTCCCTAGAGATAAAGGGAGGGAGGTAGGTACTGGGGATGTCCTGTTTTACTGATGGGGGACAGAGGGGTGAAGTTTTCACTGAACCTGTCTGCCAGCAGGTTGGCTATATCTACAGTGTTTGTGTATGTGGTGTCCTTGACCACCAGTTATGAGCAAATCTGGGTGCTTCCCTTGAGATTTTGGACATATGTGAAGAAGGTCTTATGATTGTCTTTAGTAGATGTGGCCAGTTTGGACTGAAGTTTGCTTTGGAGGATTTCACTAGTGCTCTTATTTGTTTGTTCAGGGTAAGGAGAGATTGCTTCCAATTAGGCACCTGCTCCTTCTTGGTCCTGGACAGCAATTTTTTCCTTTTATTATAGAGTTTATTTATTGCAGATGTCCAGCAGACAGGTTTATTCTTCCTTGAGGAGGAGGATTTCATCCTGTCAGGTATTCTTGATTCCATGCAGCTATATAAATGCTCATATAGTACTTTGGTATAGATTTGTACATATGTGCCAGTTCCTATGGAGGGGGAGGAGAATGTGTAGTTGTTTATACCTTCCCTCAGGAGGTTGTAATCAGCTTGGAGAAGTTTTTTTGTTTGACCCTAGCTAGGGGAGGTCAGGGGAGATGGTGACTTAGAAAGTAACTACTTTGTGATGTGATCTTATCAGGGATGATGACACTGCAGGGATGGTGCAGTGCTTACTCATGTTGGTTAATAAGAAGTCCAAGATATTTTCAACTCTTGTGGGGGTGTCAACCAACTGGTTCAAGGCATTTGCATTGCTGAAATCAAGGCATCTCTGAGCATTTGTGTTTTGGCATGAGTATTTCTTCCAATCTATGGTTGGATAGTTAAAGTCACCCAGGATCAGGGTAAAGGGTTGAATCTTGATAGATTTGAAGAGGTCCAGATAGGTGGAGTGGGCATCTTGAGTCAAAGTTGGAGGCCTATAGCTAGCTGTGATTTGAATAGGGGTCTTGTCAATTGTTAACTACTCCTGAAGTGTTTCCTGTGCGTCATACTGTTTGACCAGCCTGGAGGTGTGTATGTTTTTATATATATTGCAACTCCACCTCCTTTTGCTTTGCTGCCCACAGTTTGGGGTCTGAAAATATGACAGGATGAGTAACCTGGTATGGCTGGGGTGCTCTCTGCAGCTTTGAACCAGGTTTCTGTGACTGCACAAATGTCAGCATCTTCCAGAGTTAAGAATGCTTGCAATGAGTGCAGTTTCATATTTAGACTCCTAGCATTTAATAGCATGACCTTTAATTTACGTTTTGATGAAATTTTCATGTTGGTAGATTTGACCTCATGGCATTGCCCAAAAAAAAGCACTATGGGGGAGGCAAGAGCCTTTGCCAGGAGCCCGAAGCCCAAGGGAGACAGATGCAGGCCATCTCTGGCAAAGCAGCGTGGTTTGTCATTCATATTATCCCGGGTTGTCAGGTACTGGATCCGCTTGGAATGATACCATAAATTAAGCCAGTTGTTATAGACAATCATTTTCTGTTTGCATTGATGCATCATTCTGGGTGACAGTAGAATACTGCTTAAGGCTAGGAACATGCCTGACTGGGAAACATATTCAGCGAGCTTGATCATGTATCTCTTCTTATTGTCCAGGGAGGTATGTCTCAAGTCATTCACGCCAGCATGGACTATGACAGAGTTATAACAGTACTTGTTGAGAGACTTTAGTGCATGGGTGATATGGCAGATTCTGGCACCCAACAAACAACTAACTGTGACTTTCTCCTTATCCAGCCTGGTGAGGGGCACATCTGTGTGTCTCACAATGGAGTCTCCTATGACTAATATGTTGGGTTTATGTTTAGGCCTCAGTGGCTGTGAAACACAGGTGTGTGGACTATGTGTGGTGTGTGGTGTGGTGGGTAGTGGAGTTTGTGTGTGTTTTTGCCTCGGAGGTCTCTTTTGTTTGGGTATGTGTTTGTTGAGGGCCTCCACATATGTGGGGTGTGTTGTGTAGGTGTGAGTGGTGTTTGAGGTGTGGTGTTTGTGTTGACAACCTTCTCAGAGCCAGATGTACTGGCGTGTGGGGGAGAGAACAATGATAGTAGGTTACACTAAGTTAAACAGTTTTACAGCTTGCACTGCAGCTACATTAGCTCCGGCATTCACAGTTATGAATTGATTGAGGTATACTCACACCTGGTTTAGCACCCTTATCCCTCATGGATAAGGGTAACATGTAAATCTTTTGCTTGTTGCTGAGTCATTTGTACTTAAAATATAAGGGTCATTTATACTTAATAAAGGCTAAAATTCCATGGGAATGAATGGCTAGGCTTCTAAAGATCCTCAGGAATCAACAGCCTAGCAAGCACCTATGAACCTATGAATCTCTGTATGGGTTTTAATGTGCAAAGCTCTCTGATGCAAAAAAAAAATGTTGCCCATTGCCAAGAGTGAGCACTGGAGAACATTTCAAAACAAGGAGTTAAGGCAGAAAGAGTTTAACCCAAACCATTCTGGCTCACTTGCAATACAACATCTGGAAAAAACACACATGGACGCCTGTGATACACTGACTGAATCTGGTATGGACGTTGACTTAAATGTTTTATGGCAGAGAAAAACAAAGAGGACCTGCTTATCTTGTTAGCTGTCTGCACAGCATTTTCAGCATTTTTTTCTTTTTAAAAATCTGAAGTATGGTACCAGAAGAGCACATATTGGGGGATTAATAACTGAAAATGCAGCACACTATGTGTTACCAAGGACACTGGAACCATAGGGAGATGGAGGGGTGGGGAGAGCACCTTCCCCCACTTTAAATAAAGTCATAAACTATGCCCCCAGCTCCTGGCTCAGATTTTCTTTAAAATAAAGAAAGCTGTGGCAGAGAAAAGAGAAAAAGGACATCAGAAAAAGAGAAAGTGTGTGTGTGCGCGCGCGCGTGTGTGCTTGCATGTGTGCGTGCATGTGTCCGGTTGTCTGCGATGTTCGTGACTGCATGTATGCCAGCACTTGCAAATGTGTTTATGTGAATGTACATGAGTGCATATGCATATGTGGGTGTGTGTGACTGCAAGTGTATATGCAAGTGTTTGCGAGTGCATCTAAGAGAGTTTGCACAAGTGCATGTATGCGAGTGTATGAGTATGTGTATATGATTGTATGCAAGTACATATGTACATGCGAGTGTGTGTGAGTGTGTGCTAGTGCGCATATGTGAGTATGTGATTACATGTATATGACTGTGTGCAAGTGCAATGTATATATGTGTGTGAGCGAGTGCCTGTATGTGAGTATGTGTGAGTACGTGAGTGTGTAGTGTGTCAGAATCAGACATAAGGGAGGTTACTCCAGAGAACATTATTTTTTAAACTTTAAAGCATGCATACCTCTCAACTGTACAGATTTTTTCCTCATATTTTTTGGTCTATTCTCCTCATAATATTTGTGTTTTTCTGGAAATTAATTGAGGATTGAAATCCCTAAATAATGACATGCATTTGAGTTTCAGACTTCATGCATGCTAACACAAATCCTGTTATTCTAACAACTTTTTAAGTTTATAAGAGCAATATTTAAAATATATCTCTGCTTTTTGCCCTTTGTCCCAGCATTATTTTAGGCTTTAACTAGATTTCTTGTGCTAAGAGGTTGAGAGGTATTTACAGCTATTAAGGAAAAATAATTATTTATTTATTGCAATATTCCTTTTTTAGTTAAAAGAAAAGCTGGCAATGTAAAATTCAGCAAATACTACTCAACAAATGCATTTATTTATTGATTTATTTTATATGCCTTTGTTTACTGGGAAAGTCTGACTGGGTAATACCCATTTTCACTGATGGACCAGGGAGAAAAGCTTCATTTGCTTACATTGCATTATATTAAGTTCCAGTTAAACACAGAGTGGTTATTAGCATTTATATTTACATTTATACACAAACGGTAGTTACATTTATATATTCTAAGATTTTACAGAGGTGGAAGTTACTAAAGAGAAACCTGCCCACGTGCAACTTAATGGATTGTACAGGCAGCAGTTATATATGACTGCGGTGGTGGTGCTGCGGTAGCATTGTCGCCTCACAGTAAGACGTTGTCCTGTTAGATTCTCAGCTAGAGCGTCTTCTGTGTGGAGACATGCGTGAATGGACGTACCTTCATTGAAGGTTGTGCATCAGGGCTGGCAACTCGGCATGTAAAAATCTACTGCCAATCATTAGCGGACCGGAGTTCCGCTGTGGCGACCCCTAACCGGGAAAAGCCGAAAGACACAATAACAACAGGCAGCAGTTATATACAAAAATTGTTTTGTCATTTCAGTAAGAAATTGAGAGTATTCTGTTTAAGGAGAGTATTTAGAGAGTATCATATGGTGAACACAAAGTCTTAACCTTGTGATGAGCATGTGCAGGACAGGAATTGGTTAAGATGTTGTTTACTGAGTAACTATTGAGTTTGTCAGAGAGTTTTATTTGTGTGGGGATACTATTTCAGAGTTTAGCAATGTATCGGGAGTAGAGCGAGTCTCCAGCAACATTATTTGACGTATTTGTAAGTAATAAGAATTTGTTGCTAGAACAGATATCCCTTGCTGAACAGTAGGGCAGTAATACGTTTCATAGTGCAGGGCATTTTTCTGGATGATGAATGAGTTTGTGTGCTATAGTTACTTGTGAGTATGTTAGGTAGTTGTGCAGTTCAAGCCAGTTTAATTGCTTTAAGCTATGACAATGGTGGGTCCTATTTGGGAGATTGGCAGCCAGTTTAGCTTTTTTTATTGTAGGAGGAGGCATTTCTGTGCAAATTCATGTTATCAGGAAACCAGCTCTTTTTTTGTGAAGTAGCAACTTCAAGTGATTATAATATACCAGTGTGTGTGAGGTGTGGTAGTTTTGACCACAAAGAAACAATATTTTGGAGTGTTTAGTGCTGCTCAGGCAACACACTTTGTTAATAAATATTTTGTTATATCTCAAAGATAATTACATAATTCTTAGCTAGTAGAAGTTACTCACATGGTTTGTTTCTTTTATATAAATGTATCTTTGCCTGTGCCTGTGTTAAGTGATAATTTAATAAACGTGTTTGCCACCACAGCAGGCTGGTAATTTGCCTCAGATGAGGGTGGGAGACTCTATTGTGGCCAAGCTGGTTCTTCAGACCACTATCCTTTTTCTCTAGATCCTTCTGTGTGGCAAATACAGCCGCTATGCACAGGTGGTTAGAGATGTCCTCTACAGCTACTGGGCTCCCCTTAGTGGGCAAGGGAGAACTGCTTTTATCCGTGTTGCTAGAAGGGGTAGGGAAAGTGCCTCTAGTTAACCAAAATGTTGAACCCATCCCTGAGGAAGCTATTGCTGCCATTCAAAATTGTTTTCCTTAATTTTCCTGTCAAAAAGTAACAAAACTAAACATATTTTTTTCTTGCTCTAGTTTCACTGGACAGGAGTAGTTTATTAAATATGGCTCAGGGTCTTGTACAAGTTATTGGGCTTTCCTATCAGGTGTTTTTTGGTAAAATAAAAAGTGATTCCTCTTTTCCTGAAGAAATTCAAGAAATTAAATCCAGTGAGGAATGTGGTGGAACAGATACAGTTTTTTCCCCTCAGAATTCTGACTCAGACTCAGTGGAAAGCATGTTACCTGTATCTCCCTCTGAATGATTCTGTTTCTTTGAGACTGCTTCCAGAATGTGCAAGTGCATTCAGTGGGACAACAGAAAATGCTATCAGCTGTTACAGTAAGAATTTCCAGAACGTTCGCCCATTTCCAGTTTGCAGTTAAAAGCACACTCTAGAGTCTCCTTGCTTCTTTATCTGTTTAGAACTTTCACTTAGTGTCTCACTGCTGTTTTTCTGCTGTGATAAACATTTCTGTAGAGTTTTCTGCCTAAAATAATGTAGCTAGTAGCTGTAGCATAGTTTCCCACCCTCCCTACCTACTGTTGTCTTGTTCTTACACTTGGTAGCTTTGCAGTTGCCCGCCCCTAGTGTAAATTTGATCTGAAGACACTCTTCCCAGTCCAGTGTCATTAGCTCATTCTACCATATCTCTCAAGTGTACCTCATTATGAGGAACGTACCTCATTTGGGTTCTTAAAAATTCATGTTCCTCAAAGTTCCACATTGAAAGGCTCTGTCACACATTCATTGTTAGGAATTTTTAACTGATATCCATGGTAAATAGAAACAAATCATATTAATTCATTAAAAGATCTTTTGCATGAGTAAAACCAACATATTTTAATCATTGTATGATATTCCTAGCTGAAGTTATTAAGTTGTTAGTATGTGTTCCACATTTTGCCTATTTGTTCCACATTATGAGAGCTAATGTTCCTCATTTCAGAGATAAAAGGTTGAGAGCTATGCATTCTACCTAATACAGAGAGAACATTTGGGAAGGCCAACCTCCTTAGTTTCTTAATCTTGAATTGTCTGCTTTCTCCCTTTCCACTTTACTAAAAAAAAAAAAAAACTTTATTCAGCTTCTTTTACAGTATTTGTGCTTCCCCCACCTACTCTATTATTTCATCTTGGTTTTTCTGCTACGTGTTCTCTAAAGTGCTCAATTGCATCTTCTCTGCTGCATTTATTACTGCTTGTTTTTAGCCTGTTTAAATTTTAAGTGTCATTCTAAGCCTCTTAGTTTTGGTTTAAGCACTTGGGCTTTAGGGTTACCCCTTAGCTCTCTCTTCATGTCAAATAGTGTGACAAATATGATTTCCTACAGTTTCTCCTGCCAGCCTGGTTGATATGGGCATCCTGAGACAGTGTAGCAACTGCCTCATGCACATGGACAACCATCTACTACTACTACCTAGGAACACAATTTGTGAGAGATGCAATTACATAAAGAAGCTAGAGTCTAGGATTTCTCCCTGACAAGCCAGTATATCTGGCACTGAGAAGGTTGTCAACACAATCACTATACCTCAAACACCACCCACAACTACACAACACACACCCACATATGTGGAGGTTCTCAATAAAAACAAACCCAAACAAAGGAGACCTCAGAGGCAAAAACACATGAGAACTCCACAGTCCTCCACACCACACACTATGCATTGTCCACACACCAGTGTCTCGCAACTACTAGGGCCTAACCATAAACCTAACATATTAGTTATAGGAGACACCATTGTGAGACACACTGAAGTGCCTCCCACCATGCTGTATAAGGAGAAAGCCACGATTAGTTGTTTGTCAGGTGCCAGAATCCACCATATCACACATGCACTTGTGTCTCTCAACAACAGGTACTGTTATGACTCTGTCATAGACCATGTTGGTGTGAACGACTTGAGATGTACCTCCCTGGACTATATGAAGAGAGACATGATTGAGCTTGCTGAATATATGTCCCAGGCAGGTATGTCCCTAGCCTTAAGCAGCATTCTACTGTCACCCAGAATGATGCCTCAATACAAACAGCACATGATTGACTTTAACAATTGGCTTAGTTTCTGGTGTCATTCCAGGGGGATCCAGTGCCTGACAGCCTGGGAAGATATGATCAACAGACCATGATGCTTTGCTAGAGATGACCTGCATCTGTCTCACTTGGGCTTCAGGCTTCTGGCAAAGACCCTTGCCTCCCCCATAGTGCCTTTTTTTAGGAAAAGTCACAAGGTCAATACTACCAACATAAAATCAACAAAATGCAAATTAAAGGTCATGCTGCTAAACACTAGGTGTCTAAACATGAAACTGCACTCATTAAAGCATTCTTAGTCCTGGAAGATGCTGACATTTGTGCAGTCACAGAAACTTGGTTCAAAGCTGCGAAGAGCACCCCAGCCTTACCTGGTTCCTCATCCTATCATACATTCAGACCCCAAAATGTGGGCAGCAAAGCCAAAGGAGGTGGAGTTTCAATATGTATTAAAGGCACACACACCTCCAGACTGGTCAAACAGTTTGATGCACAGGAGACACTCCAGGTGCAGTTAACCATTGACAAGACCCCTATTCAAATTATAGCTAGCTACAGGCCCCCAAATTTGACTCAAGATGCCCACTCCACCTATCTGAACCTTTTTAAATCTATCAAGATTCAACCCTTTACCCTGATTCTGGGTGACTTTAATTACCCAAACATAGATTGGAAAAACTATTCATGCTAGAACAGAAATGCCCAGAGATTCCCTGATTTTTTTCAGTGCAAATGCCTTGGAACAGCTAGTCAATACCCCCACAAGAGGTGATAATATCTTGGACTTGGTATTAACCAATATAAGTAATGACTGAAGCACCCCTACAGTATCATCCTCTCTGGTAAGATATGACCATAAAGCGGTCACTTTCGAAGTAATCATCTCCCCTGACCCCCCTCTAGCTGGGGTCAAACAAAAAAACTTCTCCAGCCGATTACAACCTCCTGAGGGATTGTATAAACAGCTTCACAGCCCCCTCCCCCACTGTAGGAACTGGCACCAATGTACAAATCTACACCGAAGTACTCTATGAGCATTTATATAGATACATGGAATCAGGAATACCTGAAAGGACAAAATCATCCTCCATGAGGAAGAGTAAACTTGTCTGGTAGACATTTGCAATAAATAAACTATATAACAAAAGGAACAAATTGCTGTCCAGGACAAAGAAGGAACAGGTGCCCAATTGGAAGCAATCTCTCCTTAGCCAGTACAAGCAAATAAGAGCACTAGTGAAATCCTCTAAAGCCAACTTCAAGTCCAAATTGGCCGCATGTACTAGAGAAAATCATAATGCCTTCTTCACATATGTCCGCAATCTCAAAGGAAGCACACAGATCTGTACAGAAGTGGTGGTCAAGGACAACACATAAACAAATGCTGTAGATATGGCCAACCTACTGGCTGACAGATTCAGTGGAAACTTCTCCCCTTTGTCCCCCCTATTAGTAAATCAGGACATCCCCAGTACCTGGCCACCACCCCTTATCTCTAGGGAACAGGTCATCACTGCCCTCTCAAAGGCAAATAATACAGCCTCTATGGGACTCGATAACATTCCATGCTGCATCCTACATGAACTCAGGCATGAACTTGCAGCAACATTAGGCAGCCTATTCAACTAAAGCCTGAGTACTGGCTTTGTCCCAGCCAAGTGGAGGACAGCCACTGTTATCCCTTTACACAAAGGTGGAACGTTCACCGATCCAGGAAATTATAGACCCATCAGCCTAACTAGCCTGATCTGCAAGGCCATGGAATGAGGGTGTTGGGAGGGTGGCCTAATGGTTAAGGTGTTTGCCTTACAAACACAAGGTGCAGGGTTTGAGTCTCACAAGGGATAATTGGCTAAGCTTAAAATGGCTCGCAAGGGCAGTTAGCTTAGTACTAATCTATGAACCTATGAACCTATGAATGGATTATCATGGACCTCATCAATAGACTCCCTCTCCACGTCAAGCAGAGTACCTCATTATCCCTTTTTAAGTGCAACCTGGATAACTGAATGGGAAACAGAAAATACACTCCTGGGATTCCACCTGTGTCCCTGCTGGACAGGGGCTTTGGGTGCTGGCTTGTCTAAACATGGGCTAAATTCTTGGCTAAGCTTATAAGGGCCTCAGGGTAAGAGTCTAGTAACCTCCTATGATACTATGATTTTCCCAGTTCTGTCAGGTCTGGAGGAAGTTTGTATCACTACCTGTAAATCCCCTGATGCTCAGCCTGCTGCCCCTAAAAAGGCAAATAGAACGTATAAAATCCCTCAGTCTTTTAAGTTTTTATACACTCTTCCCAAATATGGCCCAGCAGCTATAGCTTTAGTTAATCCAGTTGCTGCCAGACATGTTAACTCTAATCCATATCCTTTTGCCAAGGATGGTAAAACAATTTTTTAGTTTGGGGAAAAGTGTTTGCTTCAGCAACTTACATTTTTATAATTTTGAGTTGCCAGGCTCATATGTTAAAGTTTATTGTGGCTAACTGAAAATATGAGGAATGTTTTACTGCAGTTCCTTCCTGTTAGGAAAAACATGCTTTGTGTGGTTTGGTTTCTTTTATTTTTCAGGTCACTAGTCATTTAAAGTGTGCTTATGACTGTAGATACTACAGCCAGTGAAGTGGTTACTGATACTGTGTTGAGGAGATTTGCCTGGTTTCTTTCTCAGAAACTCCTGGAAGATGTAAAAATTAGCTTTTAAATTCACCTTTGGATAGTGATTTTGATCCCACTGCTGCAAAGGTTATCAAAAATGTGATGAGAGGGTTAAGCTGATACAAAGAATCTCTCCGATTTTTTATCCCCCCTCTCTAAATTTTCCAAAGGTTATTATGCTCCCTTGTCCAACTGTGGCAAGAAACAAAACAAAACAGTCTCAGAAATATGCTGGTAAGCACACATTAACAAACAGTGGTGGGGAGGTTCCCTAAGAGAAAGCAGTTACCCCCCAGAACAAAGAACAGTCAAAAAAGTCAGAATGAGTGTGTAAGGGATCTTGTCCCACCTCCCACCCTGGCAGTCTCTTATCTCATCCAGAAAGTTAGCTTCTCCATTTCTTTCTCTTTGCAACAGGATGTTTCAGACAAATGGGTTCTGAGACTGACACAGTGGGAAGAGATCCCTCCTTTGCAGGGAATTATTCCACATCACCAGACCAAACCTTTCTGTTCCCTCCTATCCTGCAACACATGCTTTATCGGGGGGGGGGGGGTAATAGAACTAGTTCTTTTTTTCCCAGTGGGGAAGAAGTTTTCATTCAAAATGAAAATGCCTGGATGTCAGTTATGGGCCTTTTTCTTAACCAGTTTGTGTTAGTGCCCAAGTTCAAGATTCTTTTACAACACAATCTCTTAATCCTTCTTTCCCATTTGAGATTTTTTGGTAACCTTAGAATTAAAAGATGCTTATCATTGCATTCCTATCCATTAAAGCTTCAGATGTTTCTTACGGTTTTATGTATCTGGATTACATTATCCGTTCTCTGCCTTACCCTTTGGGCTATCCACTGCACCAAGAGTGTTCACAAAGTGTCTAGCTCCAGTTATAGCACATTGTAGGCTACATGATATCCACACTTGGGTCTATATTACCTTATCGAAAGCTGATGAGAGCGAATGCTCTTTGATCAACTCATAAATATTGACCACACTAAATAGCAAAGACACAGAACAGCCGTTTTTGGGAGTTTGCCATTTACTCCACTGTGGTGTGATCTCGGCGTTGGTATATTTACATAGGGGGGTGTGGGGGGCACAACCCCCCACATGGGGGTTGTAGGGGTGAAGCCCTCCCATTTTATGTTGTATTTCCATTTTTTTTTTTTGTGGAACAGTGATTTTTTTCCCTGGGAAAAAAATCACTGTTCCGTGTCTTTGCTATTTAGTGTGTTCGATATTTAGGGGTCGCTCAAAGGGCGTTCGCTCTTAAACGTAAAGGAGGACAGCAAAGACAGACACAAGCAGATAAATGTAAAGGAGGACAACAAACACAGACACAAGCACATAAATGTAAAGGAGGACAACAAACACAGACACAAGCACATAAATGTAAAGGAGAACAGCAAACACAGACACAAGCACATAAATGTAAAGGAGGACAATAAACAGACACAAGCACATAAATGTAAAGGAGGACAACAAACACAGACACAAGCACATAAATGCAAAGGAGGACAACAAACAGACACAAGCACATAAATGTAAAGGAGGACAACAAAGACAGACACAAGCACATAAATGTAAAGGAGGACAACAAACACAGACATAAGCACATAAATGTAAGGGATGACAACAAACACAGACACAAGCAGATAAATGTAAAGGAGGACAACAAAGACAGACACAAGCACATACATGTAAAGGAGGACAACAAACAGACACAAGCAGATAAATGTAAAGGAGGACAACAAAGACAGATACAACACATAAATGTAAAGGAGGACAGCAAAGACAGACACAAACAGATAAATGTAATGGAGGACAACAAACACAGACACAAGCACATAAATATAAAGGAGGACAGCAAACACAGACACAAGCACATAAATATAAAGGAGGACAACAAACAGAGACACAAGCACATAAATGTGAAGGAGGACAACAAACGCAGACATAAGCACATAAATGTAAGGGAGGACAACATACAGACACAAGCAGATAAATGTAAAGGAGGACAGCAAACACAGACACAAGCACATAAATGTAAAGGAGGACAGCAAACACAGACACAAGCACATAAATATAAAGGAGGACAGCAAACACAGACACAAGCACATAAATGTAAAGGAGGACAACAAACAGAGACACAAGCACATAAATGTGAAGGAGGACAACAAACACAGACACAAGCACATAAATGTAAGGGAGGACAACATACAGACACAAGCAGATAAATGTAAAGGAGGACAGCAAACACAGACACAAGCACATAAATGTAAAGGAGGACAACAAACACAGACACAAGCACATAAATGTAAAGGAGGACAGCAAACACAGACACAAGCACATAAATGTAAAGGAGGACAATAAAGACAGACACAAGCACATAAATGTAAAGGAGGACAACAAACACAGACACAAGCACATAAATGTAAAGCAGGACAATAAACAGACACAAGCACATAAATGTAAAGGATAACAGCAAAGACAGACACAAGCACATAAATGTAAAGGAGGACAGCAAAGACAGACACAAGCACATAAATGTAAAGGAGGACAACAAACACAGACACAAGCACATAAATGTAAAGGAGGACAACAAACACAGACACAAGCACATAAATGTAAAGGAGAACAACAAACACAGACACAAGCACATAAATGTAAAGGAGAACAACAAAGACCGACGCAAGCACATCAATGTAAATGAGAACAGCAAACAGACACAAGCACATAAATGTAAAGGAGAACAACAAACACAGACACAAACACATAAATGTAAAGGAGGACAACAAACACAGACACAAGCACATAAATGTAAAGGAGGACAGCAAACACAGACACAAGCACATAAATGTAAAGGAGGACAATAAACAGACACAAGCACATAAATGTAAAGGAGGACAATAAACAGACACAAGCACATAAATGTAAAGGAGGACAACAAACACAGACACAAGCACATAAATGTAAAGGAGGACAACAAACACAGACACAAGCACATAAATGTAAGGGAGGACAACATACAGACACAAGCAGATAAATGTAAAGGAGGACAACAAAGACCGACACAAGCACATAAATGTAAAGGAGGACAGCAAACACAGACACAAGCACATAAATGTAAAGAAGGACAACAAAGACAGACACAAGCACATAAATGCAAAGGAGGACAACAAACACAGACACAAGCACATAAATGTAAAGGAGAAGTTTGCCCTTATGAAGACACTCGAAGTCTAAATCACCATTGGTCCCTAGGACCACTTTAAGTTGTTACGGACAATACCACAGTGATGTGGTACATAAAAAAGCAAGGTAGAAGCAGGTCTTAATTCCTTTGCAGACTAGACATTATCATGGGATATAGCTTTACAGCAGAATCTCACTCTAATTCCTACATTCTGTCAGAGCAAAATTTTGTGACAGACAAGCTGGGCAGGACAAAGGCAGACCTTCATGAATGGAAACTAGATCGGGAGTCTTCAAACATCTGATCCATCTGTGAAGATTTCCTTAAGTAGGCCTTTTTGCTTTCCCAGATGCCTTTTCCTTTCCTTCGATAGGAATATCCTGTATGCTTTTTTACCCTTTCTGATATTCAAGGTAATTTTGAAGATTCAAAATGAATCCCCCAAAATCATTGTGGTGGCTCCCTTTTGTCCCAGGCAACAGTGTTTATCCCTTCTTTTGGAATCAGCCATGGGCAATTACCATAAGTTTCCTCATAAACTAGATCTAGTCATACAAAAACAGAGACAAAAGAGGAAATTTTGAACATATTTTTTCAGAATGTAATGAGTTGGCAAACTTTAAAAATTCCCTGCAGAATACTCTATCAGAAATACTGGGAGAGCAAGTTGTTGTAACTAAGGAAATGATTTTTTTTTAATTGTGATACAGAATTGGAATTGTCTGGACATAGTAAGGCCTTGATGAGTTTATTATTAATTTATTATTAATTAGTGGCTGCCAAAAAAGCATTTACTAGAAAATAGAAATCAAAGATTAAACCAACTGTACTAGAAGTAGTGAATATAGTAACCAAGATAAAACAAGTGGAAGTGGGAGCTTTAGGAAAGGGTAGGAACCAATTACATGAAAAAAAAAATAGGAATGGTGGGAATAATACACGCAGAATAATGTTTTGAAGAAGGAATGAGGTTTAAGTGAAGGCAGGAATTGAATGAGCTTTGTAATGTTTGGTTGACAATGACTGGATAGATTATGTGTGATGTATAATGTTTGCAACTGAAAATAAGTCAATATGGTTTGTCTTCATTTATATAAATGTATGGTTTGTCTTTGTTTATATAAATATATGATTAGTTTCTTGTTTTTAAAAAAAGAACTGGGACATTTTATAAATCCCAACCCGGAACAACTTTAACTGACTGCCTGGATCTAAGGGTCTTAGTACCTTTTGGGCACTTGTTTACTGAGGATTTGCAGGAGGCACTAATGGGGATAAGAAAGCCCTCTACTAGTAAATCCAATATTAGCTAATGGAAAATGTTTTCTAGTTGTTGCCAAAAACATAACCTGAACCCTTTCAGGGTAGTGTTTCACTTGCTTTACAATATTTGTGTGAGCTGTTTTTTTTTCTGTTTTCCTGCTTACTCCTCTATCAAGGTTCTTTTTGTTTGCCATTTTAGCATGTCTGCCAATGGATCCCCCTTCTTCAAGGCATTTCCATGTCAACATATTTCTTAAAGGTGTTTTATATAAGAGACCCCCAAGAAAACCACGGACACAACACTTGCTCCATTTGAACCAGCTCATCTGGCTGACTTGAGGTTCTTAAGATGGAAGAGAGTTTTACTCTTTGCTCAGACCTCTGCAAGAACTATATCTAAGTTGTAAGCTCTAATGGTAGGTCAACCTTATTTCGTTTTCCACAAACCAGGGTTTCTAGTTTACTAATCCTGCTTTTATACTTAAAATGGCATTCAAATTTCCTTAAAGCCAAACTATCCATATCCCTGTATTATTCTCTGAGCCCCAACATGAGGGAGAAAGGATACTTCATACCTTGGATGTCCACAGACAATTCAGGTACTATGTCAGCACTGCAACATTTTTCAGACCTTCTGCTCAGTTGTTCATTTCTTGCTAAGTTAAGGAGAAGGAACAACCTGTGTCAAAGCAGACGATTTCCAAATGGATAGCTCAGGTTATTACCTTTTGTTATTCCCACTGTGACAAAACTATTCCAGGCAGGGTCAAGCCATATTCTGTCATGTCTCGGTTTCATCTATGGCTTCTTGGAAAGGGTTGAATTGTAGAAGTATTCTAGCAGCAGCAACTTGGTGCTTTGTACATACTTTTACAAAACACAACAAGCCAGATTCCTTGTTCAGGTGTAGGTCAAGTTTTGCTAGGACCATTCTCCAGGGCTTCCTGGACCCTTCTTCTTCTTCTGCCTCCCAGTTGTTCTAAGCTATGATAATCGACCCATATAGCTCAGGCTACTGCAGCAATATCAATATGAAGAACACAGTACAGTTGTATAAATCAAATTACCTTGGCAGTAGATATTTGAATGATTACTGCTGCAGTAGCCACTCCATCCATCCACTCCTCCCCCCAGGTGTGTTTTTTATTCTGGTGTGTAGGCATTCATTTATTTATTTTTGTTATTCCTAGCAATGTCTCCTCAAGGATCAGCCTCCCTCTCTCAGTTGACATGAAAGCTCTGAAGGTCTTGGCGCCCAAACCTGTATTTTTTAGCCAGCTTAGCTCAAGCTAATGGTTTGGATGAGTGGAAGGTGCCCTGAAGACTTTGCATGATATAAAATGCATAGCTTAGGCTGCTGCAGCAGGGATCATTTGAACATCTACTGTTATAGAAAATGTACCCACACAACTGTACTTCTCTACAACCCAAAATGATTACATGCAGATCTGCATTTTATTTCAGTATTATTTTCTACAGTTTGACTGAAAACTGATAATACAGAGTTAAGTAGCAAAGTCTGTGGCAATGCCTGTGTGTGTGTGTTCTTTTAATCAAACTCAGAAACCAGCATTTATTGTCCCCAGCACTCTAGGACACACCAGAGGAAACCGAAGCATTGATTCTGGTTTTAGTCTATTTCTGAGTGTAGTGCTGACAGCTCAGTGTATAATTTTTATTCTGAATTTTGAAACTGACAACCTGTGTTCACTATATTCATTTTCAGAATTTACATAAAGTGTACACTAGGCTGTCAGAACTATGGCCAGAAACAGACTGAAACCATAGAGTCCATGCCATATGGCAATTACAACTGTTGTTCACATCTATGGAGTTTAAGTGTTGCAAAGCCCAAATAACACACAGACTCCAGAGTTTAAAATTGCCTGTTAAAACTTCTGTCCTCCTTTCACTTACTCATTCAGGTTTTTAGCACACAGGCAGTCTTTCTGAATGGTACACTCAAAGGTGAGGCATTCAGGTGAAAGTACATGCCCCACTCACACTTGGAATGGGGTGATGAGAAAGAGTAGTTTCATTATAATTTTACTATGAAATTTATGTGCAGTTATTCTTAATGCAATAACAGTTGGCTGTATATGCAGCTATTCAACGCATATCATATATGTACATCTTTTATTACAGTTAACAGTAGAAAAAAAAGTAAAAAGTGCCCTTTTCAGGTCACTACGTGCCCCTCTGGACTCCCCCCCCCTCAGTCTTCAGCATCTTGTGGCACCTCTGTGTGTTACTGAAATCATTCAAGAACCTGTAAGATATTCCTTATTCTAGCATCAGTTTCTGCACTATATTGGTTATGTCAGTGTACTTAAAAATGAAAAAAAAAACATCCTGAAAAACAAATCAAATTAATTTTAAAAATGTTAGCATGTTAGCAATAGGGCAATTAATTCCAAGAGTGACCTGGAACATGAAAACATCTATTCTCATTTGCTGCATTTCTTCTTTAGAAAATGGATATTTACATGCTTTTTCACTGGTGGGATGATTTCATGATCTATATGTTGTGTTTCGGTGTCTTCAGTAGTATAACTATTATAAAAATGGGTAGAGATGTGATAAAGTTGTAAGGAAATGCCCCTGAATTTGAAATGTCAGGACCTGCTAGAGCAAGCCCCCAAACTCAGAGACTGAATAACTGAAAAAAGGACACATATACTATGTCTGGGATGTCAATTTCTTGGAATATTCCCTTTTCTCCAAGTTATGGCTGTTAGTATATATAAGTTCGGGGAGAGTGGATTTAGTATATATACGTTTGGGGAGAGTGGAGGGCTTGCCCACCTGCAAAAAAGAAGTTTAAATGAGAATAATGATGTTTGAAATGTACTCTTCTCCTGCACTGCACTTGATCTTTTTTTTCACATGTAGGCACTTGCCATTTTGAGTGCTGACATTTCAACAGGGAGCAAGTTGTAAGTGATTGTGGCAGTGCCTCAGAATATATGCCTTTGATACGCAATTAGCCCTTTTCCCTCTGGTGTGACGTACAGCTTACTGAAAATCAGGCACTTTTCCACTTCCATTCAATACCAGGGGAAAACTGGACGAATCTAACACCAACAGAAATCCTCACAGAAGACACCTGATCTCTCTGTCTCTTCTTTTTTTTTTTTTTTTTTTTTTTGCTGTCCTCCAGGTCTTGCCCAATGGATTATGCAGTCATTTGACTCACTTTTTCCCAGGTTAGAGGGTATTATCATCCCATTCATTCCCCTGGATGGGTGACAGGTGGTAGGGATAGGATCAGTCACCTAGACCTGGTAGTCTGCATAACCTTCCCCTTATTCCTCATTTTCCATGCAGAGCCTTTCTGGAACCCTGATAAAGCTGTCAGCTGCAAGGAGCATGCATGCTTACACAGATGTACTTAACCCGGTACTAGAGGAACCAGGCAGAGAGGGAGAGGAGTGAGGGGCAAGGTCTGTTCATCTCTTCTGGAGGAAGGAGAGTGTAGCATGAGAACATGGGGAAGTCCAATTTCTGTGGTGGAGACTGGAGAAATCACTGTCTCTGCTTGTGGAAAGAAAGCAGAGCTGCTTGCTCGAAACAGCTTGTGAAAACAAGGGATGACCAGAACATCAGCCTGTTGCATGTCCATCTTCTGTTCCTTAGCTAAGTAGCCACAGGGAGTGGGGGTCATGAAAGTAAAAATCCCTCTAACCACCCTGATGGCTGCCTTAATGATAGCCCATCTCAATAAATGGGGTGTATGGCTGAGAAGGGGCTGATGACTGGCAGGCAGCAGTGGCAAAAGAACAAAAAAATGTATGCATATGTAGTGTGTGTGTGTGTGTGTGTGTGTGTGTGTGTGTGTGTGTGTGTGTGTGTGTGTGTGTGTGTGTGTGTGTGTGTGTGTGTGTGTGTATATCAGCTTAGAAGGAGAAGACTGACAGTCCTAACTCCTTCATAATGGATGGACTACACTCCTCCCAGGTTGTCCATGTACTGACTAAGAGATTCTCTGCTCTCATTCTACCTTTTTAAGCAGATTTACTCTTCTACGTGCACCAATCTAACAAATCCCCATCAGGTGTATATTAATGTAGTTTACTGTTCAATGCTAGCTTTTTAAATAAGGAGATGGCCATCCTCAAGGACTTCCTGTACCTTAAAAACATACACATTTATTTAATTATAGAAAATTTGTTTCAGTGTAGTGGTAATTTTCCTGTCTGAGTTTAATGTCTTGTAAAAGAAAACACAAAGATCAATGCACGTTAGGTTCAAGCAAGGCACCCTTTATTACTTGCAGCAAGGAGACTAAGCATGTAGGTGCAAGGTTTGTCTGATTTTCTATAGTTCAGGCTACTGTTTTTATACAGTTTTTTGCAGGTTCACAGAAAGATGCTATTATTAGATTTACTGCTGACATGGTCAGATAATTGCTGTCTTGCAAAAACATGTTTGAGAAAAACAACCTGGCCTTGGGCTTGTTTCAGCCTTCCTAAGTTTCTCACAATTCTTTCTCTAGTTCCGATATGATACATTCAAGGTACAATCCTGGCCTCAATACGCAATACACATTCTGCTGACTACGTTAGATTTACAGGTGTCTATTGTTCTCTTTTCAGAGCTTCCAGCAGCTGCACATTTTTACACAGAATAAGCAGAATAAATGTATTAACTCTTTTTTATCCCTAATGCATTAAGCCAGCACATTGCAGTTATATATTTTAATGCACTAAGCCTACATATTGCAGTTATACATTTTCCTAAAATGTCTGTCTGTCATTCAGTCTACCTGGTAAAAGTAGACAAGTATCCAGTTGGGACATATCCATATTCATTCAAAATCTCTCCAAATCTCTGTAACTATAAAACCTGTCCATTTTTCTCATAAAACGTGACAACTACCTTAACAAATTAGACTCTTTACTTATTGAACTCAACGACATCATTCGGGTAGATTTCAAATTAATCATCCATTAATTTACAAAAATAACACTACAAACAACAAATAAGCACAGAAGTCCCTGGACATCATTAATATTAACTTTCAAGACAAAATAGTACCTTCCTGTATAGGGTCTCAAATCTGCTTAACCTCGTTCTTACAAAAATAGTGCCAATGTGCTCCACTCCTCTAATTGCCCCCTTACTGGTCATTGGTCATATTAGAAAACCATACCATCATATTCTCTATCAGGACACAGCCTAAGACACCTCAATCCTACTATATTCAGGGATTTTTCTAGGGCTAGTCTTCAAGCATTCTGTGATCATCTAAGGAGATTTAAGAACTCTATATCACAAGAGGACTCCATAGCTAACAAGGGCATGATTTATACTCCTATCTTAACTCCTGGATTTAGACATCTGTTCCTATCAGCCATCCCTGTTTTCTGTCTCTATCCATCCATTTTGTACACTTGTCTATAATTACTTCTGAACAAATCCTAAAATTACTCTAGAAAACTAGAAACTAATGTTCCATGAGTCCAGTCAGCACAAAACACTGCCTCTGTGATTCCCTCATGTGTGTGTGTGTGTGTGTAAAAAAAAAAAAAAATATATATATATTTACAGTTATAACACAGATTATACAGCAAACAGGCACATTTAAGAAGCTATTGTATTATACTGCAAACAGAGTGATATTACACAATATCTTCAATAAGCCGACATTGACATAGAAAGTAAAGTATTGTTGTTGGAAAGGTATTTTTTACTGACCTGATAGTATAGAAGACTTCCCAGCTGCAATGCTAGTGACTCAAGTTTAATTTCCAATTTAGGCACTGGAAAGCCATTTTAGGAGAGAGAAGTGAGTGGGTGATGGTCCATTTATCTTTCTGGGCAGAGGGTATGAGGGGTCCTGTCTCCAATATACCATAGTCCTGGTGTCTGCAGACAAGTTAACATGAAAAGGGAAAGTGTGATAGGTGTGATCATAGAGAAGCTCCTCAGCATTTAGAATGTTCAATATGGGTATTGGGTGTAAGGATTACACAACAAGCATTTGTCAGTGCTGAATACTGAATTGTACTGGTCCTAGACTGCAGCATTGTGGTAAGACTGAGGGAGAGATGAAAACGTATGAGGTAGTATATACTGCACAAACCACACTATAAAAAAAGTAAATATGAAGTGTGGTGTAACAGCTTGCTGTCGTACCTGTACTTTTCTAAATTTCATAATTGCTTATTGCTTTGCTTTGTGCATCATATAACTTGTAACTAAATCATTCTTCTTCCTCCTGCCAAGTATTCCTGACAGTGACCTGGCATTGCAGAATAGACTGCCCTTGCATATGGCTCTGCACTTAAGGGTGTAGATCTCTGCTCTTGACTATGCGGAATTGTCATCAGTCAGCGTCTCATACCTTTCACATCACCATACAGATAATGCTCACTGCCCTTTTCACCCTGACATTGAGCACTGTTTGATTGCCCATTCCATAGCTGGTGACTTTGCCATTTAGGTTTGGCATCAAAAACACAAAATAAAAAACTGAATATAAAGACAAAAAGCAAAAGCTGAGTCCAAAGGAGAACAACACAGCCGAACTTAATATTCAAACCACGTTTAATACGATGTAAGCACTTTCATTTTTAAACTTTAAAAACTTCTTCAGACATAGTTCTAAACATAGAGTGCTTCTTAAATATCAAAGAGAGGCAAGACATGTGATCACTAGCCCCAGATGAAAAATGTAAAGACATATCCACATACTATGTATATGCTTAAACAGTTTGTGTTTAAAAATTGCAAGCAATAATAAATAATGCAAAGATCAACACCATAAACCTAAAAAAGTTCAGATAGCCTATATAGGTTGTCTAAATAGTTTAAAAATACATTTCTATCTAAATACATGTATTCTACTCATAAGGTTAAAAAATAAAAACCTTTGAATTATTTTTTTTTAATCTCTCAAAAGCTTTTAACTTTAACATGGGGGTTATGCTAACTGCTTCATTAAGTCCTGGGTGTCTATAGGCTTCAAGTCGCAATTCCCATATTACCTCCTGTCTCTCCAAATATACTGACCAAGGACCTCCTGTTGGATTCCTCTCCACCTTTTCTAACACACTAAATTTAAAAGTGTGTTCAGGGAAGTTCTCCAAGTGTCTAAAAAGAGCATTAGTTGTCTTTTTCTTCTTTATGTCATAAGTATGCTCATAAATCTGGTTACGCAATCTTCGTTCAGTTTTTTCTACATAAAAACCTTCACAGTTTAGGCATCGAGCCCCATAAATCACCATCATAGTGTCCCAGTTATACCTCCCTTGAACTTTGATAGCCTTCCCTTTAATTATTATGCTGTCACCCTCCAAAACATATCTACACATACTACATTGCCCACACTTAGTGATTCTTGGATAAATGACCTTTTTGGTGGCTTTTCTTTCCACCATGTTCTTTATGTTCATCCCCCTTATATAAATAATGGAGGGCTCACTTCCCAGAATATTTAATATACTAATATTCTCACGAAAGATATTCCAGTTTTTTTGCATTATCCACTTAATTCTAGAACTATCCCTACTAAATGCAATTACCAGTGCACTTGTATAGTTCTTTAAATCACTGTTCTGGTTAGCAGTTGTTCTGTCAACTACCCCCTGTCCTACCAATATAGGTTTATAATAACCTGTCTCCCTTTTAAAACAAACCTCATCAATTAATTCACATACCATTAGATGGGGATAACCCCTCTTTTCAAACATACTCGCTAATGTTTCACATTGCTTTAAAAAAATCATTGCCCAAACTACTCATATGGGCAGCCCTGACAAGCTGCGCCTTTACCACTGCCCTTTTCTGTTTGAATGGGCGGCAGCTTGAGAAATGTAGCAACGTATTAGAATATATGAGCTTCCAGTACACACTAGCATTGTATCTTCCTAAATCCCTGTTTTTTTCTATCAGAACATCCAAGTATGGCATACTATCCTGATTATAAGAATGTGTGAAAGCCAGAAAGTCTGTACTTGCATTAATGTAGTGAATAAATTACATTAATTCAGGGGACCCCTTTACTCCAAATAAGGAAGATGTCATCCAGGTAGCATAAATAAAACTTTATAGCAATGTTATGCTGACTACTAAAGACATACCTACACTCCCATTTCAGCATAACAACATTTGCTAAGAATGAACCCACCAGGGACTCCATTGCCACCCCTTCTTTTTGTTTGAATATATTGTTCTCAAAATATATAAAGTTCTTCTTTAAGACTATCTCTAATAATTCAATAGCATTATTGATGTTCCCTTGTTCAATTCCATTTCTTTGTAAGTAATCTTGTGTACATTCTAAAGCTATATTGTGGAATGACAGTATAAAGATCCTGTACATCTATAGTCACCATAAAATCATCTTCATTATAACTGACATCATTCATCTTGTTCAGTAAGTCCCAGGAGTCCCTGCACAGGTACATTTCCTTCCCAATTAAATGTTTAAACTTACTGTCTTTGTATTGGGTGCATGCCTGATCCTCTCTCATCCACTATTGGTCTAAGTGGTGGATTTTCTATGGATTTATGCATTTTAGGGACCCCAAACATCATGGGTGTTCTAGGGGCTAAGATATTTAAGTATTTAAACTCATCTGCTGAAATTCTCCCCTCTATGAACATGTCTCATAATTGGTTGTTAGTGTTGACATATGCTCTGTTTAATTCTGAATCACTGACCAATTCATAAGCATCACTCTGCAATATAATGTTTATACAAATGTTAGAACCATCCTGTGTCATGATAATAATACCCCCATCTGGTTTCATAGCTCTTAGTTTATTGTTTTATTGTTTCTTTGATATTTAAGAAGCACTCTGTGTTTAGAACTATGGCTGAAGAAGCTTTTAAAGTTTAACAATGAAAGCGCTTACATTGTATTAAACTTAGTTTGAATTTTAAGTTTGGCTGTGTTGTCCTTTGGACATGTCTTTTGCTTTTTGTATTTAGGTTTGGCATACTAAAGGTATGCTAAAGTCAGTCTGTTATGTTGCACATGGTCTGATGTATGTCAGAGTACAGTATTACCCCAGGATTTTTATGTGCCATGTTTATTCATGTTGATAATCTTAGGTAAGTTATATGTGGAGTGTTGCCACTGCATGCCAAGCATCCCAATATTTGCCACACAGCGTATGATGCTTGCTCATAACTCTCAAATGGCTGGGCAATTCATTTGTTCAGTGTAGATGTTTCTTCCTTGCTTCAATCTCCCAGTACAGTCACACTGGTTGACCCTCATACACTGTGCCACTGTTCTACAGACTGCTGACAGGATAGCCCACTCTTTAGTCCACATGGTTATGTAGCAAGTGTGTCTCAGATCTATATATCACTTTTATATTGCCATTGCTTAGCTGATTGCATTATACCTCCTTCAGAGCCTGTGCTGAGAAGTGCTGTAGCACAACCTAGTGATCGTTTTCTTGTTTTGTTTTTCTCTTCATCACTGTCATCTTGTTCTTGTTCTTTTTTTTTTTTTTGCTCCAGAATGTTTTATTTTATTAACATATTTGCATAGCTTAATTAAAATATTAAATACATTTTATAAAATCATACAATTTAAGTACAATATGTATTTCAGAAAAAAAAAAAAAAAACAAAATCAAACTATTTACAATATGGACAGGTTGCCTGAGACTTGGATAAAAGTAAATGACACAAGCTATGACAAATCAAACATTTAGCAGTTTAGAGTATTGTGCAATTTTTATCTTTCTTTTCCATTTTACTTCACCTTCTTTTCTTTTCTTTCTTCTTTCACGTCTTTCTTCTTATACCCCTCTTGTTTTTCCTTCCCCCTTTTTATCTTCTATACTGTTTTTAAGTATAGGTCTATGATAAAAAAATTCAATGAGGTCTAACATGTTCAACCAAGGATTGTAACTAAAGTTATTATAAAAACTTATAGTCTTCTTTATTGTTGCTTTTTTATTAGCAATGTCTTTCAAGGAGATAAGGAAATCTTCAAACTGTGGTATTGAAGATTTTTTTCCATTTTCTTGTAATGTTTTTCCTAGCCACAGGAAGAATTGTCCAAGTTAAATGAAAAGGCTTTTTTTGCAATTTTCATTTCTAAAATATTAAATAATACTAACTCCCTTGTTATAATGAAGGAGTCAGACTATGAAGCTTTAAGAAAGTCTTGAATCTTTTCCAAATAATTACACAATAGTGGACACTCATAAAACATATGTGACCAGTTAGCATTACAGCATTGCTTGCATCTCCATTATTCAGTTTTATTTTCTAACTTTAGCAACTCTAATATGAGTCAAAAAGACTCTATGTATAAATTTCCAGGTGAAAATTCACCAGTAAAGAAACCAAGATGTGTTTTGAAGAAAAGAAGTACTTGCATTATGTTTTGTTCAGTAGGAGATATTTGGTGTTCTTTTGTGATAGAATTCAATAATTTGTCATTCAAATTATTTTTTGTGAAAATAGTATGCAATCTGGAGATCGAATTATTAATTTCCTGATTTTTGTATACAATTTCACTTAACATTTTTACCAATTCTGGAATTTCTTTACATACAGAATTAAACAAATAAGATAATTTATTATGAATAAATGTAGTGAGTAATTGTAAATGAGTCGAGTCTCTAATATCTACATTAAATTCTAAACAGAAAGATTCTAAGGATTTAATTTTAACTCCTTCAAAACACTGATACCAGCAATAAAATTGTTTTCTTTCCCATTCATAGAGCATATGAGTTGGCGGTTTATCATTAAAATTATTTGCTAATGAAAATGGGATAAGGGATTCAAACCATAAATTATAATTTAAATTATTTGATATTATTTTTTTAAATCTTTAAAATAAGGTTTATAGAATTTGATTTAGAAGGAGGATAAATTCTGAAATTAATACAGTTGCAAATAATTATCCAAACTGGATTGTTAAAATTTAGGAATTTCAATTTATTCATATTAAGCAAATGATAATGTAATGTTTTCCAATTTGCACTATAGTTTCTGTCTATCCAATTAATTATAGTTTTATGAATTGTTGCTTCCACATATGTGTCTATACTCAGAAAATTAATACTTCCAAGATTCTAAAATGATGATTTAAACTTAGTCTAGGTCTGTTTGGATACCACAAAATATATAAAAGTAATTTATTTATTCTTTTAATTTGATTTGTATTGGGTGGCATTGCAAAAGATTGAGTAATGTATAATATTTTCAGAAACAGAGTCATTTTAATTAATTGTAATCTATCTTCAAATGAAATGAAGATTTTGCTTCGGGAGTTAATTAAATTAGACAACATAATTATGACTTTTTCATAGTTAGAATTTATAGTTTCTTCCATTGATTTTAATATATGAATTTCTAAATAAATTAACTTTGAAGATTATTTGCTAATTATGTAATGATCTGAATTCAAAATACTTTTTATTAATAACAAGATAAGATTTCAAATTATTAAAGTGTATATTTGAAATTTCTTGAAATTGTTCTATAATGAGTTTCAATTCTTTTAGAGTTTCATTAGAAGTTTGTAGAGTTAACATAATATCTCCTGCAAATAGCATTATTTTAGAGCTATAGTCTTGATTTATTTCAAGGCACTGGATATTAGAATCAGGTTTAATTAAAATTGCAAAAATGTAATAGCTAAATCAAATAACAAAAGAGAAAGAGTGCAACTTTGTTTGGTTCCATTTGTTATGCTTATAGAGTTTGAAGTGAATAGATCTAGCTTCCCATAAGCTTTACTATTGCTATAGATAGCTGTTAGTATTGATACAAACTGAGGTGGAAAATCAAACAAATTCAATACTTTGAATAAGTAATTCCAATTTAGAGAATCACATGCTTTTCTAATGTGTAAGGTAATGAAGAGATATTCATGCTTTCTGATATTCCCCATCTATAAGAGTCATTTTCTTTTGATGTTATCAGATATTTGTCTTTTATAAATAAAACCTGATTGAGTTAAGCTAATTAAACTGGGTAAAATTGTTTTCAATCTGTCTGCTAAGATAGGCATAACATTTTATAGACTACATTCAATAAAGAAATAGGTCTATATGCAAGACATATTTATGTGTTTTTATATTTTTTATAATAGGTATTATCAAGTAATAATGCCAAGATGGAGGCAAACGTTTTTGATTTTTGTACAACTATCATAACATTATGTAATTGTGCTATGATTGTTTGTGGAAATAGTTTATATGCAATAATTCCATCATTTCCAGTAGCTTTATTAGATTTAAGAACTTTTATTTTTTGGTTTATTTTCTGAAGAGTTATATGTTTTAATAAATTACCTTTAAGAATGGGAGTAATCTTATTTATTAATGATTGATTAATTATTGATGTTAAACGTATTTCTTTTTGTACTACATTTTGATTTAAGGATTGATATTAAATTCTAAAAGCTTCCAATATATCTCCAACATCCATGTATGTTTTATTTGTTATATGATTTCTTATTTGTTTAATGCTATAAGAATTGGCTTGAATCTTAATTCCTTTTGTAATATTATTTAGATACTTTGGAGACAGTGAGTAAGAAGCTATTTTTTTAATTTTTCTAATGCTAATTCAGTTTTGTCAGGTAAAAGCTCATTATATTTTTTATTAAGGGCATTTATTTCCTCCTTGTTGAATGTGGACCCCCCTTTTTTTTACTGTCTTGTAATTTTGAGCATGCCGTAGTTCTTTATTCCATTTATTTAGTTTATGTTTATACCAAGATATTGATTGGCCATAAATATAAGCTTTAAAAGAGTACCAAACCACAACTAAATTGAAATCAGAAGTATTATTAACATGCATAACATTATCTATTTCAGCAAGTAACCAGGTTTTATATTCTTTCATTCTGGTAATATATGTCACCATTCTGGAAATTGTATTTATTTATTTTTTATTTATTTTACATTTGTTACCAGATAGGTGTCCATCTGGGCTGGAAGCCCATTTTCACTGGAGACCCAGGGAGAAAGGCTCCAACATTTAAGTAATATGTAAACAACTAATACAAAAATTTAAGACAGTGTGATATTCCTCAGGAATTATAGCAAAAAGAAAACAAAAAAAATTTCATCAGGTAAAATTCTAGTACAATAGTATTCATCCTCCAAACAAAAAGAATAGACTTACTATGAACAACAGTGGGGTGAGACAATACACCTGGAGTGTGATGTAGGATCAACAGACTGAAGAAATTGAAGCAAGTAACATGGTTGACAAAATGATCAGGGGCAGGGAAGAAGAAAAATATGATTCCTGTTCTGGGTTAGAGCAGGGGCAGAACCAGTGGTTGGTAATGTGATATTTTAGACTTTGCTTAACTTTGGAGGTGTCATTAAGTCTGAGTATGTGTTGAGGTAATAGGTTCCAAGACTTAGATACTTTATTGGAATAGAGTGAGTTCCCAAAACTGTTTATGGAATTAGATTCTTTTAGCAGACGTTTATCAGAGGAGCGTAGGTCTCTGAGGTTAGACTTAACTTGGACTAAGTTTAGTAGGGCTGGACAGTTATTTGGTTTTGTTAAAATGGTAAGGGAAACAGTGAGTTGCTTTAGTTGCATTAGATTAGGTAGCTCAATCCAGTTAATTTTTTTTGGGGCTAGGTAGTGGTGGTCCCTACAAGATATGTTGGAAGCAAATTTAACTATTTTATTGTAACATGCCTCTAGATAGTTTAGGTTGGTCTTATGTAAGTTAGTAAAGATTTGTGAAGAGTAGAGGAGAGAGTAAAGACAAAATGACCTGGCAGTGGCTAGTGTAGAGACACTGGTGAGGTAGGGTTTAGCTCTATAGAGTTGACCTAATTTGATATGAACTTTTTAATAGTTATTTCTATGTGTTTGTCAAGTTTTAGGTGACTGTCTATTGTGACACTGAGGAGTTTGGTATGTTCTACAGGTTTAATAGCAGTTTGGTTGGAGGAGTAAATGGTGAGTGAAGGATATTTATTAGTGGTCTTGTTTCTGGTGAAGACCACGAGTTTATTTTTTTTGGGTTGAGGATGAGTTCATTGTCTGCGAGGTAGGTTTCCAGATCTAAAATACATTTTTGTGTTTTTTCTTGTAGTTTGAAGGTAGTGGATGCAGAGCAGATGAGGGTGGCATCATCTGCATATTGGACTATGGTGGCATGCTAAGTGGCTGAGGAAAGTTTGTTAATGAATATGGTGAAAAGAAGGGGGCCTAAAATGGAACATTGTGGAACTCTAACAAAGATGGGCAGGAGGGGGGAGAGGTTATTATCCCATTTGGTGGATTGTTGTCTATTGGAAAGGTAACTATGGAACCAGTGAAGGGGTGAGGAGCTCAAGTTGTAAATGGTAAGTTTGTTAAGAAGTTTTTGATGGCAGACAGTGTCAAAAGCCTTTGACATGTCTAGAAAGACTGAGGAGACAAAAAGGCCTTCATTTTTAAAGAGGTTTACTGTGTTGGTGAAACTAATCAAGGCAGTACTGGTGCTGTGCTTGGGTCTGAAACCATGCTGAGTGTTGGCTAGCATGTTGTTATTTAGTAAGTAATTAAGTAATTGATGGTAGATGCATTTTTGCAAGATTTTAGCTAGGGGAGAAAGGAGAGCAATGGAACGATAGTTAGAGAAATCAGTGATGGGCAACCTTTGTGGACTGGGATGATATGAGAGATCTTCCAGATAGTGGGGACATACTTCTCAGAGATGGAATGACTGATGAGAATGGATACAGGATAGCAAATAGATGAAGCAGCTAGTTTTAGAAACTAATTTGGGAGAAGGTTCTCAGCTGGTGATGAGGGTTTAAGGTTTGTAAGAAGCTTTTTGATGTAGTTAGTCTGGACTACAGATATAGAGAAAGAGTTAGGGGAATTGGTGGGATTGAGGGTGGTTAGAGGTACATTGGGGTTATTTTGTATGAGGGATGTTATAGAGTTGATGAAGTGTGAGTTGAATTGTGAGGCTAGGCTATCTATGGTATTTGAAGAGGCCGGGGGTGTGGTGGAGGATCTGCCAGGCTTAACGAGGTGGTTGATGCTTTGCCAGAATTCTGAGGGGGTTATGTATGTGCTTCTGCTGTGAGTTTAGGAAAAATATTTTTTTGTCAAGTATAATCTGTTTTTTAGCTTAGTTACATAGTTGTTTATATGTTAGCAGATCTGTTGTGTTTTTAGTTAGGTGGTAGGTTGACCAGGCTTTGTCACATTGTTTTAATAGGGCTTTGGAGTTGTTGGTTAACCATGGTGTATGTTTGAGTTTGGTACGAATTTTCCTAATGGGGGCCAAGTTATTAAGCACATTCAGGAAAGCCCTGTTGAAATATTGAACTGCTAGATCAAGCTGGAGGGTTTTTAGAGGGCTCCAGTCATACTGCTGGAGAAGAGTGTTAAATAAAGGAGAGAATTTTTTTTTGTTGTGAATGAGTTTAAAAATAATATTATTGGGGTTGTGGAATTTTTTTCTGAGAATGAAAGTAGGTGTGTGGTCACTAAGGGTATCTGGGAGGCAGCCCGCAATGTGACCAGAGATTGATTTATTTATGAGAATTCAATCAAGGATAGACTGCTTGTTAAACTAGTATGCAGTGGCAGCATGGAATTCATGTAGTTTATTAAGTATACTTATCAGGTTGAAGTTAATTAGGAGTAGGTCATTGTTGTTGGAATTGATATAAGGAGAATTGCTAGAGTTGTTGTTGTGGGTAGTGGGAAAATATGGTGGGTTAGGGGTGAGGGGACCAGGGTTAGGGTGGATGTCTTTCTGCAATTTAATGTAAGTTAGGGAGTGAAGCAAAAGATGTGATAGCTTCTTGAGCAGCTGATAGTATTTAAGGGAAGGGATGCAGGAGAGTAGGGGGGGGGACATATCTGAAAGTTGCGAGAAATTAAACATTTGCTCTGAAGAGGTGAGCAAAGATAGTAATATTTGAGTTGAGCTTGTTACAGCTAAAATGTAGGGGAAGAGTTAGTGATTGGTAGAAGTAATGTTGAGAGCAGTGAAGAAGATTGTAGTACTTGCACATAGGAGAATGCACAGTAGGGAGGATAAAGCAAATAAGGAGTATGTATTACTCATGTTGGAAAGTATAGCAGAATAGGTTGAGAGGTGGAAGGAATAAATAATGGTGAGGAGTAGTGGGAAGGTCAGAGTAAACAGTGAGATGTTGGGAGGGGTTAGGAACTGGGTTATGGGTGGGTGTGTAGTAAGGGTTTGGGAATGAAGTGTAATTGGATGAGTGTGTCAGATGGTGAGGGTTGGAAAGGATAAATTTGGGGATATGGGGGGCGGGTGGGAATCGGGATGGGTAGGGTGGCAGAGTGAGCCCGAGCATAGCGAGGGCAAATGGAGGAGGATGCACCAATCAGAAGAGCGAATATCAGCAGAAAAACTATCATTCAAGTAACCAGCCACAGGTCAGTGCTAGCCAAGACAAGTATTGTTTAAAGCTGCTGCGTTCAGCCTATATACAGAGCTAATGCACCAAAGTAATGTAGTGAAACAAGATTTTCACTACGAGTGAAAAATTTGACCAGTTAGAGAGAGGATGGAAAACAGTAGAGTGAGAGATGGGTGGCAGGGGGTTTCAGCATTCCTGTTTGTGTGCATGCCACAGCTGCATAAGCAGACTCGTAAACAAGATTTAAAGGTAGGTGGTTATACAAAGTAAAATAGGGCCATACACTTTAATGTCATCTATTTGGTTTATTGATTGGAGGAGCAGGATAATATGCCCTCCGGGACTTTTGCGATGGGCTCTGTTCAGGTAAAAGAATAGTAGAAGCGATGACTTTATTTATTTATTTTATTTATTGACGTTTGTTGACCAGGAAAGTCCACCAGGTTATAAACCCATTTTCAGTGGAGGCCCGGGGAGAAAAGCTCCAAGAGTGATTATAAGACATGATGTCCCATCATATGAGCAAGTACATACAGAGTGTACAAGAAACACCAGTTACAGTTACAATTATACATCAAGGATCAGTTGCAAGTACAAGTAAACATCATACATATAACAATTATTTACAGAAGTTTTTAAAGATAGTTACAATATAGAAATTATAAGCATGTACGGGCAGTGTGTCAACAACATTCATATCTCCTTTTTGGTAAATACTTTAGTCAATAATGCTGCTAGAAGAGCAGATTGATGTAGCATGTAGATTAATAAAATCTAGAGCTACAGCAAAAGAAAAACCTAGGGATAATAACAGAGATGGATGAACTAAAGGACATTTTGTGATAGTGAGTAGTGACAGAGATAGTGACCTATTTAATGTGGTTTAGGCCAGTAGATGCAGGAACATGTTTGATTATTGAGGTAATGGGATTTTAGTGCAGTTTTGTATACTTTTAAGAAGTCTGCTACAGTAATGGAAGAGGGCAATGCATTCCAAGCTTTGGCAATGATGAAGAAATAGAGGCTTTGTCCTGCACGTTTGTTGGGCTTAGATATGTTTAGGAGCTGTTTGCTTGAGGACCTAAGATTACACATAAGGGTATATGTGTGTAGGATGGTCTGAAGAGAGGGGCAAAAGTTGGGGTTATATAGTAGTTTGTGGGTGAGTGTCATTTGGGAGTACTGTAGACAGTGGGCGAAGTTGAGCCAGTTTATACTTTTTATGGCAAGACAATGATGGGATGGGTTGGCATGTTGCAGGCAAACTTTGCTATTTTGTAGTAGCAGGACTGTAATTTGTTTTTGAGAGTTGTATGTATATTAGTAAAAATGGGGCTACCATAAAGAAGGGTGGGGAGGAGAAGAGAGTTGGCCATTTTTAACCTGGTAGGTATGTTCATAAAATATTTATGCCTGTATAGCTTACCAAGTTTGAAATGGGTTTTCTTCATTGCATTATAGGTTCATAGGTTCATACGTAGGTATTCTGCCCAAGGGCCTACGTAAGCCTAGCCAACAAGGTTCAATGGCTTACGCCACCCAAGAAAGTTATTTTCCTGTGCCACTGTTGAGCAGAGACACAGAAGTGATCCCTGGGGTGTATTTCCTATTTCCCATCCACTTATCAAGATTTTTCTTGAAGAGTGCTAATGAAGAACTTTGCTTGACATAGATAGGTAGCCTGTTCCAGAGAATGGGAAGTCTCTGGGACAGGAATCTATCCGTCCAACATGTCCTGTTTATTGTGGTGACAAGGTTTAAGTCCCTAGAGCATGTAGCTCGGAGGGATTGGGATTTCTTTAGGTTTAGCATGTCCAACAGCTCTGGATTTGACATAGCTTTATATGTTAGGCAGGGATCACCTCGGAGTAGGTGATATTCTACTGAGTAAAGCTGGAGTTTTTTGAGACGGTCAGTGTAGGACATTTGTTTGAGGCCAGTAATCCTCTTTGTGAGGTACTTCTGTGGCCTTTCCAGCTGCTGCAGATGTCTTGTGAGGTACATTCCAAAAGGGGCGTTGTACTCTATAATAGGTCTAATGAGTGTTGAGTAGAGGGGAACAATGACCTCTTTTTTCCTGGATGAGAACCCTTTTATGATGAGGTGTGCCACGTAGAAGGACTTCCTGACTACTTCGGCGATGTGACTATCAAAGGAGAGACTACTGTTCACCTGGGTCCCAAGGTCTCTTATCACATATTCGGTGTTAAGTAGATTGCTGCCTATGTGATAGTTCATGGGTACAGAGTTTTTACCAAAGGGGACGACACTGCACTTTTTGGCATTGAGCTTGAGGCCATGGCTCTGACACCAGGCATCTGTCTCAGCAAGGACCTTCTGTAGGATGTCCACATCATTTGGGGACTTGACTATGGCTCCTAGTTTGCAGTCACCTGCGAACTTCATTAGCCAGAGTCCTTCTGTGTTAGCCTGTATTTCAGAGAAGTAGATACCAAACAGGAGAGGTCCCAGGACTGAACCCTGTAGTACTCCACTTGTCACTGGTTTGAGGTCAGATTTGGAGTCTGCAACTTTTACAGTGTGGGTTCTGTCAGTGAGCCAGATGGCAACCCATCTTGTGACATAGGGATTTATACCTAGTTTAGTGAGTTTAGCTATAATTCCAGAATGGGGGATGGTGTCAAAAGCCTTGGCGAGGTCAAGATAGGCTGTGTGAACCACCTTGGCCACATCTATGGCTTTGGTGTCTGCCTCAAAGAAGTCGATCAGGTTCAGGAGGCATGATCTGCCTTTCACAAACCTGAACTGGTTGGCATCTAGAGTTTGGAAGTTACCAATGTCTTTCTTTATGAGTTCCATGATGACACGTTCCATGGCCTTGCAGACTAGGCTCATCAGGCTAATAGGTCGATAGTTCCCAGGATCAGTGGTGGCTCCTCCTTTGTGGAGTCGGATAACTGATGCTGTGCACCATTCAGTGGGCACAAAACCTGATGCGAGGCTATTATTGAACATGGTGCTTAAGTGGGGAGCCAGTTCATTCTGAAGTTTGTGTAAAATGCAGCCTGGAATGTTGTCCGGTCCCATGGATGCTGTATTTTTGGCTTTAGAGAGTGCAGCTTTTACCTGCGTAGTTGTGATTACAGGGACTCTGCATTCTTCCTGCATAGATATGGGCCCTTTGGGGGGTGAGGGGGGTAAAGTTAGCACTGAATCTATCTGCCAGGATGTTGGCAATATCAGTTGGTTCTGTAATTTTCATGCCATTGTGCTGTAACTCAGAGCAGATCTGGGTGTTGCCATCGAGATTCTTGACATAGCTATAAAATACTTTGTGGTTGTTCTTAGAATTAGTGGCAATTTTGTTTTCATAGCTAGCTTTGGAGGATCTTGTAAGGGATCTCAGCTTCTTACTGAGGCTGACCAGGGAGCTCCTCTACTCATGGGATTTTACTCTCTTTTGCAACAGTTTCTTCCTTCTGTTGTACAGTTTATTTATGGCAGGGGACCACCAGTTTGGCTTCCTTTTTTTTGGAGGATAGCATCTTGATTCTCTTTTGGATAGCATGATCCATGCACTCATGTAAGTGCTTATAGAGTGCATTTGTGTAGGATTCTTCAGTTGTAACTGTATTGTCCATCTGCATGGGTGTCATGAAGTTCACCACTTTTGTCTTATGAAGCATGAAGTTGGCTTTGGAGAAATTTTTTACCGTGGTTTCCTTAATGGGGGGTGGTGGTGGGATGTGGATATCAAGGGTGATTAGCTTATGGTTGGATCGGACCAACGAGGAGCTGACTTCAGGTGTGGAACACCGGTTACTCATGTTAGTAATGACTAGGTCTAGGATATTGTTGCCCCTGTTGGGGGTGTGGATAAGTTGATCCAGGGCATTGGAGTTTATGAATTCCAGAAAGCGTTGAGCTATGGAGTTGGTACATGAGTAGTTTTCCCAGTTAATGGTGGGGTAGTTGAAGTCGCCCATTATTAGGGTGTTTGGTTGAACCGTAATATTTTCCAGTACATCAAGAAAAAAGGAGTGGGAATCCTGGGGCATGGTGGGGGATCTGTAGCAAGCTACAATTTGGATTGCAGTTTTGCTGAGAGTTAGTTGCACTTGGATAACTTCAGATGTATTATGCTGAGCAACTAGCCTGGAGGTGTGGATATCCTTAATGAATATGGACACACCTCCGCCTTTGGTGTTTCGGTCCAGGTTACAGGGCCAAAAAGTGTGGTATGAGTTATAGCCTGGTAGTGCAGGGGTGCTCTCTGGAGCCTTGAAGCAGGTCTCAGTCACTGCACAGATATCGATGTTCTCCATTTTAAGGAGTGCCTCGAGAGAATGCATTTTGAGATTTAGTCTTCTAGCATTGAGTAGCATTACCCTTATGAATGTGATTATCAAAGGAGAGTTTGTCATCAATTGTGATGTCCAGAAGTTTTGATGATTTTACTCGTTCTATTTTGGTATTGTTTTATGAGAAACTTTTGAAGTCCTGATTTAAAGGTTTGGATGAAAATATTAAGAGTTTTGATTTTTTTTGTTCAACAAAAATTAAAATGGTAAAACAACACCAGGCTCTCATTCAGATAAAAATGTCCTTTTATTAAACAGATTAACCATTAACGCTTTCGCAGTTACAATACAGCTTCTTCAGATGTTCAACTAACAGCTAATTCCCTCTCATTTATTTCTGTGTATATATATATATATATATATATATATATATATATATATATATATATATATATATATATATATACATATATATATATATATATATATATATATATATATATATATATATATATATATATATATAGATATGTATATGTATATGTGTGTGTGTGTGTGTGTGTATGTCACACAAACCTATTTGAAATAGGGCATGCTTTCAACATTAATTATATTGATACCTTCTCATTTAGACCAGATATATTTATATGTGTGTTACATCACTCTTCATAAACCTATTTAAAAAGTGGATGTGCTTTCAACATTGGCTGTATTGGTACCTTATCATTTGGACCAGATCCCACATCTGCTCTTAGCCTAATTATCCATTTACTCTCCAAACATTCAGTCTCATTTCATATATCACCCTTTCTTAAGCTTTCTTCCACCTTATCAATGACTAAGAACTTAAACTTATGCTCTATCGAAGCTTCTGTAATGTGTTTGGCTAGTGCACTTTTCAAAGTGGCATTCCTAATATCATTTAAATGTTCACGTATATGCTCCTTTAAACATCTATCTGTTTTCCCCACATAAAATTTTCTACATACAATACATACTGATAGATAGACTATATGAATGCTATGACATGTGGCATTCACATTAAACCTATAAACCTTACCTTGATCTGGATGCAAAAACTCCCTTGTTTCATTTATATAATTACAATAATTACAATGAAGACATGGTTTAGTAGTATATTTTTTAGAATTCTTTTTGTAATTACTTTGTCTGTACCCCATAAGATGTTTGGGGTAACACAATAACTGTCTCAGCGACTTCTTTATCTTATAAACAACATATGCAACTTCACTTATTATATTTTTAATTCAACATTTGTAGTCATTATGCCCTAGCATTTTCTAATCACATCTACTATCCCTTTTGAATCTCTAGAATATGTCACCTGTACTCTACATTTACAGTCTTGATGCTTCTTTTTAAAGACGGGGATTTCTTGAAAAATACGGTCTCCCAGCATAATAAGATTGGTGTAGCTATTGGCACATGACATGCCCATAGTACACCATCTTTTTGCAAATAATAATTCTTATCAGATAAGAAAACATTATTATATAAAATCATTTCTATTAATGTTAAAACTAACTTAGCCTTCTTGGTGGAAAAACAATTCACATTATTCAAGAATTTACTAACCCACTCAATTTCTACTGTATTTGGTCTACTTGTTTTTCGGCTTTTCCCTGTTCGGGGTCGCAACAGTGGAACTCCAGTCCGCTAATGATTAGCAGTAGATTTTTACGTGCCGAGTTGCCAGCCCTGATGCACAACCTTCAACAAAGGTATGCCCATTCACGCATGTCTCCACACAGAAGACGCTCTAGCTGAGAATCGAACAGGACAACGTCTTATAACAGTAAAAAGTGACTGTACATCCGTAGTTACTAAAAACCATTCCCCCCTTTTAAAAATAGGTTGAGTAAATTCAAATAAATCACTTAAGAACTGTCAAGAATCTTGCAAAATATGAATATTTGGATTGCTTGTTTTGTCATTTGACAGATTGTTTCTTGTCAGAAAGATAGTTGTAAAACCAAGCCAGTGAGTGTGAGGAGCAATTTAAGGACTTGAGTTGTAGTAGTAGTTTAGGGTGTGATACTGTATTGAAAGCCTTAGGTAGATCCAGTAAGATAAGTGAGGTTATTAGACCAGCATCTAAGGCTTTGTTAACAGTACTGATGAATGAAAATAAGGAAATGATAGTGCTGTGTGCACGGCGGAAGCCATGTTGAATGGGGGCAAGTAAGTTATTGTTGATGAGATATTTTAGCAGTTGAGTGTGTATACACTTTTCTAGGATTTTAGATAGAGGAGAGAGTATAGAGATGGGCCAGTAATTAGATAGATCACTAGCATTACCACCCTTATGTAGCAGAGTTATAATAGATTTTTTTCCAGAGTTGTGGAATGCATGATTCGGAGATGGAGCGATTAATGAGAATGCTAACAGGGTATGCTATAGCATCTGCAGCAAGTTTTAAGTATTCTGATGGAAGTCTATCAGCAGAGGGGGAACATGGCTTCAGGTTAGTTAACAATTTATGCATTAGAGAGGTGGGGACCAGTTGTATAATAAAAGTACAAGTGGATGAGCTACTGTTTGAGGTGTTATTTAATCGGAGGGAGTATGTGTTTGACTTAGGAGAGGGGAGATTTGAGTTGCTATCTGAACTGTTTGAGGTAGAGTTTGTTTGAGTAGAGAAATCATTAACAAGTTTTTGAATGGTTTCAATGAAGTGGGTGTTGAAGTCCTGGGCAATTCCTCGGGGGGGTCTTTATCAAGGATTTTGTTGGTTTCCAGGATTAAGAAGTGAGGTGATAGAGTTCCAGAATTTTTGGGGATTGTTGTTTTGGGAGTCTAGTTGAGAGGAGAAATAGTTTATTTTGTCAGTAAAGACTAGCTTTTTAGCAGTGTTACGGAGTTGTTTGTATTTTATTTCATTTTGTGAGGTTCTGTTTTTACGCCATTCATTCCATGCTCTGTCCTTAGCAATGAGCATTTGTATATTATATTTGTTTAGTATATTTTGTTAGCCAAGGGGCATGGTTATACTTAATTATCTTTGTTCGCATAGGGGTGAGACTGTTGACAGTATTAAGAAAGATGTTATTACAGTAATCTACTACTTCATCTAGTGGTAGGATTTTAGTTGGGTGCTAGTAGTGGGCATTTAAAGTGTCTATAAATACCTTTTGAGTGAAATGGGTAAGATTTCTAGAAGTTTTATACAGATGAGCTTTTGCTGCTTGCATCTGGGTTCTGTGGGTGAAGGCAGGTAGATGGTCACTAGAGATACTTGGGAGGGTTCCTGTGTGAGTGTATTTGTGATGGTGTGAGATGAGAATCCAGTCAAGGGTAGATTCAGTTTGTTTATTTACTATATGTTTGGGATCTTTGATGAGTTGGGTAAACCTATACAAGTTTATACTATTAGAGGGGTAGTTAGAGATGAGAGTTTGCCACTTTATGATTGTGTCACCCAGGATAATGGTTTCATTAGAGATATTTTGGGTTGCCCAGGAGAGAAAATCTTCTAAAATGGGTATATTTTGATCTGGGGGAATATATAGTTCTATAATACATATTTGTTTTCTTTTGTTAATATTGAGTATTGCTGGTAGTAGTTCTATGTTTCCAAAGATTGGCACAGGTTTGGAAAATTGAGTAATAGTTATAGAGTCATGGTAGATCAATGCAATGCTATCACCTTTTTTGTGGAGATGGTCATGTAAGTATGTTGTACCCTGGGGGGATTATTTCAGTATCAGATAAATGTGGTTTCAACCATGTTTCAGCAAGTGCTACAATATCTGGGGTGTATAGAGAAAGCCAGTGGTTTTATTACAGATACTACGAACATTAGCTATTGTTATGAATAGGTTTTAAGAATAGGAGTTTTGGGTGTGGGTTGGAGAGGTGATTGGACCAGGGTTGGGATGAAGGTCACCACACTGGATGAGGACCTGAACATGTGTTGTTTGCTTAGAGTAGTACGAGGTTGGAAAGTGGGGCTTATTAAGCACATGATAAGTGAGTTTTAGTTTGATGTTGATGGTGAAGTACCTAGGTTTAGTTAGGAGATGGGTTTAGGAGTTAAACAGAGATGGTGAGATGTTGAAGAATCTATTGCTGTTAGCATGGGGTTGTGAGGGTACAGTAGTAGAACCTGGGCAAGAAGAGTAAAAGGAGAAGAGAGAAGTGAAGTAGGTAAGTAAGTGAAGAATAGCTATGGAGGTGAATAAGAGAATGCCATGTTTTATGTTGTATGGCATATTGTGAAAATGGTATTGTAAAAAGATGAGAAGAGGTTAGGAGGTAGGAGGAGAAATGTATGATAGATTTTTAAAATCTGCTTCTATTTTTAAAATGAGTGCATTGTGATCAGAAAATTGACAAGGCATTTTATTACAAGTGATTATTCTCAAAATAATATCTTGGGAAACCAGTAATTTATCAATACTTCTTTGACTACCAAAATTAAAAGAATAATAAGTAAAATCCAATAATTTTAAATCTTTGAAATTAAAAGTACCCTTAATATTAAAAGTTTCTTTCCAAGTCTTTAAAGATTTAGCAATTGGAAGTAGTCTAAATTTTCTGCAAGGATTGCATTTGGAATCATCTAATTAACAGTTTAAAATTTCCACCTGTTATTACATTGCCTTATAATTATTTATTATAAAATTGAGATGCTTTTTAGCTAATTCAACTCCCATTCCAGGAAACCAGTATATATTGGCTAATGTCCAAATTCTGTTTCTGTATTTTATAATAATTAAATAAATAAACCCTCCTGTTCAACATATTTATAGAGAATTTGAGGTAATTACATTTGTTTTTTAGAAGAAAAAACTTTGCTCAATGGCTCAAATCCCTGGTAAAGAACCACAGAATCATTTTAGTGTTTTCTTTCCTTTTTAACAAAGTAGAACGTCTTCAGAAAAAAACAAAAATGTAAACCTTCCCATTTAAATAAGCCTCCAAAATGTTACATCACTTCCTTTAAAGCATCACTTCCTTCTGTAACGTTTGTAACATCACTTCCTTTTGTGAACACTACTTCCTTTTAAAGAAACATGCTAAGCCTGTTAAAAGTCCTTAGGGTCACATACCATATCTCTCATAATGAAAAACTGTCAACATACAAAAATAACAATAAAATATGCATCAAACAATTAAATAGAAAAATGATAATAATAAAAAACATATTTGTCAATAATATTTTTTTCATATTTAGGACAATCATGTAACTTTAGGTTTCAACAAACATTTTAGATTTAAATTTCCATTTAACCATGGTGCTTGGTCAGCCTTCAAAAACACACCATTTGGATTCTCTTACTTCTAGCACATGATTACAGTTATAGCTGTCAGGTTGTTTAGTCCATTAACATTTAATGATAGTAAAGTGAAGTCCATAGTAAGTCAAAATAAAAACTATAGATACTTTGTGATACAAGCAACTAAAAAATAATAATTATTGAAAATGAGCTTGTGTTTAACCTATGTTTAATAGAGTCTCAGGCAGAAGAAGAATATTAAATACAAAAACATTTCTTTTTAAAGAAACAAAATATAAACTTAGAATGTCAGCTATTCCTAGTATATAAGAAAAAAAAATCTCAAAACTAATTGTCCCCTAACCTTTCAGTAAAAACTACCAACTATATTAAAGGAGCCCTGCATTGAAGTGTTATAATTCGGGAACTATAAGAAAATATGCAATAAGGTTTATACTTCTATGCTTAATAAACCTACTTTGAGTATATTATTATGGACATAATTATAATTAAAATTAAGATTAAGAAGAATCAATAACAATAATGTGTCAGTCTTTGCTTACATATATAAAATAGAAATGTTTATATAGTTAAATTGCAAAATAGTGACTCAAAAAATATGGAGATCATTTTTAAATAGTCTTCCCCCTTTTCCTCTTTTCTTTCACCTCAAATAACATGAAAAGGAAGTACATCTTTTAAAATATGAGAGCATATCCAAACTGTAAAATAAAGTATTGAAATGAGTCATAAGACTATAAAGCAAAATCTTCCATTAAGTAAGAGAGATTAGTTCTCTTTACTCTCTTTACTCACTTCTTGAATAGTAAAGAGCTGATTACAAGTTAAGTAGCTGATACACTCACACACAACATGGGAAACATTGTGTTTGAGACAGATAACTGAAGTAGTTCCATTGAAACTGCTTCTTGCATTCCATTTCAAAGCCATTAAAAAAAGAAAAGTACAGCTCAACAAACCTCCCAAAATTCAAGTTTATGACAAACATGTTCGAAAGTCCAGTACAATCACTACAAAAAACACCCCAATCCAGAAAACACAATCAGAGTCAATAAAAAAAAAAAAACAAATAAAAGGGAAAGATCAACAGTCACAAATCACCATACACCCATCAATAAAACAAAGAAACACGACAAACCCTTGGAACCTCAAGCCAGAACAAGCACACACTGACTGCATGAAAAAAGATGCAGAAACACATATATAATCTATCCATTCAAAACTCTGTGTCTATTGAGAATATATCTACTAAACAAGACCCCAAGAGTATAGGTTAAGCATACAATAACATGAAGTCAAGGATGGAAATATTAATAAAAATAGTTTAAAAAGAAAAGAAAAAATAAATAAATATACAAAAATATGGGAAGAAGAGTAACTGCTACATCGCACAAACATTTCCCATCTATTCTCATCAAGGCTATAAACAAGAGATTGCAAAACCAAGTAAAAGATAGCAAAGATATTGCTGGACCACAAGCAATGCTATAATAGTTTGATAAATTACATAGAGACTCAGAAGGAGAAAATAAAAAAAATAATTAAAAGAATGTAAATTATTTTAAAAAAGAGGGAAAGGGGGCTGTATCTATAAGACAGGACAAATAAAATGTTAATGTTTAATTAAAATACATGTAAGAGAAAACAATATTACTTAATATAAATTAAGAGGTCAAAATAAAAAGGAAACTATGCAGTATGTAATACAGTGTGATAAGCAAGGTAAGAACTTTACCTTATGAATATAAAATAAAAGAACATTTATATAATAATTATTTCTTTTGATGGAAAAAAAGTTAAGACTTTATAATCTTTTTTATGGTTGTGTCAGCAATTAAATCTGTTTTTTTTTCTTCTTACATCTGACCAATTAGTTTTTTCCAAAGATCTCTCAGGGGTAGAAAAAAATCTAGTCCTCGCCCTCTGTAAAATAAATTATATTATTATTTTTGATGAAGGAAAGTGCTTCTTCTGAAGTGTTGAAGGTTCTAGTACCAGATGTTAGATTAAGTTTTACTTTTGGTGGAAAGTTAATTGAGCCCTGATATTATTTTGTTTAAGCGATTTAATTAATGGACAAGTTTTCTTTCTTATCTCCATTGTCTTAGGTGACTAGTCCTTTTCAAATCTTATAGCTGATTGACTGTATTTCACCGGTGCTTTCGACCAGACTGTCTTTAATACCAGCTCTTTATCCAAACAAGAAAGAAATTTCGCAACTATTGAGCTGGGATGAGCAGAAGAGTTTGCAGGAACTGGTTTTCCTACTGATGTATGGGCTTTTTCAATACCAAGTGAAAAGCTTTCCTAAAGATTAAATGTTTTTAGTAGCCAGGCTGTCAGAGAAGAGACCATTCCCTCTCTTTCTATTTATTCCTGGTAAGCCAACCATTTCTATGTTGCTTCTTCTTTCTAAATTGTCCAGATCATCTATTTTTTCCAGTAGCCAGGTGTTATGTTTTACTAAAGTCTCTATCTGAGAATCATTTTCTTTAAGGTGGGTGTCACTGTCAGATAATGAGTATTCATGATCTGCAACTTTTGTTTTTAACTGCTGATATAAGTCCTTGAGAATACTTAAGTCTACTTTCTTTAACTTCCAGAAGGTTTTCTTGAAATCCATCTATTTTTAACAGATAAATCTTGTAAAGTTGACATTACTTGTTGCAACTCATTTTTGAGAGTAGAGTCTGTGTGGTTGTTTTTAGAGCTGCCCATCTTCTTGTGTTGAAAGATTTTGTTCCCAACATAATTCAGATAGGAAATGTTTAACAGATTAAATAAAGTCAAGTTGAAGTATTCAGAAAACTCTTAGAGTAATATTTTTTTTAAAATAATTATTTAATTAATTAATTTAATTTATTTATTTGACATTTCTTGACTGAGCTAGTGGACTGAGCAATTGCCCTTTTTTAGCGGAGGCCCGGGGAGAAAAGCTCCACAACACAATTAAGAAAATTATATGGAAACAGTACAATATGACAAATCAAAAATTTTAAACTACTGCAGAGCTCTAAAAAGAACGGCTGTTTCAGTGCTATCCATGTACTCCCCATCACTGTCATCTTAATTTTATTATTTATCCTTTGTTTGTTTTTCTCTCCATTGCATTCATATTTTATCCATTATCAGCTGTGGAGCAGAATGCAGTATGGTAACCACTAACATGCCCTGCGCCTGCTGCTCCATAGTCTGTTGAATCTCCAGGCCAGCATCTCTGCAAGGTGATGAATGCCATCCTGCAGGTGTGACCTGAAAGCTTTGCAAGTACTCTTTGATGCTGTTTCATTGGTGGGGGGTTAAAGGCTTCCCACTGGGAAGCATCACTGAGGCAGGTCCCACTGGTTCACCTCCTGGGAAGTGGAAGGACTGGTGAGTCACACATCTGCATGGCCCCAACCCCGGGGACATCAGTGGCTGGGCCCAGCCATGAGGGTAGTCATTGAGGTGATTGATGTCTGGCTGGATACACCACTAAGAGCTTATTAGTCAGTCCTTACCCCACCCTATCTCCCTTATGCCATTTCCTTTCCTTATGTGTCACTTCCCACCTTGTGTGTTGTCCAGTCCTCCACATCTTCAATTGTAATCCCTCTGTTGGTCTGTGTCTCTCCTTTGTGGCCCCTTCATTTGTGTCAGTAACTTCCCTGTCTATCTTTACCTGTCTTTTATGCCAGACTGTCTGCCCCTACTGTCATCCATAGACTCTCCTACTTACCCACACGTTCCCTCAGTATACCCTCGCCATCTACTTCCAGTCTTTCTCTTCTCACACCACTATTCCATTTCTCTTGTCTTTCTGTGTGTATGTTCTTAGTCTGAAGAAGGGTTTTGACCCGAAAGCGCTAACTACGAGCTGTATTGTGTTGTGTTGTTATTAAACTCCAGTTTTCAAATCAGCAGTTTCCAGCAACGTTTTTTCTGTTTACGGTGGATTCTACATTTTGACTGTTGCTGGGATTAAGCATAGCACGAGCTTCTACTTTCAGTTTGGACTATTGTCAATTAGCTTTTTTGTGCTATGCATGCTGTGGAAAGATCTTCCATAACAGGGGTTATGAATACTCTGTTGGAGCAGGAAGAAGCCCGAGGGCTAACAGGAGGTTGGTGTACTGAGAAACTGTTAAATCAAGAAAATCCACTGCTTAATTTGGGCTTTGGTGTGCCTAGAGGAAGAACTGATAGTAAGGTAATACCTTTGGCTACAGATAAAACCTTTGAAGATTTAATACGGGACCTCAATTACAAGGTACTGAGGCTCCAACGACAGCAGTGGCAAGCATATCACTTAGAGGCATGTCTAAATTATGGGATTGTGCCACGGGGGATGCGCGTGTTGTGCATGCCAACCCAAGGGGATAGATATCCCGAATTGTTAGCCAAGTGGCAAGAGATCAATCTAAAGACTAGTTATCAATACATGGAGCTTCTTATTAGTTATTTTGCACCGGAGGTGGACTTATTAAAAAAGGAAGTTATAGACCTGCAACAGAGACTTACAAGAGACTTTCGGGGAGCTCCACATGTAGCACGCCTTAAACTGTTGAATGACACATTAAGTGGAAATGATGATAAGCTCCGCAACCAAAAAATGGGTAAGTTGCGGAGAGACTTTCAAGATTTTAATGAAGGTAACATCTTTATCTGGCCGAAGTACAAATCTCTGCCAGTAGCAACAACACGGGGATCAACCCGATTGAATGAAAGGAGGCGTGACCAGGAGGAACGACGCAACGTTATGACGTCGAGGGAAGAGACGCCAGCTTCACCAGCTACAGCTCCGATGGCACAAGGTGAGCCACTACACATGGTAGTAGTGGAAGAAACTACCATAGTTTCTGCTTCGAGCAAAAAAGAGGGCAGAGACACAATTGCCCTTATCACACAGGATGCACCTGATGTGAATGCGTCAGGAGTCCAGTTCTTGCGAGAAGCAAGTAACAACGTTCTTGTGGGAGAGGAGAGGTTACCACAGGAAAGTACTTCTACCATGGGACAGGATACTGTGTCGAGGATGAATGTTTTAGAAACGGGGGCTCGCACCAAGGTGAAATTGGGCCAACAGCATTTTTTGGGGTCGCTACCAGTGAATGTGAAGAAGAGAGGTCCTTGGAAGAGGTCGTTGAGCGATATATAGATCTATATGGATCCTCTTTAAAACATTGAATATCCACAATATTGAATCCAAATTCATCTAGATGACTTCACCGAATCCTGAGTATATCAAACTCCCGGAACAGCGAAAACTAACCCCAGGGAAAAAACACTCATGTTCCATTGTTTAATGATGTCATTTTTAGTGCTGGAGTAGGCTGTTTTGGAAATTATGCTGTCATGCTTCTGGGTTGCTAATTGCATTTTAATATGTTGAATATCCACATCAGTGTGCTGAAACAGCTTAGGTAAAGCTACATGTGTTAAGATGACTACTGTTTCACATTCAGAAACATTATGGGTATTAAAAGCCATGAAGTTGTCATGAGGTAAAGGAAATAAAAGCTGATAAAAACTATCTGCCAAATGTATGCTTTTTCTTGAAATTATGGGTAGGCCCTGTCCCCACAGAAATGTTCTATAAAAGAGTTTACTTACAAATTATGAATACAATGGGCTACAGAAAGAGTGAGAAAATAGGTCTTTCTCCTATGGCATTCACATGGTCATGTAAACGTGATTTTTTTAGCATGTTGGTTTATACCTCCAGTATGAATTGTAAGGTTCCATGAATCTTTTTTTAAACAAAAAGACATCTTTATTGAATTATAACTTATCACTTATGACTTAGGCACTCATACATTTATATAAATGAAAGCAAACCATCTTGAGGTATTTTCAGTTGCAAACATATATCACGTATGATCTTTTATACGGTCATTGCCAATCAAACATTACGTAGCTGATTCAACTCCTGCCTTCCTTTAAACCTCATTCCTCTTCCATTCTTCCTCCAAATAATTATTCTGCACGTACAGTTCTCAATTTTTCAATGCAATTTGCTCCTATCCTTTTCTAAAGATCCCACTTCCAGTTCTTTTATTTCTGTTGCTAAGTTTCACTACTTCTAATATGGTTGGTTTAGACTTTAGTTTCCATTTTCTAGTAATTGCTTTTTTGGCAGCCACCAGAGTTAAAGTCAGCAAGGCTTTACTACGTGTAGACATTTCAGATCCTGCATCACAGCTCAAAAAAAAAAACATTTTCTTAGTCACACCAATTTGCTTACCCAGTATTTCTGAAAGAGTAGTTTACAGGTAATTTTTAAAGTCTGCCCACTCATTACTATCCAGAAAATATGTTCCCAATCACCTATTTCATCCCACATCTCCAACATTTGCATTCTGCCTGGGGAAAATTATTTGAAGTCTGCTTTGGGTATAAAATACCTATGCAAACATTTCCAAATAAAAATCCTAAATCTTCTAGACTTTGTTGCATATTTGGGAGCCATACATATATTCTCCCATTGTTTCTTTGTGAATTGTTTATCCAGTCTTTCTTCCCAGTTCGTTCTACCCTCCTCTGATTGATTCCTATAGTTATCATGCAATATTTTATATGCCTTACTAATTACCCTTTTTAACAGCAGCTTTTTTTCTAGATTGAACTAAAAACTCCACCAGTGCTGGTCTTTCACTTAAGATCCCCATATTCCTTTCTCTTTGCCTATACTCTAATATCATTCTTTGATAGGTAAGGCAGTCTCTAGCCTGCAGCCCAAATGTATTCTTGACCTCTTCCAATTCTATTACCTTTCCCTCTCTAACTATTTGCTTCTAATACCTTGCCTCTTTTTCCAGTTTTCTCCAGTAAATTCCAGACCCCTTTTGCCTATTCTCTGCACCCCTAATTACAGTCATCCCTATACCAGAATCCCCTTTATCCATTCACATGTTGGCTTAGTTTTTAAATACTTTCTGCTACTTTATTACTAGAATATTCTGTATGGCTGTTGCTATTCTCCTTAAGAATCTGAATCCTAAATCCTAGTCTCTATTTATTTCCTGTGCTTCCCCCTGTTTCATCATCATTCCTTTCTACTTTGAATTATAGCTTTCTACTTGGGCTCCATAAATCTTTGTCAAATATGTAAGTTGCAGCTGTTTTGCTATATAGCACTGGATTTTTTTTTCTGAAGGCAGAATAACTTTACATATTTAATTGGAGTGATGTATCATGTACTTCTTTCAAACTACAGCTGTAGTCTGTAGCTCTCTGAAGTAATAATCATCTCAGGTTGGGTGGCCTAATGGTTAAGGTGTTTGCCTTACAAACACAAGGTGTGGGGTTTGAGTCTCACAAGGGATAATTAGCTAGGCTTAAAATGGCTCGCAAGGGCAGATAGCTTAGTACTAATCTATGAACCTATGAACCTATGCTATTCTGTCCGTATAGTATGTATAATTACTTCTCTCCTGTTTTATGCTTTAGCAGGCACTTTTGTGAAAGATCCCAGCCTGCTGCTGTATCTTATAAGACTGCAGTATATAACACTTTGCATCTGAAACAAACCAAAACTACAACGTTGCACAAATTACAGGTACAGCTTACTGTATCAGGTAATTCACAGTAGGACCCTTCTGATGGTTCATCAGTTGAGAATATATTCTTCACTAATCACAATTCAACACTTTTGTCCTGTAAATTCTCAAATTCAGGGATGTCTATACCTGTGATGTAACACCCTAGTTACATTATCAAGTGCTTAACCTGAACATAGCAGTTTCCCACTTGTACAAGGATACATCTTCCTGCAGATCAAAAAATAAAAATACAGATTTAACATTACATTATTGAACAAGTGGCAGTAATATAAAATGTATTTTACCCAATTTCCATGGAACTAGAAGAGAAACTCATCTTAAATGGGATAGAGAGTTTTTCTTAAACCATCATATGGCTTATCTGAAGTGGTATGCATATATGTATGTGTTATATACAATGCTGAGAATCTTCCTTGATGGGCCATTCATCTGTTTGAATCTCAAGTAGTACCTAAGATGTTGAAGGAGTTGCATAAGTACAGAGATTAGGTAGCTGAGTTCTAGAGTAATGACTTCCCAAGTCACAGTTAAGACAAAAATGCTTATGGAAGATATGCACTGAAGACCAAGTGACCATGACAGAAATGTCTGCAGTAGAAACACTTTTAAAATAAGCATTGGAAGAAGCTATCTTTCTTGTGGACTGAATATTGATTTTAGCATTTCACAAAAGCTGATTAATGGCTTAATGGCAACAAATAATGCAATTGACAATACACCTTCAAAGTGTTGTCTTGGCAACCACAAGTTCTTCCCTCCCTGGCATAAAAGAGACGAACAATTGGTCAGCCTTTATAATCATGAGCACATGTATCCTACACATTTGAAAAGGCTACCAGAAAGAAACTTCAGAGCCACACAAAGGAAATGACTACCAGAAATAGACTTCATTGATGCTAAGCCATTATGTTGAAACAGAGGACAGGAAAGTCTGTCAGCTATGAAGTCAAGTCCAGTGAAAGGGAATAGTTCTTTGAAGGAGGGTGGTGATATTGGACTTCTTTCATAAACTGCTCAAGCAGCCACTGCTAGGTCACAATCCTGACATTCACAAGGCCATGATACACAGAGAAAGTTGATGTATGTACATTAACTATGAGTAACTGAAGTCCAAGTCGTACAGGGGTCTGAGATAGATCAAGATCACCCTCATGTTGCATGGTGACAGCAATACTGCTCTACTCAAAATAAGAACAATTTCCACTTGGAAGAATAGGTCTGGCAGGTGGAAGACTTCCTAGCAGCCTCAATAACCTCATGGTCCTCATCTGGTTAATTTGGCAGGATCAGGCCTCTCAGGAGGAAGACCCTGAAGTGTCTTTATTGTAAAGCCAAATGCAGAGGACATTCCTGGCTTCAAGTCTTCAACCAAGATAATTTCTCATACTGACAGAGACTTTAGCAGCTGAAACCATGCCCTTCTCAGCCACCAAGATAACAATGAGAATGAGTTTTAATCTTTCTTCTCTGAACTTTGGGATGAGGCATGGAATCAGCAGGAATGGATACCAGAACCTTCTGTGTCATAGAAATGAGTACACATCTGCAGCTACCCCTTCCTTAACTGCTGAAATAAACAGAAGTGGGAAGAACTTTGTTCTGCTGGGTGTCAAAAAGGTTACTCTCCAGAAGGCCTCATCTCTGGAAGACCCTAGTCAGAAAAAGCTTCTAAATGTACTTTTCCAACATAGGACTAGAGGTGTGGTTTAGATCACCCACAAGCTTGATCACTTCTCTGGGAATGTGAACTATTTTGAGAATGATGCCTCCATCTTTGGCCCACTGCCAGACATGCAGTATCTCTCTGTATAAGACATTTGGTCTTGCACCCTCTTACTTGCTTATGTGCTATGTGTTGCCTGACCAGATGAACAGCGTCCCTAAATGTTATTTCTTTTATAAGATTTTTAGGATCAGGAATACTGCTATCAGCTCCAACTACTTGATATGGAATCTTCTCTATGAGAGGACTACATTGTCCATGCCATATGGCAGTCAAAATTAACTTTGTAGCCTATAAAACATATCCATTGCTAGAGTGTGTAAAGGGTTTGGTTATTTAGCAGAAAGGGAAGGTCTTCCAGATGACTATTAGAAAATCTCAACTCCTCCATATTCCTGTGAAAAGATGATGCCAGAAGCAAGTCCACGAGTCTGTGGTGGATCTGAAGTCACTGACACCTCATAGTCTTTTATAGCACTTGCATCCTCAAGACAGGGAATGACATCATCAAAATCATGGCAGCCATCAAACTGAAAATGTGCAACAGTGCTTATGTTCTGTGCTGCATTACCACCTCAGATCTTGTCTTCTTGGGCTCCATCTATGAGGGAAAATTAAATAACATTGAAGAGTGCCTTATGTGATGGTCCCTACTCCAGGCCAGTAATCAAGGAGCTTCAATCCTCACCACTGACACCGGTGAGGGACAGCCACTAGGAGCAAAAATGGATATACACAGTATTTTCAGATGCAGCTCTCTGGACCAATCACAATTTTCCTTAAGAGCACACAGGGAGCACACTCCAGACCTTGGGTCTGGACTCTCTGTCTATTTCCATGCCCCAAACAAGACTCCACACTGACCACTTTGGAGCTATATGTCCCTGTTCCAAGTAGCTGACCTGCACACTTGGATATTTGATTTTCACACACACATACACACCTGGGAAGGGCTAGCACAAATTTACCAGCTGTTCCCCCTCTGCCCAGACTGTAAAGTAATTATGCTGCCACAAGCCAGCTACTCAAATGCTCTTATATGGTTACCCAACTATACTGAGTAGAATTATTACTAATACAAATGGTAGAGTTTGACCAAAGCAACAAGGCTTTCAGAAGCAGCCAGAATGTCACTAAAATAAGCATAAGTACTCTTAAGATGTTAAAAGTATTCTCTAAAAGACCAGCCACAATGGAAGGTATAGAAATATTTAATAATAAATAATAGAATAGAAAACATGATAATACTGAATATCTAGTTACAATAACCACCAGAGTTTCAGTATTAGGAGATATAAACATAACACAGTTGGATATGGTCACACAGATGCAGAAAAACAGTACTTAACTAATCTCACTATATTTTCCTGACTGATTAAAGAATTACTTTTCCCTAGTAAAGTTGCTTTCTACAGCAAGGCAAGATGATGAGTGTTGAGTTACTTATTTCAGAAGGCAAGATGAGGTGTGTGGATGTGTGAGATATCTGTGAGAGTTCTTTCCTGTCAGGTTCCAAAAAACAAAATGCTGCTGCAAGAGTTCTGTCATATCGCTCACTAATATCTCAAGAATCATTTCAGTGCTGGTTATAGAATGACATCACATCTGGTCACCTGACTCTGGGTACAATACACACCCAGAGCTTTGCTAAGATCTGTTGCAGCATATGAAAGCTATAAAACAATTTCAGAAACTTCCACCCTTCCAGGGTAGCAATTATTTCCTCCCTAAGGACAATAAAGTAAGATTCCCAGCCCTGCGACAATAAAGTAAGATTCCCAGCCCTGCTTTTTCCAGACATTTTTGTCTCTGGCTGCAATCAGACCTGTAAGATAAAATCTTTATGGCCTAAACCAACCCATTTAATTTTCAACCTATTTTTTCAAAATTAACTGGATTGAGATTAACCTCTTCCCTTCCAGAATTTTCTGTAAAACATATACATTTAATCAGTTATAATAATACTGTCTGACATACATGCATATCTCTTTTCTGTCCAGTAGAACCCACTGTTGATACATTTTTAACACAATCAACATTACAAATACATTTTAACAGAAGCAACTGTACTAATCAGTGTGATAGTCAAATGACATAAAATTCCTTACAAAACTCCAGCAAGCTATGCTGGAATATGTTACACATGCACTGCTCTACTCTCTCTGGCACAGATGGCATTTCCTCATATCATCACTACTTACATCATGCTGACATCAGAATTCAGAGAGGAGTATGATTTATGGACACCCTTATAGTCTGCAACCATGGGAATGCCTACATCAAGTCCAGTTTCAGGGAATCCCTGGTCTGGGCTATCACAGTCCAACCTTCCAGGTAAGGGAACACCAGGAAAGTCTTCTCCTGCAACATTTTGGCTATTCTGGCCAACACTGGTGAAGACACAAAGGGAAAACCGAATGTTAACACTTTATTTACTTATTTTATTTTTATTTGTTTTGCTTTTGCTTACTGGGGTTGCCTCCTGATTCTCCAGGCCACCCTGTCCAGTGTAATCCCCCTCCCCCAGATTACGAGCAACCAGTCACAGATTTACTGATGTGATGGGCATGGCATAGAGGTATCTCAAGGTGAGTGGCAGAGAGGAGATAATCTACCCAAGGACAATGTACCTTGCATGTTTATTTTCTGTATATACCTTCATTCCCTAGAATGCTGAGTGATACAGATGGATCACAATATACATGGGTGTTTGTGAGAACATCATTTTGCCTGCATGTTGATATATCCCTCTGTCAGATCAGCTCACCTTGAAAGTTGCTAATGTGTCTTTGCCATGACCTTTCTCCACTCATTGTTCAGGTGCACCCTACCACACTTTCACATTTTTCCCTGTGGCAGAGATGAGAGTTGCACACCTCATCATTCCCTTCTCATCCCTAGTCAGCTTCTGTGGTGCCTGGGTCAGTAATCAAAAGCAGGTCAGTCAAGTAACAGTCAGGGCTTCATCATAATATACCACGTAGCCAAACAACAGCTCTTTTATGGGTTGTATGTAAAGCTTCTAAATAATAAATTCCAAGGGCTGACAATTCTCAAAGGAAGAATAAAAAACTTAAAATAGATTGATTTTCTTTTAATTACCATTTGGCTAGTTACTCTCAATGGAATATTCATTGAGTTATTGGACATCAGTAAGGTGACTGGGTCTCACTTACTTTATTGAAATTTGTACAATTTTCCCCTAGTGAAAGCAGTACAAGTCACAGAGCATGATCATTTTGAAACTGACGTGCTCAGCTCTAGCAATAATGTTCTCTTAGGAGGATGTCTACAAGTCAGTCAACTACTACTTTATTTAGAACCATAAGAACTTTTCTTTAAGTGCTACTTAGAAGTATCACCTTTACAACCACCTGAGGCCAAAATCATATTGCATGGCAAATGGGGTCACCTACACAGTTTAAGGTGACTTAGCTAAGTATTTTAGTCTGCTAATTAATCACTTCTTGAATCTAGGTTCCAAACTGTGTAGCCATCATTTAACCTCTTTCTCTAATCATGTAAATGCTTTCCTGCCTATACTATGTAGTTTCCCATTCATTTACAATGACTGTATTTTTCTCTTCCTTGCAAAACAAAAATGTTTACTGATTGTTTCACTAGCTGCATTGAATGGTATACAGCATTTAAGTAACCACCTATCTGCAAATATCAGTATGACATATAATTGTACCTGTAACACATGGAACATTCTGATTATAAGAAATATTCTACCTGTAACACATGGAACACTCTGATTATGCTCTAAATCTGAAAAAAAAAATAGCCTCTGTAGCAAGGTTAATATGTAAGAACCTATTTATATCAATCTTGTTATAAGGTTCATATACAAGAACCTTATTACTGAGATGTGCGCTGTCAAACGGATATCAGTCACCACATAGCGGTATTAGAAACCTTTAGACAGTTTTGAAAACTGTAATACATGTTGTGCTTCCTCCAAAACAACAAAACTGTAGTAGACGAAAGTGAATAACAGCTTATAAAGCTGCTGTGTGATTAGATGTGCAGTTTCCTCCTGTCTGCAGTTTACTTGGTAGCAGGAAGTGTGTACAGCTTTTAAAGTTGTGAGACACTTTGTGCTCATAGAATTTTTTTGTTTAACTTTTAACAGTAGCATCAGCTAAAACTTGCCATGCACTGCAAAGAAATTCTAAATGGGTTTTTGATTATAACCGTTTGTTAATATGTTCTTGAAATGAATCCAATAAATTCACCAGTCAGGCTTTTCTTGCAGAGCTGTACCTGGCTCATCTAGTACCCAGTGGTGATCCACGAGCTGGCACTCCTCATCTTTAAATTGAGGAGCAAAAATAGGACGTCTGTTGGTCCATGTTCCATTGCACTGCTCATCTATCTACTGAGCTAAAGTGTTAGGCAAAAAAAAAATGTAGCAAACTACTTGTTACATTTACTGGCTGCCCCCTTCCCCCTACCTTAGTATAGCTTCTGATTTCTTAAACACATTAATAACTCTGTTATGACTGATAACCAGATCATGATCCTCTATGCTAAATATGAATACCCTTCAATGCATAATTTCCCTAGCTATGGTTTAACACTTAAGCACTGGACATCATTGAGAGGCAGCAGCTTAGTTCACCTCTTGTTGCCAGCCTTCTGTTACTTGGCATCTTGAAGCAGTGTAAGAAGTGCCATACATATACTCTGAAGATTAACTCCTGATCAACTGAGAAGATTGTATTTGTGAGAGGAGCAAATACCTAGTAAACCTGGAGGAATCCTTCTCCCAGTTCAAAACACACTTTGAGCATCACAAAGGCAGACCACCACCAACACAAAAGAAACATCCTCATACTGATAAGACAAAAATGTCATACTCTGATGCCATAAAAAAGTCCTTACCATAATGTTAGGCATCAGTGTAAGTCTCCACATGCATCCATTTCTTGAACCCCCTCTTCAACAAGTCACAAATAACATAACACTCCCAATGTCTATCTCTCACAAACCAGTTGCTGGAAATGTCCCAGTAACTGGTGACACTGTTGTAGACATCACAGACTGCATCATTTGCCAGGCTGGGTAATGACAGGGCTACAGTCAGTTCCGTCTTGGGTGATGAGACTGTGGACATATACAGGACTCTCAGGACCCTCTCTGCCATTAAGTATGACTACAACATGGTAGTAGTCCATGTGGGAGTAAACATCCTGTGATGCAGACCTCTGAGGGACATGCAGAAGGATATGCTGGAAGTTACTTTGCAAGCATCAGATAAAGGTAAGACTCTGGTACTGAATGAAATCTTCTCACTGAGAATTATGCCTAGATATAAAGATAAGATAATTATATAAAACAATTGGCTAAGTGGCTGGTGTGATTCTAGGGGGATCCAGTTCATAACATCTTGGACTGAGATGATCAACAGTCCTACTTGCTTCACGAAGGATGGTCTGCATCTCTTGTTCAAGTGTTATTGCATACTTGCTAAAGCTTTTGCTGTCTATTTAAGCAGGGTTAACCTAATGAACATCCTAACATAATCTATGCACCTAACCCCAAATTGGCCAGCTTCAAGATGTCTCTTCTCAATGCCAGGCATCCTAACAATGACTTGCCTGAACTGAAGGCACTTTTGCATGTGGAACATGTCCGTGTTTGTGCACTGAGATATGCTTCAAATGCAAATAAAGCACTCCCTCCCTGCCAGGGTTTGTTGCTATCATACCTTAACCTCACTGAGAACTGTGGTGGAGTCTCTATGTTTTAGTAAGAATATCCCCTCAAAATCAGTACCTCAGTACTCTCCCAGTGAATTAACTGAACTCCAGCTTACCATTAAGAAAGTCAGATTTCTAGTAATAGCTTATTATAAATACCCAGTGCCCCCAGGTGATCATGATAAATTCCTGACATTCCTAGAAGATATCCCTATAAGTAACAACTCAATAATCCTTGTTGACTTCAACTACCCCTTCATAGATTGGTGTACATTCATGTCCAATTTTGGGTATTTAGAATGATTTCTGAAATGGGTCAGTAAAAACTATCCATATCAACTTGTCCTCCAACCCACCATCAGAGGAAACATTCTCAACCTTTTACTCACAAACCCAGATCCTGCCTGTTCCCTTTATCTAGTAGATCCATCACCTGCCAAGTCTGACTACCAGCTTGCTACCTTTACCCTCAGGACCTCTGTCTCTTCAGAAACTTTAAGAAGGTGAACCTCCTACAGTTATAAGATGAATTCCCTATGTTTGCCCACTATACAGCCACAGTTTATCTTGGATATGCTCTCAGTGCATAAATGATCTTTATGTCCATCTAAATAAATGCATAAACCTAGCAGTCCCTACCAAGACTAAATATGGAGGTAGATTCAAAACAAACAATGACGGTGGTCAGTCAATATAAAAAGTTATACAACAAAAGGAAGAAATTCCTTAAATTACCAAGAAGGCCCAGGACCCCCAACACACGAATAGCATACTGCCCTTGCAACTCCCACTCTAATATCATCCACCCCATCCAACTACTACCTTTCTTTCACCTCCACTAACTACCTTGATGATAGCAAGCTCAGATGCTCATAAGCCTAGTACTTATTATACAGCAGGAACTTCTCATTGTTACATTTGTTAATGCCTGTTATGTACTTCACAGATAAAGATTCTAGTTGTCTACTGATGTACTATGTTCTTCATCTGTAAATATGTTGTAAGTAATTGCTATGTTAAATTGTTAATCGCTATGTAATCCAATGTAACTACTGTCTGTTTATTTTACTGTGGAGCTTTTCTCCCCGGGCCTCCGCTGAAAATGGACCCACGTCCGGTCGGACACTCCCGGTCAACAAATTTAATTAAAATAAAAATAAAATAAATAAAATAATAAACACCTCACTAAGAAATTAAAGGCCACCATAAATACCAGTAAAAAGCATCCTGTGAACTGAGGCTGGGAAGTAAGGCAATCAATGACTACAAGACTTTCTTCAACTGCATCAGAAAAATTAAAAATAACTCAGCATTGCTTAGAACTTTTTCCACAATGGAGCCTCTCACTACAACCTAGAGACATTGCTAACATACTGGGATTCAAGTTTACTGCAAATTTCTCCCCTAAAACTCCTATCCCAATTCCATTTATCCCTGAGTCAACCCACCCATAATCACAAAGGTTCATGTCTTTAAGGTTTTCTCTAAGACTAAAAACACTTATTTTAGGAGCCTGGATAACATATTAGGTTTTCTAATTAACAAGTGTCAAACACACTCTCATTTACCCACTTTGTAAACTGTTTAACCTAACTCTAGCTACAGGCTATGTCCTCATATCCTGGTGTACTGCTATAGTGATGACCCTCCACAAGAGTGGACCCACCGTGGATCCTGGGAACTACATACCTATTAGTCTTACAAGTCTAGTCTATGAAGTCATGGAATGCATCATCGCTATACTCATAGGTTCATAGGTTCATAGGTTTATACTAGGCTATCTGCTCTAAGGCATTTATAAGCCTAGCCCAAATTTTTGTGGCTTATGCCACCCCTTATATGAAAAAATATTGTGCCCATTAGTTTGTTGTGCCTCTGTCCAGCAGTGACACAGAGATGATTCCCGGGGTAAACCTACGATCTCCCATCCACAGGTCAAGATTTCTCTTGAACAGAGCCAGCGAGGTGCTCTGCCTCACATGGACCGGGATTTTATTCCACAGCATAGGGAGTCTCTGAGTGATAAATCTATCCCTCCAGCATGTCCTATTTATATCCGTGCTAAGGTTTAAGTCGCTTGCTCTAGTGGTTTTGGTGGATTTGGATTTTTGAGGTGGAGCATGTCCATTAATTCCGGGTTGGACATGGCCTTGTATGTCAGGCACATGTCACCTCTGAGCAGATGGTATGCGACTGAATAGAGCTGGAGTTTCTTCAATCTGGCAGCATATGACAGATTTTGGAGTCCCTTTATCCTTTTGGTGAGAAACTTTTGGGGTCTCTCCAATTGCTGCAGATGTCGGGTGAGATACATCCCGAATGGGGCATTGTACTCGATCATTGGTCTGATAAGTGAAGAGTACAGGGGAACAATGACCTCACTAGATCTGGATGTGAATCCCTTCATGATCAAGTGGGCAATGTAGAAGGTCTTTCTAACCACTTTAGCAACGTGAGTGTCAAAAGAAAGGCCACTGTCAACCTGGGTCCCCAGGTCCCTGATAACCTCTTCTGTGCTTAGTGGATTGCCACCTATATGGTAGCTTGGGGTTACCTTGTTTTTCCCGAAGGGTATGACTATACATTTTTTGGCGTTTAACTTTAGGCCATGGCTCTGGCACCAGCTATCTGTTTCCGTGAGCCCCTTCTGAAGGATATCCGTGTCCGATGCACTTTCCACTATGGCGCCCAGTTTGCAGTCGTCTGCAAACTTTGTCAGCCAAAGTCCTCCCATGTTGGCCTGTACTTCTGAGAAGTAGATGCCGAACAATAGGGGGCCAAAGACCGAGCCCTGTGGGACACCACTTGTGACCGGCTTGGAGTCTGACATAGCGCCAGCAACTCTAACCCTGTGGGTTCTGTCCTTAAGCCAGTTTGCAACCCATCTTGTGACATATGGGTTTACATTTAAGCTGGTAAGTTTTTCTACAATACCCGAGTGGGGTATTGTGTTGAAAGCCTTTGCAAGGTCAAGGTAGGCTGTATGGACTGCCTTTCCCTCATCAATGGCCTTGGTGACTGTTTCGAAGAAGTCGACCAAGTTCAAAAGGCATGATCTTCCCTTGACAAAGCCAAACTGGGTCGGGTCCAATGTCTGCAAGTCCCCTATATCTTTGTTTATGAGCTCCATTATGATCCTCTCCATAGCTTTGCAGACTAGACTTGTTAAGCTTATGGGGCGGTAATTACCAGGGTCCGTAGAGGCACCGCCTTTGTGGAGTGGGACCACAGTTGCCGTACGCCACTCCTTGGGCACGTATCCTGTGGTAAGGCTGAGATTAAACAGCTGCCTTATGTGCAGGTTTAATTCCTCATTTAGCTCGTGTAGCACACAGCCGGAGACACCATCCAGTCCCATTGATGCTGTGTTTTTAGCATCATAAAAAAAAAAATTAAAAAAAAATAAAAATAAAAATAAAAAAAATAAAAAATAAAAATTTATTTGTGTCATAAATTTTGAAATAAAAAACCTCTTTATGCTTGAGCCACAACACTTCAGTTTATAAAAGGGAAGGACATGCCTATTCAAGCTGGTCAGCTTATTTGAGGTTACTTAAGTGGTGGACAGTAGTCATGACTATACATGTGGCTTATCTAGATCTGGCCAAGGCATTTTACAGCATTCCTCGTGCTGGGATCATAAATAAACTAATGGCCTTATATATTGACCCAATGTGGTTACTGACTCAATGACAGAGTATATTTAATCTGAGTAGGAGACTCCGCTTCAAACAGGGAAAAGATGACCAGTGGTATCCCCCAAAAATATGTGCTAGGTCCCCTCCTGTTTGTCATTTATTCTCAGACTTCAAAGACAATAGCAGTGCTCTCTAGCTAACCAAGTTTCTGTGGTACAAGGTTGGATTCCTTTAGCCTTTTTGCCTACTTCCTTGAGCAAGTGACTTAACCAGGCATTGCTCCCATTTCACCACTGAAAAGGGGCCTTATCCCCAGTCGGCCTTGGTTGTTATTTGTTGAAATTCTGAGCTCCATATCTGTGATCTCAGCAGCAGAACTGAAAGTGCGAATATGTATGTGTGTATGTAGGGGGAGGTGGGGATATACACTACACTGTCTGAGGATGAAGCACCTTGGATTATTCCTCTCCTTCTCCTGTGATCTCAATATCAGTACATATAAGTAGGTGAGGTGTTTGGGAGTGCCCCTCCCCATGTTGAGTTTCCTTGCAAAAAAAAAAAATGTAATTACTGTTATTTGTTTGAATCACTTTTTATTTTTTAAAGTATTGGGATTTGCTCACACTTTTGATAACCGTGAGAAATTCATTAGTCCATGCACATTATTTAACTGTTAAATAAGAAGACATGCTTAGTACCCTTGGAAATAATGCATTGCTTTATCTGTATGACAGTGTATGAAATTCAAATTACTATTAATGTTTAAGTGCCTTACATAATGCCCCAGGTCTTAACCATACCTCTTAACTCTCAAGAATTGTCCCTGATTTTGCCTGATATTTTTGCTCTGATACATATACATTTTTTTTTGATTTTCTGGTAAATCACTGAGGATTATAGTCAGTAATACACATCATTAGAGTTTCATACCTTTTATTGTTTAGAAAATGTGTGTTGAAGCAAAACATGTCTAATAACTTTTAAGAGAATGAGGGTACCGTTTAAAATTTCTCCCTAATTTTGGCCCTTTGCCTCTTCATTATTTTTCATTGACCAGAATTATTGAGCAAAGAGCTTGAAATAGGACACACTTTGTAGGGCTAACATGAGCAGCCGAGTGTACTAAACAACCTGTACAAAGGATGTACGTTAGAAACTGTGACATTAGTGGGCAACATAGACATTAAATAAATGATTGGATATTTGTATTTCTGTCTGAACACTGGATGTGGGTGGATGGGAATTATTTTACTAGAAGTGTAATAAACTCCTGTGTTTTTATATATGAACATTTTTGTCGGAAATACTGGTTAATTCCTAATCATGACACAATGGTCAGTATTGTTTGGTAATAATTATTATTTTCCTAGTGTCTAAAGTATATTTCATTCAATTTACAATATTTTATGAGTAGTTTTGATGTAATGATTGCATTTCTTTGAGCATTTCTTTTCCATATTACCACTCGGCCCCAATCTAGTTTGGCTAACCAGTTAACAAAAAGCAAAAATCCAATAAAACAATAAATAAAAATAAAAGTAATTCACCTTCGCTGGTGGCATGAATCACAAAACTAGTATTTTCACATAAAAACATGCTGTGTGTGTGAGGTGACACAAGAGGGCAGCATGGATATTTAAAAAAATGCAAGGATTGATTTTTTCTTCATTTGTATGGGGCTCCTTTGCATTTATGGACATTGGCATTCTTTAATGAGAAGTTTATACTGAAGTTCCCCTGCCAAAATATACACTGTACACTCAGTGCTTTGTTCTGAGGATGTAGATCTACTGATGTGGCAAAGGAGACGTAAAGTTTCAAAGGAATGGTTAGAACAAATGCATATGCGTGCATTTAGGCAATACTGTTTCTTGTTTTAGTTAGAGAGAGAATGTGCTTTGCTTTCATCGCATTTAGAATGTGGCCATTAAGAGATGTGTGGTATTCACTCATACTGACATTATACATTGCTATAGCAATGATGTTTTGATTGCAGTTCAAGTGGATTATTGCAATCTGTACTTTCATCATGATAAATATGATAAGAATTCACCACTGAATTCTTAACAGAATTAGGGGAAGAAGGGATATTGCCACTAATTTACATGTTAACAAATAATTGATGGAGTATAAGGTCAAATTCATTCATTCATTCATTCATTCATTCATTCATTCATTCATTCTCTGATTACCTGCTTAAGTATCTATATTCCTGCGCGCACTGAGTGCAAGGCAGGAAAACTAATCCTGGATAGGATGTCAGTCTGTCCATACACACATATAAACACATAAACACACACAAACACACACACCTACACACACACACACACACACACACACACACACACACACACACACACACACACACACACACACACGCACACGCACACACACACACACACACGCACACACGCACACATCATGTGTCCCTGCGGCAATTCTGAGGATTACTAGTTCACGTACACCATGTTACTGGAATATGGAAGGCAAAAAACATATCCAGTGAACACAGGTCTGTAGGAAAATCATGCAATAACTGAAAAAGAACGTATTAATATCTGGAAGGCAGGAGAGTAAACAACTTCAAGGACAAGTGAATATCAAGATGGTCAAGATGGTCATGCCAGAAAATGTAGTAGAATTTTTGACTGGGTATCCAGGGTATTAGATCAGAACGGGGTTTGTGGCTATAGATGGCCTTCTTCAACTTTATCAATGTACTGAGAAAATGCAAACAAAAGATTAATAAGGAGGTTTTATGCTGGTAATGTGGGTAAAATGCTGTCTAGACAGTAGGACAGACACAGTGGGCCATAATAAATATGAAAGGAATGTGAGAGTGGGGTACCACAGGGTTTGGTACTGGGGGATGTCATTTTCAGTGTGTCTTTAGGCAACACTGGAGAATGTCTGGGAGGAAAGGTTTGTTGTTGCTGTTTAGTGATAATGGAGTAACTGATCATAAGAAGTGTATACAAGAGAAGGTGTAGAGGATGATAAGAAAAGGCCTAGGATTGAATTCAAAGATATGCACTGCACTTCTGCAAAAGGCTTGTACAGTTAAGTGACACTGCATTGTGACAGAAGGAGGCGGTGAATATCCAAGTGAAAACATGCATATTTATGCCCATACGTAGGGGCATTTAAATGTGCTCAGAGGTACATAAATGAGACAGACAGCAAGTATGCAAGTGGATCTAGCCATGCTGTATATCTGTGCAGGAAGATGAAGCCATGCAGTGAAATGTATACTCAAAAGCATGTGAAACAATCTGTAGAGTGGACACATGCTACATGGAGAACATATAACATGAACTATGAGATGACTATATCTCAATATTAGGCATTGCTTTTAGCAGTTAGGTTATGTGTGTTAGTGTGCCCCACAGTTGGATGTTTTCATACACTATAGACTGGCAGTTAGCCATGTTTTATTTGCAACTGTTATGGTGTTCAGGTAAAAGGACACCTGTTGGCTTCATAAAAGGGATGGAAAGGAGTTTAAATGAAAACAAGAGAAAGGTAAGAGCAAGAGGGTCACACACAAGGAGAACATACAGGAGTATGCAGGACGAGTGGGAGGAGGGCCGATTTTTTCATGGGGGATAGGGCCTCATTTTCTTTTTGTAGAGAAAAGGGAAGAGTGGGAAAGATGGAAGGAAATGCACAGAGTGGAAAATGATGATAGAATGGTTTGCATGGGCGAACAGACAAACATAGAAATGTACAGACAGAGAAAACAAAGGTGGAAGTATATGCAATATGATGCCGAGACATACCTCTCAGCCAGCAGGTATTGAAAATAGTAACATTCAACCAAAACAGGGACATTTGAGAGATCTGTGGAGAGAGACTGCAGGAACAGAAGTTAACAAAAAGTAGGCAGATGGTGATGGGGAGGCTGTAAAATGTACAGGGGATGGTGTGGGACAAAAGAGGGAGGGAGCACACATGGCTAGGGACAGGGTGGGGTATGAGCAGCTGTCCCCTTATTCCTGTTGAGGTAGAGAGGCACATTAGAGGGATCCATTGCCAAGAGACGGATTAAGTTGGTCGAAGGTATGGGACTATGATGGGCTGATTGAGGACTGGCCATTCAGGTTGCTCTGCTCTTCATGTCAGGATGCTCTCCCTGTAGGCCATATATCACTTCACTGCAGCTTCCACCATCTGCTGCAGCTGCGGCTGGGCCACCACAGGCATCACAGGTGGACTACCTGCTAGTGAGGAGACAGAACCTGCTTCTGGTGAGGCACTCCCAGCCTTATCACCCACGTGAACAAGAGCCACAATCTTGGCCAGGGAGGGACACATTGGAGGTACCTGTGGAACAAATATATTGTTCAGCCTTGCCAGGAAGAGATAAAATGGGAAGGTAGCCCTAAGTGAATATCCCGACATTAGAATGAAGGATCTAAGACATGTTGGCTTTTGTGTGGAAAACTAACCATGGCTGTCTGTCTGTGAGCCTCTCCTGCCTCCTGTGAAAGATGAAAGCTTACATCATATTCTCCTCAAGATGAAACAAAAAGAGCACATCACAGAATTATAACTGTAAATGAGATGCTAAAACAATGAATATAATCTCACAAGTGTTTCCCATTAGTTCAGTAACAGGCAGCAGACAAAAATGCCATCCACACATAAATTAAGATTTGGTAACTGAATGTGGCATAGGTATACATGAACCTTACCAGATAATGAATGTGACATGATGCAGCATGATGCCACCCCAGAACAGGGTCCTGCAGAAGTTTATACAAAGTATATACATATCCCATGCAATGTCATTACCACCACCTCCACCTGACACAGGAGATCCATAAAGTAGCAGACCTAATTCTTAGGATGAGGTTGACAATTTCTTACCGGTAACAGCAACAGTCCTAAGTTTATAGCAGGATAAAAGAGAAAACATAAAAATCTAAAAGCAAAGGGGAAAAAGCCTTACTATATCATTTTAGCTGTTCCTGCCTAAACTATGCTTCCTGCGCATAAGGGTTCATCAGGGTACTTGTGCTGTAGGTCATCAAACTGATGCCAACACTGTTTCCCATCCTGGTGATTCCCTGGCAGAGGTCATATCATACATTCACTGTCTTAAATGCACCATGTTAGAAGCCCACTAGCTGCTTGCTGAAACAGCTATGAAGAAGATAAAGCATTATTGCAAGCACTTCCTGGTGGAAACTGGCAGAAAAATGCTATTCTTCCAAAATTCCTCTGTAAGTGGTATTATTTTTATGAGGAACAAGATGTGGCTTGTCACATCTACAATCTTATTTCTGCACTTTGGCTACCTGCAGATTAGTGCAACATGTGAACAAACACAGTTCTGCAGCACAAGCTCATGTCTGTGAGCTGTTAGAGGCAAGCACTGGGAGTAGGCTGCACCTTAGTCTAATGGTTGTCTTCAGTAAAATGTAGTGATTCACAGGTCTGCATGCCTCCTGACCTAATTTGCCTATATCATGCCTCACAAATAAGTATAAACTTGTAAAGTACTGGAAGTGCACTGCCATGTTGTCAGTTAAGTTGCCCAGATTTGTGAAATTATAATGCATATTTGGTCATTAAGATAAGAGTTGTAAGAAAGTCCTTCTATATTGCACAGCTTATAAACAAATGGATTGTGTCTAGATCTAGGGATGTCATTGTCCCTCTTTAGTCAGCACTCATTAGGCCAGTTATTGAATTGCCCCCTTTGGCATGTATCTGTCTAAACATATACAACAACTGGGACACTCTCAGAGACATCTTGCTAAAAGGATACAAGGCCTAAACAACATGTCCAACATAGACTGACTCAAACCCCTATCACTATACTCCGTATCCTAGAAACTGCTAAGAGGTGACCTATTTCTGGCATACAAGGCATCCTCAGAGCCATTATTGATGGATTTACTGCACATCAGCAATTGCAATGGCATCAGAAATACTTGGTATAAGGATTTAAACATCCTTCGCAAGATCAACAGAATAATTTGGCAGTAGAAGTATGTTTCGCAGAGGATACCTCCTGTCTACATAAAACAACGCTCACCCCTGTCCATTTTTAAGCACAATGTATATCTATGGATGGAAACAGAAAATTTACACCAGGACTGCCCCCTTGTACTACTAATGGACAGAGGCAGCTCCTAAATGTTTTATCCCATGCATGAGTCCCTTCAAATTATCTATGGCAAGATCACAGTTATTTTCTTTAGGGGATAATATATAATTATTGACCATAGGATGCGTAAGGCCAATCTATAACCAAATGGGATGGGTTATTTTGAGCACAAAAAGGGAAATTTGCTAGGCTTAAAATGCCCCACATGGTATCTAGCCTAGTACTTATCTATGAACCTAGCTCACAGTATTAGAACAACCTGTCTGTGTAAGTCTGCCACTTGTATATCACTGTTATGGTTTTCCAAGGTATGTGCAACTCTAAGGTGGTGAGTACAGCAGTTCTAGTTCTAAGTATATGCTAATCCCCACAGTACAATAATAAGGCCAAAGCAATGGTGCTTACCAAGCTGACCTCACCTCTTGGCAGCAGAGATGCCTACCTTTTCCTATATATATCCATTTTCACATATACCTGCTATTTGTATTTCATTACAGTTGTGTATAGCATACCCAACATCTCTCTCTTCAACTATAGTATGACATAACTGTGCTACTCCTTTATCTATGGTTGTCATTACACCTCTCCCAGTAGTATACAGTTTTATGGTCACAGCAGAAATGTGAGGGGCTAGCTGTCTGCAGTGTAAAAATAGTAGAGTGCCTTCATTTCTTGTTATTTGAGAAAAATGAAAAATAAAAACTCTTAAATTTAGACTTATAAGCAACAGTGATAAACAATCTTAAACTTTGGATATTAATTCTTCTTTTATAAAAGTACTGAAGAAATAAACTCAAGCTGAATTAGTCACTGAAATAACTCTAGTTTTACTTATGATAAGCACTTTCGTCCACCAAATGGACTTCATCAGATTAACTTTTTCAATAACAGCTTTACCTGTGGAAAACTAAATGTATACTTAATGAAGACAAAGGATCATAAATCACGACCAACAAATTCATGCATAGTAATGAGCCAAAACAGAGGGAAACCCATGATAGGCTAACCTACCAGTATATGCAACCCTGATGGAAACAAAAGCCACCTTACAGCCCCACAGGGATGAGTCACGGCTAAAGGGCCAAAAATCAAGGTCAGTCCTGAACCTCGGATCCAGTGAAATCCATTCTGTATGTTGGTGATACAAAAAGACCACAAATCTATGTTAACAAAAGTTAAGTTACCACATGCTCTAACCACAAGGGAACACAGTACAAGCCAAGTAAACAAGGTGACAAAAATGAGCATAAATAAAATAGAAAAATAATATACACAAGAAAAGAGTCTGGACACAGACAGGAGTACAAATAATGACCAATGCGTGCAACTAACCCTCCAACAGTAACAGCCAAAATAATCAGTCTGAAAAAATTAAAATAATAAAAAGGGGTCAGTGCTGAAGAAATAGTCAGTGGTAACCCTAAAAAAACAAAACAAGAAGTTCGGTCCAAATAAAATCAGATGGATCACAGGACAAGATCCTAATCTGTCTTAAAAATCAATAGTACAATCCAAACCAGAAAATAATAAATACTAATGAAACAAAGTCCAAATAAATTGTAGTGCAGAATTACTAATTAAGTCCTTGTCTGTACAGTTTACAACTCTGTGTTAAGTGTTCACAAGTGTGTGTGTGTGTGTGTGTGTGTGTGTGTGTGTGTGTGTGTGTCTTGAGGATGAGATGGAGGGTAGAAGCTAGACAGTTTCAGCTCTGCTAAAAATAAAGTCCTTCAACAAGGACACATAGACAGCAAATGCTGGGGATTGGGGGGAGAGTTCGGAGCAGCCTTTATGTAAGTAGGTATGTCAGGCAGTATTCTATGACACGGGTGTTGTGGGAGGAAATTACAATGTGCCACAAGCATATTACCAACATACTATACCAGACCACAGCCAAGGCATATTTAACAACAGCTGAGAGGTCAGCCATGGTGGGAGATTGGGGGGGGACATCTGGGAGCAACAGGCTGACAGAGCCAAAGGAGTTTCTGGTGTCCTTGCAAGGGGATACTGGTTCTAAGATTATCCCTGGTCAAGTAGACACTGATCAGGATTGACCTATCTCCATATGTTTCAGAGAATGATGGTCCAAGTTAGATCTCTTACAGCAGATTTCTGTACAATAACACTGCACATTAACACTGCAGGCTGATTATAGCAACTGATGGTTATGTATTGTTTTAGTTATGTCAGGTATCAAACCATGTCAAGGTAGCAACAGAGATAAATTGGGTTTTTGTTGGTACATCTTGCATGGACACTAATCTTAGAGTGCATGCATCAGAAGTGTGGTTGTGGCACAAGTATTCATGCTCAGTCTGGTGTATCCTTTGTTGCGTATTCACAGGACAGGCACTGGTTCAGTGACACATGCATAGGCTGGGGCACAACAACAGGTTGATATTAATACCTGTACTGGGACTGATGAGGATGATGAGACACAGATACCCAAGTCACAGTTTGATGACACAGAGGTATTGTCTGTATCCATTACGAGTTTGGATATACACTCAGTACAGGCTGAATGTGTGGTATTATTCACACCAGGACATGTGAATTGTACACCAACACCATCCCCAGTTGGTGAGGGATTCCTCATAATGCCTAATACCATTGATACTCCCTCTGCACCTGTGGCAGTGGATTTATACACTTGTAATTGAAATGTAAAATGTAACTTCCTACAGTTTTTCAAGAAAGACCTAATTAATTGTTTGTAAATAAATCATACAAGGTTTTGAAGTAAGGAGAAAAGGCACATAAAAATGTAATTACATGACATTCAGGAATAAGTAGCCATTAGTATGTAAACTGTTAGATGTATGGGAGGTCCTGTTTAGTGTCAGCCTTTCTCGTATTGTGTGGGAAAGGGTTAATATAATCTGATGTAATGTAATTAACCATTTTTTGTGCATGCAGAAGCGATAAGCTAAAATATATATTTGGAATTAAAACCAGTGTAAAGTCTATCAGTCTTGCTTGAGAGATCTTGCTGACCACATGTATGAAGATTTGCTGCTTGCATTTCTGCTTTGAATAATATTTTTACTAACTTAGAATAAGGATATTATCTCTAGAAGACAAAATAAAGTAGGGTTATTTAACTATAATTAGTAAGATTCTTCATTAAATGTTCCTGTCTGAGCAACTGATTGTTATTTCCTTTCCTTGGGCATTATTCATCTCTGCATATTTAATATGTTTCATGACTGTCTTGACTTCTTTATTGTTTAAGTAAAGTTTTGTTTATTCACTTTTAAGATATTGTGGCTGTTGTGTATTATTTATGTGCATATTATTATTAATTTTCTGTGGATGCTGTACTATTTATCAGCACTATAAGTTGGTCAACTGTGGTGTCTGTCTCTAAAGGCCAAAAGACAAACACAAACACATTACAAGTGAGATATTAATTTTATACTCTATATTAGAGTATTAATCAAGGATAGTGCATTAACTGGTGGGATTGGCTCTAGCTATATTTTGGGTAGTGGCATGATATTTCTCATTTGGTTGATAATGGGGGGGGGTCAAACATCTCTGGTGTAAGACTGGTCTTCACATTTGGTGGCAAGAGATGAGAATATTGGAACTGAAACTTACTCACACTAAAGCGGATTTTTAATAAAGTGTGTATGTGTACCCTCTCTTTCTCAGCATTAAATATACAGAGGTTTAGTTTTAAATAGTGATCTTAAGTCAGATATGAAAACAGGCATAAATTAGCTCATCTGAGAATTACACTAACATATCAGTGTCAGAGCTGAATGAGGAGTGTAAAATGAAAGGAATTGCTCAAGCCAGCATATCCAAGAAGGACATGGTAGCAGCTCTGTGTTCATCTGTAATGCTGACAGATAAATCAGGAGACAGACTGACAGGTGCTCTGGCAATGTAGCATGAAGAAAATGGACAATCTATGCCATCCACAGAGGACATAAAAACCCAACTGAATTTACAGAGATTGACACTGGAAGTTGAGATGTCTGGAACTTGACACAGCTGAGAAAATGCAGCAGATGGTGGGAAAAGAAAAAGATAATCAATGCCAACATGAAAAAAGAGATGCTAATCTATGCCAGAGACATGTGAGCCATGCAGATGGGAAAGCCAAACCCTAGAGACCAAGGTATGTACAAAACGTTTTCCTGAGTATAAAGAGGGGGTTTTGATAGTTTTGTACAGACATTTGAAAGGGTTAATAACAAACACTTGGCCAAGGGTAGGGGTGAGATTTTTAACTCCTTTGTTTATTGGTAAAGTAGTGTATGCAGTTTCAAAGCTTTGTGGTGTTGGCCACTTAAATTATGTTAGAATTAAAGAATGTTTACTTGCATGTTCTAAACCAACACCTGAAATGTATAGCAAAAGGTTCAGAGAGCATAGAGGAAAGGTATATGACTTGAAGAAATAAGCAGTTATGTTCATAGATGGGTGAGTGCATATAAGGTCAGCACATTTGAAATGCTTGCAGATCTTTTGGTGAAGGAACAAGTACTGAGGACATGAGGATTTGGTTGGCAGACTGGAATATAAGACTGATGAGGAGATGGTGAGGAAGTGGACCTCTAGCTAGCTAATGGGTTGTGAGTGCATAGGAAGAGGGAGCAGTGCACGTGTGTATAAGGGAGCTCACAGGGGCACTGTCAGCCATCACAGCAGGTTCTTTTAGAAATGAAGAAGCCGTGGCTGCTTTTATATGCCCAGATTTGGGGTAGAATATTTCAAGTGTAACCAGAAGGAACATGTATACATGTCCACTGGGGCATGGTGAAGAACAATGGTCTCAGGAAGCAGCAAGCAGGATAAGCACCACAACAGTTGTGGGTTGTCTGGAGACACATCTCTGCCAAACTAATACTGTTTTAGTGGATGAGAAAGAGGCCATTTTCAAGAAGATACATAACCATACTTAAGCATGCAGTAGTCATAAAGGAGCAATAAGTGCCCAGGCAGTCCACTTTGTCTTGGACCTTGGGAGGGGAACCATTTTTAGGTACCTTTGGCCAGTGTTAAGCTGCAGTGGAAAGGGGCAAGGGAGCAAACAGCTGGCAATGTTTGAGGATAATCCTGCCAATGTGCTAATAAAGAACAACTTTGATGATGCAGTGCCTTGTATACATGTATTACATGCAGCCAGGTATGTAAGCAAACATGTGGGAAAGCAGTATGGGGAAGATCCAGCTAAGGCCCACAGCTTCACCGGGGACTAGTAATGTGGCTACTTCAGAGAGCAAGATGGTCAGTAGTAGTCAAATGTAATCTAAACCACAGCAAGGGAAAAGTATTGGGCTTCTCTTGGAAAGGGTTACTTCCAGGGAGAGGTAGATGGTAGTAGTCAGCCAGAATCTGAGGCACCATGAGAAGAAAATACCCCTTCCTTTGAAAGAGAAGCTGAGGGAGGTCACCAAGAAGGAGATGAGGCAGACTAAGTTCTCAGACCATGCCTTACAGGAATTGAGAGCTGTAGCCAAGGAGGCTACTGGTACTTAAGGGCAGTGGAAGTTCGTATATGAGAACAAAGGTTTTACAGTACAGGTAATGGACCACTGAAGAAGGACAAGAGGAACAGTCTGTAGAACCTAGGGTGTATCAAGAGGCACTTCTGGCCGTGGCTCACAATATTCCTTTCACTGGCCGTACAGGCATAAAGCATTGTAAAAGATAGCTTATGAACATCTTTATTGGCCAGAGATTGCAAAGGATTTAGTGGAGTACTGCAGGACCTGTTAGCAGTGATAAAAATATGTCAAGACTGGAGATAAAATCAAGGCTGCTTTGGTGCCTTTGCCTGCTACTCTGGAACCATTTCAGAGGGTAGCTAGGGATATTGTGGAACTTCTTAGTATCTCAAGTTTCACAAATAAGAAATATAGTCTGGTGGTGGTGGTAATGGATTATGGTATGAGGAACCCATAGGCGGTTGCTCTGTCTTCCAATGAAGCAACAAAGGTTACAGATGCTTACTAAATATTTTCAGCAGAATAGGTTTTCCTAAGGAATACTGTCAGGTAGAGGTGCTAACATCATGTCAGACCAGTCAGCATGTTTGTGGAAGTGCTGCGGGTGAAGAATTTAAAGACTACTATCCACAGACAAATTGCCTGGTGGAGGGGTTAAACTGTACACTGAAGACTGTGTTGAGGGCAGTTCAAATAGGAGTGGAACAAATACTTGTTCCCACTTTTCTTTCCTCACTGAGAGATGTTCCAGGAATCCACAAGTTTTTCACTCAGGGGGGCTCTGTTTATGATTTTTTTTTGGGGGGGGGGCAGGATTCCCATGAGGATGTGTTGTGGAATATGTAGTAAACATCAGGACTAGGCTTAGGGAGAACATAGCAGATGGCCTAGAACCACCTGGCACAGGAACATCAGCAGCAAAAAATTCTGTTAGGACCAGACAGCCAAGAACAGAAAGGGATGATGCTTATTCCTGTTAGAGATAGTAAACTGCAGGCAGCATGGGAGGATCCTTTTCTCTACTGTGCAAAAAGTAAGGGATATGAATTGTGTGGTGGAGTTGCTAGGCAGGAAGTAGAAGCACAAACTCTATCATGTTTATATAAAGCCCTACAATGATGGAGAGACACTGGTACTCAGTGTCTGCAGTGGATTTTATGAAGAACTGGAGGGGAATCTTGTGACAGACTTTCTCAGTAAATCTTAGTCTGACACCTCTGGGGGTGAGGTTGCCCTTTCACAGCAGCTATCTCCTAGCCTCGTTCAGGTGATCTGTGCAGTACCATAGAGGTATGGAGGCATGTTTACTGGTAAGGCAGGGTGCACTCACCTAGTGGAGAACCATGTGGACACAAGGCCCTAGTGGAGCAGCCCATCAAACAGGCCCATTATATGACACCTGAATGGTTTAACCAATTTCTGAATGAAAAGCTGCATGGGATGCTGGGGGTAATCCAGGAGTCTACCAGTCCCTGGGCCTCACTGGTACTTTTGGTACCAAAGAAAGATGGCAGTGTCAGGTTCTGTGTTGACTTTAGTAAATTAAATATATGGGAGTTATATACAATCCACCTACAATCCCTCTTTCAGAAACTAATCTAAATGAGATAACAGACAAGTTCAAGAGATATTTAAAAAGATGAGCAAAGTTAGATTTCAGTTTATGAGCGAGAGGGGCTATGGTAAAGATGAATATATTTAATAAAATCTTTATTATTAATAATTCCATAAAACTACATGATATAGACTTAATCAAATCAATAAAATAATAATGGACTTTATCTAACAGAATAAACCACTGAGATGTAGTTTAGAAATATAATCCTTTCCAAACGATAAAAGAAACTAGATCTGCCAAACCTGAAACTATATTATAAAATCAGCAATTTCACTAAACTGCTCAAGGTGTGAAAATCCAGACAAAACCTGGGGGCATATAATCCAACATAGGTAAACTTGTTACAGTCTAGTAGCGAAACTCACAATGTTAACCCCAAAGCAACCCCATTCTTAGCCTCACTGCAGACACTCTTAGTTGAAGATAACAAACAACTAATGGCAATGTTCCATCTAAAGAAACAGTTTACAATCTGTCAGCCCCTATGTGGTAATCTTAATTTAATATTAAACAGTATTATGTTTACACCCCTATGATTACCAAGATCAAAGACCAACCTCTATCTTTTACCAAGACCAAAGTCTGACCCATAGTTGCATTTTCAAGTGATGAGAAAATAGAAGAAACATCAGGACTAATTGAAAGCTGGAGCCTAAGAGGAACAAATGTATTAGTGATTGATCAGAGTAAAGTAGCTATTTCAGAATTCATAATAGAGATTTCCAAATAAACAGGAAGCATTAAATCTATAGCAGAATGGCTCAAGCCTAACAGTTCAAAAAATAAGTTTATATCTACAGCTATAGCAATATAATCAGTTTAGCTGACAGTCACCCTGTACAAATACCCAAGTTATGGAAAAATTACTCCAAGAGAAGGGAATAGAAACTGACTGGGCAGATTTATAGAACAATACTCATAAATATATACCCTATACAATAAGAAATGTCAATATACACCATTAATGATTAATCAGAACTGCCTCTACTAGCCAGAGAAACTGGCTTCATTTGGGATGCGAGTCTCACCATATTGCAAGATATCCAGTCCTGCAGTGCAGATATTAAACATATCCCCTTGGACTGTCCCAAAGTCAGGTAATATAGGAACAACTCTTTACCATGGTCACTAATTTGGGCATTCTACACTCAGACCCAACATGGTACATAAGGAGTAATCACTGAACATGACCAAAAGATAGACAAGAAACAGCTAGCAGAAAGTTAAGTGGCAAATGAAGATTAATCACCACAAAAACTGTAGTTATTATACTTCTATATATAATATTTGCAAGACCCCATCTAGGGTATTGTGTGCAGTTGTGGAGAACTCAACTTAATAAAGTCATATTATGGGATTCATTTTGTGTTCATTTTTTATTCATTTGTTAACTGGATGAATGAAAAAACTCTTGTTTTTATCTGCTTTTCAGCCATGTTCCAGGCCACAAGTGCAAAAGAGAATGTGGTTAAATACAATGGTCCAGTAAAATCAATCAACTATTCCTTTTGTCAGCAGCTTCCATGTCTGTACCCTTTTTTAACAAGAAAGTTGACTGGCAGTGGTACAAGACTGCTGTAACAGTGGGGTTGGTGCTCTTTCTCTGGTATTGTGCTATCCCATAGCTGATATATATATATATATATATATATATATATATATATATATATATATATATATATAAGGAATATAACCCCCCTGCAGTAGGTTTGACATAAAACAATTATTTTTTCATTGAAATGGCATTTAATATACTTGATTTTCTATTAAATTTAATTTGAATAAAACTCTTATCAGTAACTGCCCTGCATGGAGTCTATGCTGCCTGCAAACCTCCTAACTTCTTTGATCAAGAATTCTGGATAAAGCCAAATTTTAAATATTATTCTAATTTACTTAAAACAGTTAATAGTACAACAAACTTTTTTGACAGACATTTTCTGAATAATAAGAAATATGAAACTCACATGTCTAGTATTATTGACTGACTATAATCTTCAATGTTTTTAGCAGAAACTCAAACATTTTAAGAGGGACAGGGAAAATATATGAGGCAAAATGCAAAATGTTCTGGAAAATCAGGAACAGCTGAGTGGCCATGCCTTCATATGCTGTATTCAACAAAAGGCAGTGGAACCAGATGATTGACAACCTATCACTCTCTAAATGTACACAGTACCCTTGTTTAGCTGAATAACACATGGTGAAAGTGACAAGTGCATGCATTAAAGAGCAAATTTGTTGTATAGTACTCTCTGTAATTTAATTCTGTCTGGGTGTCCTGTCTTCGTAGGGTCTGTATATGGTTTTACACCGCATATGTATGCCATGCCAACCCAGTGGCATTTAAACCGTATGTCAATGAGATGAATGAGCAGATTTTTATGACTCCTTTTATCATACCCCATTCAAGCAGGGCATACCAGCATGATTCTGTATCAGAGGAGCAGCCTGGGTAGTGTGCTAGGAAGTAAGAGGAAGTGCCCCTGGAAATGAACATTTCCATAGCTGTACTATAAGGGAACGGGCCCACTAACGATAAGCATGATAGTTCTACTTACAAAGTGTGAGGGAACACTATATAACAAACTTCATCAGACTTGGTCTGATGAAGTTTGCTTAATACAGTAAACGAAAGTGCTAACTTTTAACTTGGATTTCAGTGTCGTTTGTTCTTCATTTGGTGTTTTATTTTCAAGTGTTATCTTTTTGCTAGTGTTTTGTAACACTATATAACAAAAAGGATTACTATACATATTTTGTGGGGGAACCTGGAAAAAGAGCAATACTATTTTTTAATGGAGGAGGAAATTAAAACAATGGTGGGACTGTAGATATGAGCATTTCTGTACATTACATTTAGAAGGAGGCTGGGAGGGATATCCTTGATATGCAGCCTATTGTGCAGCCTCATTCTGATCTGATTATCTACCCAGAATGCAATGCAGAAGCTATGGCTAGCAGAGAATATCATCTTGCACTTGCTGCATTATTCTCAGATTTAAAGAACTACTATAGGCAGATACTATATTGCAATTGTAAGTTTTTATGTTGTTCTCTAATCTTAAAGGAAAAGGCTGAACTCAACTCTGGGGGTTTCTTTTCTCCACCTAATAAAGCTCCGGTATTCTATATTTACAGGACACTAGCCTGTACTTTATAACATTTTCATTTCCTAGCCTAAGAATCAAAGGGGAGAAAGCCATCCCACATTTTTTTAATATTAACCCATCATGTACTTTAGTAAATTAATTTGTCTCCCAGTCCTGAGTTTTACTGATGTCATCAGTGGCTATAAAAACATGTACATGACGTAATGGAACTTTTCTCCACTACCTTTGCTTCAGAGAGGAACAGAAACATCAGTGTACATAGCTGACCCACATTTGTTTGACAATGATCAGCATATTTATAGACAGTAATGCTTTAGTTTGATGGTCAGTACTTTAAATTGCTAATTTGTCATGCTCAAGAATTATGGTTTTGATGGTGTAAGCTTGCTATAATGTAGCATCCAGGATTAGTAACAGAAGTGGGAAAATTAAATGCACAAAGATATTTGGGCCTCATTAACAAAAAATCATACCAATGTAAATTCAAGAAGAGAAGACTGCACCTATTTTTGTATTGTGCTATGCTGTGCTATGTTATAAGGACAGAGATAACAGGTGTTATAAAAGTAAAATATTTTGGAGAAATGTGATGTATTTGCTCAAGCATATGGATAAAAATCATCCCGTTGCGGACTCTGTTGAATACAGTAGTTTGCGTGACTCTTATTAAAGTACCAGTTACAGTTCCAGAGAAAGCTTTGTCAGCTCCATGAAAATCCTGTAAATATTTAAAGGACTAGAGACTGACAGCCTTAAAAACCTGCAGATTTACAGCTACTGTAAATAGGTTAGGGAAACTGAGAGCAATGCAAATAGGGGCTGTTTTGGTAAAAACTAGTCAGGTTCCAGAAGCTATGAAAGATGTTTGTGACTCACACTACTGTCATTTTAGTTAAATGGGGGCAAAAACTGCTAAATTTCTTATGTCTAGCATAATTCATACAAAGGGGACACAAAATGTATCAACTGAACCAGAGGAAAAAGCAAAATGGCAAAATCATGTTAGTATGGTAGCCCACCAACCATTTTAGAGTAAAACATATTAAAATGTGGGTACTTTTCCGTTAACGGGGCAACAGCTTTCTTGGCCTCGTTAACAGTGTTGTCGTAATGACAGCTGTATTTTTATTGTATTTTTAACTCTCCCTGCAGCTACTGATTCTGTACCTATAAATCTGGATAAGATGTTCATCATTTCAGAACTGGGCAGGCTACAGTATGCAGAAGTGCTGGGTGTGTAACGGCCATACCTCTCAAATGTCCCTGAATTTCAGTGAAGTCCCCGATTTATGCTCAAAGTTTTACCTCTGTCCCTCATAAACCCCCCAAAAATGATGACTTTTGGCAAAAAGGTTTTAATTCACTTTGTCTTATTCTGTCAGTATCTCAATATCTGAGGTTAACTGTAGTAATATTTTAAAACTCTCACGATTACTTCTGGATTTGTCTGAAATTCTTGTGAGATTTCTCTGTGAGTTGTTGATGGCTAGGCCATTTTTTCTTTTTTTTTTTTTCCGAAAACCTTCTACTGCTGTAACTCTGGCCTGCATGTTAACAGTCTACCTGCATTTATCAATATAATTGGCTGTTATATGTTAAAGGGTTATCACACAATCACTCTCATACAGGGCGCACTGTAATTTTGTTTTATGTCCAACACCATGAATCCTGCCTGCTGATTGGCTGCTTGATTCAAAGCATTCTACTGAAAAAAATCTGAATGTTTTAAAGATTGTGTTTAGATGGCTTAACAGTAAGATCAGCAGTTGTAATTTGACATCTGAACATGTGTGGTGAAAATAAGTCTGTAACAGCTCATTTTGTTTTATTAGCTTGTTTTATTAATTCAACAATGTTGTTTTAACCACATCCACTGAAACAATGTAATTAATAGAATACAATGAGTAAAACAAAACCGTTAACGAGTCCAAGAAAGCTGTTGACACGTTAACAGAAAAGTACCAGAATGTGATTCTGATGCATCAAGACAGCTTAGAATAAAAAACAGAATGAGAAACACAATTTGAATTTCATTTTGGTGGTTTCCTTTAAATGACTTGATGACACACTGATCGAATTTTGTTTTTTACTAAGCATTCCCTTTCCAATAATGAATGCTGTATCATCAGATGATTAGATTAAGATGCCCTACCATCTCCTACATGGTTTCATTTCTATTACTTTAGAATGGCAGCTCTTAGAATTGCCGCTTACTTTCAGAATCTCTGGCCTTAACTGACATTAACTGTATTCCAGTGATTCTCTGAAATTTGTTTTCTTGGGCGTCTTACCTAGTCAATAAAAATGAGCTCTTTATTTATCTGCATAGGTATTTCACATTAAATAGCCTTTTAAAAAAATGAGTATTCTTCTTACATTCATGAATTCTATTATACAGTGTATCATAGTTTATGCCTTTCCAGACTCAGCAGCTAACTTTATCTGTAACAAAAGAGCAAAGCTTGTCTCTTTACTGTAAGTTTGTAGCTTCAGAGACTCAATAAGTTTATAACCCAGTATATTAGCTTTTCTTGGGTCAGAAATAAATGTAATGGTCCACATGAAGTATGAACCGTTTATACAAATTCCTAAAATTCCCTTGAGATTTCGTGCTAATCCAGTGTTGTGCACTGAACAGCATACTGAAATACAAAAAACAATAAAAAAGAAATAAGCCATTCTTTACTTATATGTGAAAGTGTTCAAATAATTTTGTAGGAAGGAAATGTACTCTGTAGTAAAGAGGAGTTGTGTTTAGGTGATGGCTTTCATGACAGTAATGTGATAAATAATCAACACTCAGAAGCAGAATCACAAATATCAAAGTTACAACAAAAGAATGACAATCACCTTTACTGTTTCACTATTAAAGCATACTCCTTTCTTCTTAAATATACTAAATCTGATTTTGCTGTGTTTGGATGCAAGTATATCAAAACCACAGTCTTTAATTACAAATCAAATAAATGGCACATTTGTGATAGAACATTAAAGTGTCAGTCATGAACAACTCACAGTTAAATTAAGCAACTGTGTAACTGTCTTTTAAACACAGATGAATCCAAAGGTAGAGGGATGAGACTTCATAACGGACAGTGGAAATTGTGCTTAGCCACATGTAAAGCCATTTAAAAAAGTATAGCCTGACATGCCCGATTTATAAAAGGAGGCAAAGTAAATACATACTATAGAAAATTGCCTTAATGGTTAAAGTGTTTACTATTAAATGCAAGGTACAAAGTTTGACTCTCACCTTTAAGGGAAAACTGGCTAGGTGTGAAACAACCCACAAGGGCAGCTAGCTTAATACTTACCTATGAATCTATATATTTTGGGTTAGGTTTTGACATAATGGTTAAGGTACTTCACAGACACAAAGTGCAGAGTCTGAAAGAGAAATTGGATAGTCTTAATATGGCCCACAAGGGCCTAGCTCTTATATATAAACCTATTATGATCATGTATCTGATTACCTTCATGTACTATCAGTTACAGAGAGAGGAAACAAATGTAGCAATTCTAAGTGTTTTATGGCTTCTTTCTTTGTAGCAAATAAAGTGTTACATGCTCCAATTTACTACAAAATAAAGAAAAAGTGTTAAAGCATGAATGTGTAATACACAATGTCATTTCATAGACAGTGGCTTTAAAATATGTGATACAGTTCTCATTATCACATACAGAAAAGAAATGTGACAATGTGAATTATATTGGAGCTTTTAAAGCTGCCTATCCTTACTGCCACTGTTTTGTGGTGGCTGGTTGCTATCGTGTCCCTTGCAAAATTAGATTGCAGCAGTGAGAAAGGGTGCTTTAACAAAACATTCTTAAGCACTTTCCTTATATCAGTTGTCTTTCCCCAGATTTGAAGTGCTACATGTACTGTAAAAATGTTAAACACCTCAAGGAAATCCATAGTGTGCAAGTGAGTACAACTTTTTAATAAGTAAGTAAGGGCACAGTATGATGATTCAACATAGACACATCAGGGAAGATAGAAGGAAGTATTATTTCAGAGAAAGGGTGGAGGATTATAGAAACAATGTTCCAAAAGAAGTAATAGCATCAAAAGCACTGATGTAAATTTAGATTGTATGACACACATTTAAGGCAATTTTTGCAGGAGGATGGAAACAAAAGAATGTTTTTGATCTGCTATCTGTAGCTTAGTCATTTGGTAGAGAACTAAGTAGAATTTGTAGGTGTTATAGTCCTTATCTGTTATCAAAATCTATGTTTCTTAAATGTTACTTATGTAATGCAACTGCCAGTATAGGTAGGAAATGAGTGAAAGACCCCCCCATGTTAAATGAACATATTTTTTAAAATAAATACATTCCATAAAGCATCATACCTCTCACGCTCTTACAGCAAGAAATCTGGACAAAGCCATACATAATGGGGACAAAGGCCCAAAAATAGCGACAATTTTTAAATAATAATCTTACAAACAGAATGTTGATAGAATAACAAGTTTTGCTTTGGCATGTATTTTTCTGAAGGGTATGAAGTCTGAAACTCAAATGTCTGTCATTATTTTCTGTCTTCAATCTTTAATGACTTGTTAATAATTTGTTAGAAAATCACAGTCTAATGAAAAACGGACCAAAAATATGTGGCAAAAATCTGGACATTCTGTGAAAATCTGTACAGCTGAGAGGTATGCAAATCATTACTGCTATCTGTTTGTTATGCATGAGTAAGCCCTGGATGTTTCCTCTGAAAGAAATGGTAATAACCAAGATGCCTTTACAAGTGACACCTGAAGAAGGCAGTCCCCAGGCAGATGAGGACATATATTGGTAGGCTTCTAGACTGGGCATTTGATTACAGCAGGGCCAAGGGAAAACAGAACTAGAGGTGCATTAGAAAGTGGGTCTGTACATAACCAGCTATAAGAACAGCATATATTATGCAAAGTTTTGCATAGCAGCCTAAAGTTACAAGCTGCCAATGGGCTTTATCCTGTTGCCCTGAGTTTGATTCCCTCAGTCTCTTTTTGCATAGTGTAACTGAGCAATTACTTAGACAGACACTTCTACTTGGAATCCACTAAGAAAGGCCTCAACTTGTTTAACAAAATATAAAATAAATAAATAAAAATAATATCGATAGCAGATAAAATAATAACAAACCTCCCATGTGTATTACATTGTGTCATAGGTGAAATATATTCAGTTTTAGTATTTATTATACAACACATAATATCAACTATCAAAAAATATGTTGTGGTCAACAGGTCTTGTTGTGTAAAGAATACCGATTCTACTACTCAATCAAGAGTACCTGTACACTGTGGCCTGCTCTCTCCCATACTTGTTTAGAACTGTGCAGATGGACTTCCTCCCCTACCTCCTTTCTCAAATCACAAAGGCCATTTAGCTTCTGTTTTCCTCCAGGCACATGTGCCATCCTTATAGCTTATCATAACTGTGCTACTTACCATTTCTGAAGTTCCTCTGTGGTTTGGCTGCATTTCAGGGGACAGTATAATTGGAATGCAGTGCCAGTGTGTGAGGCTTCCCTAAGCTGCAACAGTACCCAGAGAAATATATTTGTAGGGCTCTTGCTGACCAGGCCTGCCTTTTTTGACTGCTCCAGTAAATGCTCTCAACTTTTTGTCCTCCTTAACATAATCATCTGAAGACAAGTCCACCTACCAGTTAAAGTTACCACCTGTCCCACTTCATGCAGGACAGTCTCTGTTTGGTTAGCTGCATCGTGCAAAAAAAAAAAAAAAAGCCAAATGTCAATCCTACTACCTGGTTAGTAAATAAAATAGATAAATAAGTGTTCATCTTTTGCTCTGTGGATCTCTACTGAGTAAATCCCAAAGGGAATACTGGGAGTACTTCTTGTGGTCCCCTTTGTTTGTAGTTTCACAAATGGCTTGTGGGACAAGGATATGGCAAACACAGCTGCATGCCAACTAGTTGCAGCAGTCAGATGGTTTTGACAAACCACAGGTGTCCTTGGAGCAGCATCTTTGTATTTCCATATTTAATATTATATTCAGTGTATAGCTGTTCATCTAATAGAACTCTATACTTAATCCTATACAGAAACTATTCAAAAGCTGTTCATTTGATTACTGGCCTTTTATGAGCTACAGTGTCAGCTGCTTTGCTAAGACCTAGATAGATCATATCCACAGCCACTCCCTCATGTACTACTTTGTTCACATGTCAAAGCCTCCATTAACTTCATCTGACATCTTCTTCCCACTGTGACAACATGCTGTTGCGTATGTTTTGCATGCATTAAGCAGCTTCCTTGGACTGACCAGTCCAGCAGCATTACTGAACTCAGCACTGCTCACTCAAGTTTGGAAAAGTTGCTTTTTGCCTTGCTGACCTGACCCTCCCTGCCCTTTCTGCATCTGAAAGAGCCTGCTGTTAAGGATTTGTTTTGGTTGGCCACCTCCATAGTAACTCTAGGAGATATGTAAAAGGCATAAGGCTTTAATTGGGCAAGGAGAGGTCAGAACAAGGCATATGCTTAGTACAGTGGTGGCAGAACATTTTGCATTCATATAGTTAGTGAATTTTAGCACACATTTAGAAATAAGAAAAAGGAAGACAGTCATAATTTGTATATCACAGAAAAAATAAACAACTGCCTTTTAGAGGGCATAATAACACATTAGTGGTATCAGATTTGTTCAGATGGGAGGGATGCAGTGTCGCTCTCTTTGAAGTCTTTAAAATAAAGATGCAAAAGAGGATGCTGTGGATAGTTTGTCACTGTCCTTCAGACATGGAGAAACCCACTGTCCACAGAACATATACAGGTTGTGCATGCATGCTACATTTTACATGAATGATAAGGCAATACAATGTAAAAGGGAGAAAAGTATATGCTGAACAGTAAAAAATGTTTGGCAATAATTTCAAAAACAGTGAAACAACTAACTTTTGTTTTATTCCTGCAATAAGACTTGATGGACGAATTTGAATTTCAGAATGCTGACATGGTTTATTTAACATAATGTAAAGAATCTGCCATTAGTATATTCCCAGAATTTTACCCTACTATCCTAAATATTAGCCCATATTCCTTCGGGCACTAACAGTGCCAACAGTTTGACATGAACTGTTTTGTTCTACATTACTAATCTATTTGAGGTCACTTGGTGTTTGCCAAATTATGCTCCTGTGTATACCTTCCCCATGTATTCATCTGACAATATATTAAATTCATCAACAATGTTTATACCTTCGTTGAACCCAGGTCAGTGTCTTTTAGTTTCAGTGCAGCAAGGAGACACAATATCTAAAACTAAGGAGCTTTCTGTATTGTCTTGAAAGTGTTTTATTGTTTTATGACTTCCACCATTTGCCAAAGATCTGAGGAAAAGCCCTTGTCTATGTGTTTTCTCAGGTAGATGCTAAATACTGCCAAATTCCAGCAATGGGGGTTTCACCTGGGATAGAGTCAGGTGACAAGAAATTATGTCATTCTGCAAGCTATTCCAGCAGGAATGACTCAGCATTCTGTAGTCTGTCTTGGAATTGACAAGTTCCATTCACCACTCATCTGCCTTGCTCTGAGTAGGTTTCTAGGTTATAGTAATTTTCTTAGATCTTCTTCTTCTTTTGGCTTTTCCAGGTTAGGGGTCACCAAGGCAGATCATCTGTCTGCTCATGATTGGCAGTGGAGTTTTACAGTGTCGAGTTGCCTGCCCGGCGCCCAACCTTCCACAGAAGGCACACACATGCACACACTCACACCTAGGACCAATTTAGAGTATCCAATCCACCTACTGCATGTCTTTGGGATGCGGGAGGAAACCGGAGCACCTGGAGGAAACCCATGCCACCACAGAGAGGACATGCAGACTCCGCACAGAAGGCACCCCAGCCGGGAATCGAACTGAAGAACCTCTTGCTGTGAGGCGGCAATGCTAACCGCTGCACCACCATGGCTGCCCCCACCGATATAGTCAGGAATATAGCAACGCTTAATTTAGATGTTTTTCTTTATTTATTTAAGACTGTTCTGAAATGTTGCTTTAAACATTTACTGCGATTTTGAGCTCTGCTGTCACTGTAAATATATACTGAGTATTTCTTGTTCTTTTAATATTTATTATTAAATATATTTAAATCTTTCATTGTGGCTGATCTGTCTAGAGATACTTAAGTTCTGAGACTACTTGCATATTTATTTGGTGACACTGTGGGACACTCCTAATAACCTTGCTCTTGGTCAAACTACCATTTGTATTGATAGTAACATTAAACTGAAAGAGTGGACACCCTTTGTTAAGGGTCTTAAAGTAGCTGATAAGGAGTAGCTTGTGGCAGTGATAACTACCTTATAGTCTGGGCAAAAGGGGGCATAGGTAGTAAACCTGTGTGAGCCTTTCCCTGGCGTGTGTGTGTGTGTGTGTGTGTGTGTGTGTGTGTGTGTGTATAAATTAAACCTCATAGTGTGTGTGTCAGCTACTTGGGCAAGGACACAAAGCACTGGTTGGAGGAGAGGGTACTGGAGGTCTTGGCTTGGCCACTCATCTGAGATCTCAACTCTATAATAGTGCCAGTGGAGAGTCTTAATGGGACTCTGAAGAAAGTGGGAGAAACCAGCCCTGAACTGACTGTGGTCTCTGTGTGCTCTTAAGGGACACTGCACTTGATGCAGAGAGCTGCATCTGACAATACTGTGTATGTACCTGTCATCCTGTCAGTGTATGTCCCCCACTGGAACCAATGACGAGGCTCCTTGATCACTAGTCCAGTGGTGGGGTGTCACATGGTATGTAATATTGCCTATTATGATATATTACAAATACTTCCTAAAGAGCTGCAAAACTATATCAAGTGTTAACCACTTCTTCTTTCACTGTACAAACCACAAGTAAATAAATGTTTGCTTGTAGTGTTGTATTTTGATGAGTAGTTATGGGACAACTATAGGTGATCATGTCATAGTCTGGCAAAACTATATTTGACAAAATAATTTCTGACATTGGGACTAAACATCAAACCTACCAAGTTAGAACAGACTGCACTCCTCAAGTTGAATATAACCTAATCCTGGGTCATAGCGGTTTAAAGTTGTTTATGCTTTTATGGGATGGTAGGGGTTCTTCTGTGTTATATACACAGTTCACTAAAAATGCTTGAATTAACTCTAACTTACTGAGCTGTATCTTCACTATTATTATGTGTGCACCAGTCACAATGCAGTGTCTCAGTGTTGGATATTATTACCACACAGCTATAGGTTCGTTCCTGATCTCTGGTCATAGCCTGTGTAGGGTTGTGCCTGTGTCTGCAGGGGTTTGTTCATTGTACTTTAGTTTCTCTCAAGTTCCAGAAATATGCTGGCTGATTGGCCAGTGTAAACTCGATACTTACACTGCATTTACACCTTCCCTTGTAGTCTGGGTTATGGTTGAAAGACTCTGGAGAAGGCCAGTTCACCTTCCTGGTTAAGAAAAATCTGGAAATACAGTAAAAATGCATTACTATAGATATCACAAGTGAAAAACAAAGTTCATATCAAGCAGAGAAATTAAAACCATGAATTCAGTTACCAGCCTGTTTATGTGATACAGATATTGTCACAGAAACCTGAGGTCTAGTCATTGCCTTGTAGTGTATGTTTAATAGTACACAATTCTTTTTTGTTTTGTTTTGTGGGTAAGCATACAGGTAACTAAGTTTTGAGTAGGAAACAGTTTTTAGGGAAGAGGAAAGGATGAATCTAGCACTCCATCTTTTGGTTTTGCACTGCATGATTCATCAGCAGTGTGACCCGTTACTGCACATGCCTAGTGGATTTCATTGATGTTACATACCCATTGTAGCAGACCTATGGTGGACTGCTTATTTAATAATATCAAAACAGTTGTGTGAAATCATTGATTTTTGAAAATTGTAGTGTTTCTTTCCATGTTATATTTGTAGTTGCTGCGTACTAGGTACATCAGCAACAGTAAACTCCACTGAGATTTGCTCTTGAACAGAGCCTATGAACAAAACGTCATAGAATTCACCTTTAACTAAAAAGGTTCAGCAACAAGACATTGTTTATGAGCTTTATCTAATATGTTACAAATGAGGCTATGAGTTGCAAGGGAGAAGTATTGGGCATGATAAATTCAAAGAAGAAGTTCTCTCTTATGATTCTTTACTGCACAGAGTTAAAATAATTTCTTATTTTTCTACAGTTTGTGCTCTCCTGACCACTAATGTGAGTGTTTTGAATTTCAGACTGACACAATATGATGGACTATAGCAATAACCCACGCCTGGGTGTGGGTAATGCTAAATTTACCCACGGTTGGCGTGGTTTGGTCCAGAGGGCGAAGCCCGAGGGACCAAACAAAGCCAACCGTGGGTAAATTTAGCATTACCCACACCCAGAAGTGGTTATTGCTATTATACATGACATTATTTAAGAAAAGAAACTATTACTTTTCTTAAATAATGGCATAGTATAATGCCTGTTTACTGCTCTTCCGCAGATGTCTGGCATCCGGCAGTTCTGATGTACTGTGCGCCTGCGCGGTACATCAGAGTTGAGCAAAAGCGGAGAAAGCAAGATCTCCGTTGCTTTTTATGTTCGCTATGTTAAATGAGTTTAACATAGCGAGACAGTTTTAAAATAAGCAACGGACATCTCCGTTGCTTATTTTAAAACTGTCTCGCTATGTTAAACTCATTTAACATAGAACACTAAAAAAGCAATGGAGATCTTGCTTTCTCCGTTGCTTTTAAACACTGCTCGCTATGTTAAATGGGTTTAACATGGCGAGACAGCTTTAAAATAAGCAACGGAGATCTCCGTTGCTTATTTTAAAGCTGTCTCGCTATGTTAAACCCATTTAACATAGCGAGACAGTTTTGAAATCGAGTTATACTAATGGAAAAAGTCCGGCGACGGACCTTTTTCCATTAGTATAACTCGATTTACAACGGGCACGCTGGCCAATCAGCGTGCACGTTTTGGGGGGATCATGGTATAATATAACATTACATCATCCTGCTTTTTATATGACACCTTACATCTTTTGATAATGATTGTTTTTTTGGAGTAATACAGTGAAATCCTTGCTGAAGAGATATGATGACTAACTTTTTCTGTTATTAATGAGATATTCATCTTTCATTTGTTGTGGTGTTTGAGGGAAAATCAAATGACAGCTCCACAAGGTATAGATTATTGAAAGTCAAAATGGTGCCACTGGAAATGATTGATGTAACATTACTAAATGAAGAATGAAATGTGGCTGTTAATAGCCTTATTATATGCAAAGGTCTGGTTGGAGTTATAAATGTTATCAGTAAGCATACATCTGCATACATTATGATGCTGTTGTCATTGCAGGTACCATTTAGAGAATAACTGCGTGCTAACGTAGTTTAATTTAGAGCCTGTTTCAGGCTATCAACACTAAGATTTATAGGCTACTGTTTAATCATGTAAGACCATTTTTTATATAAATGATACATCTCCCTTACCTACTGTGTAAATGTGTTGTTTTCTTGATGAATGTAATATAACTCTAGTCCATTGCAGATATGTTGTTAGTAGTTTCTCAGGTTTATAAATATGTTCTGTGCACTTGATCCTGTGAAAAGTGTCTAAAACTTCAAGCTAGAGTCTAGGGCAAGAGAGATATTTTAACCCACTGCCAAGGTAAGAACAGAGTGTAGTTCTATGGGGGGGGGGGGTCAAGGACACCTGGTAGAGGTGAAAAAGGAGATAGATAGAAAAGGGACTGTTGCTACTGACATGTCAGTGTCAGTGGAGCGACAGGTAGCAGAACACTCACCTTTGATGCGGAAGTCTGTGAATTCTACTCCTATGCCAGCTAGATGGATTGCTGACACTGCAGTGCAGTATAAGGCAGGTGCTGCACTCCTGATTGTGTTGCCCTTCAGATGAGATGTTAAAATGAGGTCCCATTTGCTTGAGATGGTGGCAGCTCAGGTGGATGCAAAAAATCCCATGATACCTGTCAAAAAGAGTAGAGGAAATTCCCTGACTCCCTGACAAAAATCCCCTGGTAAAAAGTGTCCCCTTGGGTCTCTCCTGAAAAGAGGTAACTAGACTAGTGAAACTAACCCTATCAACAAAGGATAAATAAAATAAATACTTTTAGAACTTAGGTGGACTCAGTTTACTGTTGGTTTTATTGTTTCCATATCATTTTTTTTTAATTTTCTCCACATGGAGCATGTCTTTGCACACCCACTTGGCTATGTGCATATGCATGATGGCGGCACATGCGCTTAGACTCATGTTCCATAGGTGTAACACCTAGTGCTCCCACTAAATGTCAACAGAGTGGTAAGCAGTAGCTACCTCCCTTCCCAGAAGATGGGAGAGTCAGCAGCCCCATTCTCCCTGGCCAACTTCATCAGGTATCCAAACTACTACTCAGACTTAAGCTTTCCACATCTTTATACATTCCTATAACTGTCTCTGGTTTCCTTGTCAAGTTTCCTAGCTAATCTGATTAGGATCATAACTTCTGTTAAAAATGTCTGCCTGTTTGTTCCTTTAGCTCCAGTTTACATTCTGAAGCTACTCTGTCTACTTGTCAGCAAGGAAAGAGACTGGACCTAAGGTCTTTGATCCACAAATTATTGTAAGAGAAATCTGCCTACTCCTCTGATATGCAAACTCAGCTTGATACGTTTTCCATTTAATTAAGATAATTTTGTTTTAATTTTTGTAAAGTTCACAGCAAAAACATTTGCTTGTTTGCTTGTGAGATGGCCTTTTTATATGGCAAACCTACCATTTGAAATAGTGTCACTGTCTCACTGTACTTCAACAAGCAGTCAACCTTGAATCCTTTCAACAAAGTCGTCAGGGTGCCGATTAACTCAAGTATCTCTGTGGTTAGCAGTTCAATTCTTGTAGTATTCCTATATATCACTTTAATGCAATAACACTATGAGATCTGCTTTAATGTTTAACTGTGCTCTAATTAAGTCTTCTTAATAAAGCAGAGCTTCTTATGGGTGCATAAATGACCTAGTCACTGAACTAAGTCTACTCAAATATTCCTTACCAATAATGATTTATATGTGAAGGACCTCTTAATTGTTTAATACAAGAAAGTTCCCATTTTCAGTAGCCCTCTACTATGTTTTTAAAAGTTGGTGCTATGCTATTTTGTCTTCATAAGATGAGAGGTACATGTATCAAGCATTAGGATTAGTTGTCAGAATTCAGTGCTGTTCCTAATTATAATTTCCTTAATGGCCTTCTCCCTTTGTCTGAAAATGACACCAAACTGACTCTGACAAAGATCAGATGCCTGTTAGCCTGTGTTATTAACAATCACTGATGTGTTAGTAACTTCTCCCTACTATATTCTAAACATGGATTCCTTTCCTGAGTATGACTGACCTGAAATTGCATGCCTGTTCATTATTTAGCACATTAGCTCGGTCCCACAGCTATTCTTATCAGTCATTTTTATGACTGTTTATTAAAGATGAATCCTGAAGAATAACCAATAGGTTACACTAACAACCCACAGGAAGGCTTTCAAACAGTAAGATTTATTGAAATATTTGTCTAAAGAGTCCAACAAAAAGTTATCAAACATGGTGGCAGTGGATATGTTTATAAAGGAAATCTTCTTCTTTCGGCTGCTCCTGTCAGGGGTCACCACAGCAGATCAACTGTTTCCATTTCTTCCTGTCCTCTGCATCTTGCTCTGGTTAACCAACCACCTGCATGTCCTCTCTCACCACATCCATAAACCTTATCTTAGGCCTTCCTCTTTTCCTGTTACCTGGCAGCTTCATCCTTAGCATCTTTTTCCCAATATACTCTGTATCCCTCCTCAGCACATGCCCAAACCAATGTAATCTTGCCTCTTTGGCTTTGTCTCCAAACCTTCCAACCTGGGCTGACCCTCTAATATACTTATTCCTAATCCTGTCCATCCTCATCACACCCAGTGCAAATCTTAACATATTCAACTCTGCCAACCCATGTAACATAGCTGGTCTCACTATCCTGTTGTAGACCTTCCCTTTCACTCTTACTGGTACTCGTCTGTCACAAATCACTCCTGACACTCTTCTCCACTCACTCCATCCTGCCTGTACTCTCTTCTTGACCTCTCTTCCACACTCACCATTACTCTGAACTGTTGATCCCAAGTATTTAAACTCATCCACCTTTGCCACCTCTACTCCCTGCATCCTCACCATTCCTCTATCCTCCCTCTCATTCACACACATATATTCTGTCTTAGTCCTGCTGACCTTCATTCCTCTTCTCTCTAGAGCATATCTCCACCTCTTCAGGGTCTCCTCCACCTGTTCCCTACTCTCACTACAGATCACAATGTCATCTGCAAACATTATGGTCCATGGGGACTCCTGTCTGATCTCGTCTGTCAACCTGTCCATCACCATTACAAATAAGAAAGGGCTCACAGCTGAACCTTGATGTAATCCCACCTCCACCTTAAACGCACCCGTCACTCCCACTGCAGACCTCACTGCTGTCACACTACCCTCGTACATATCCTGTTCCACTCTTACATACTTCTCTGACACTCCCGACTTCCTCATACAATACCACAACTCCTCTCTAGGCACCCTGTCATATGCTTTCTCTAAATCCACAAAGACACAATGCAACTCCTTCTGACATTCTCTGTACTTCTCCATCAATGCTCTCAAAGCAAACATCACATCTGCAGTGCTCTTTCCTGGCATGGAACCATACTGCTTATCACTAATCATCACCTCCCTAGCTTCCACTACTCTTTCCCATAACTTCATGCTGTGCCTGATCAATTTAATCCCTCTGTAGTTACTACAGCTCTGCACATCACCCTTATTCTTAAAAATCAGTACCAAAACACTTTTTCTCTGTTCCTCAGGCATCCTCTCACTTTCCAAGATTTTATTAAACAATCTAGTTAAAAACTCCACTGCCATTTCACCTAAACACCTCCATGCTTCCACAGGTATGTCATCTGGACCAACAACCTTTCTGTTCTTCATCCTCTTCATAGCTATCCTTACTTCCTCCTTGCTATTCCACTCAACTTCATGATTCACTATCCGCACATCATCCAACCTTCTCTCCCTCTCATTCTCTTCATTCATCAGCCCCTCAAAGTACTCTTTCCATCTGCTCAACACACTCTCCTCACTTGTGAGTACGTTTCCCTCATTATCCTTTATCACCCTTACCTGCTGCACATCTTTACTAGCTCAGTCCCTCTGTCTAGCCAATCGGTACAGGTCCTTTTCTCCCTCCTTAGTGTCCAAACATTTATAAAGGAAATGATAAGTGAATATTTAATCTGATGAAGTTCTGTTTGCTTTATTTTTTTGGCATGAAAGTGTTATTAAACTAGCATTCTTGTAGCTTTACCTTCCTTGGCTGGCAATTTTGTTTTATGTTTAGTAAAATTTATTCTAAACAGTAAAAGAGCCAAACCGTCACAACTCCTATATGTTGTTTTGGTAACAGTGAGTGATTAACTTGCTTATTAATCAAGTTAATTCATGAAAATGTTTTATAAGTTCTATAAGCTTTATATATTTCACAAAATCAAGCTGATTTAGCTTTTATATAGGTGTTTTTAAATGTTTCAAACTTTTTTTAACATTTGCATTTTTTATTACGTAGAAGTGGCATTGTACCTTTAACAATTTGATCATGTGACTTGCAGTCCTTTAAATGTGCCTGATTTATCACTAATTCTGATGAAGTCCTTTTTTCCTGGGACAAAAGCACTTAAATCCAACTCTTTGGAATAAATATTACTGCTTGAAAGCCTTTCTGTGGATCCTTAGTGTAACCTGTTGGACATTGGTTTGATTTGTTATGCTTTCTGCTGTTTTGCTTGGTTTATGAATCCTGCAGAAGTTTTTTGTACAATTGACCAGAACATTTCCAATCAGATGCAGCAACAATACTACTTCACTGCACCATCAGCTGAGCTTTTTGCTGTTCTAACAAAACCATAGCTCAGAAAATTTTGCAAAGCAAGCCCACATTTCACAGCCCAATCAAACCTGGAGTTTATACATCGGATTAAGTTATCTTTTTTCAACTACTGCACTTAATTCCTTAACTTAAGAAATGCTTTTCATAAACATGCCCTTCATTGATGTTAAGTCAGGTGTATATGTAGTTGGAAACATCATGTGTTCTGCCATAATGTAGTTTATATTATTGCCATCTTATATTAATTCAAAGGGTTTGAGCTAAATGCACTGATGATTGTCACAGCTGCTTAGCATTAGTGTATTGGATATGTGAGTGTGTTTACTTAATACTTTATAGCCTACCTAGCTAGTCAGCACCTGGAAGTTGCCCTCCTATCTTCCTGCCAACATACCTATTCATTCTTAAGCAGCATGCTCACTCCCCCAGCCCTGAGCTGCTGAATTATTGGCTTGGACTGATTCATAACAGCATGCAGCCATTGTCTGAACCTGTCGCAGCAAGTATGTGCTGCTATGTGAGTACAGATGGAGGCTCTGATGTTATATGCAAATGTATCTGCTGATGCTGTCTGTGCTTTTCTAAATCCCTAATCTAAGCTTGTAACCATTATGCACAGTGAGAACTTAGTGCCTGAGTGCTGACAATGTGCATTCAAAGTGCAACCTTCATTTTACATTTTTAGTTAGATTTCCACAAAGCTGCTGTATCATCATGAGATGCAACTGACTGTCTTAATGCTCTATGTAGCCATTCTGATCGAACACAATAGGATTAACAGTTTTGTTTTCTCTGTATTTACTATTTTATAGTAGCTTCTTATGAAGCAGATTATATGCAACATTTAATTTAATATCTGCATACTGAAGTAGCAGTGCTTTTGGGTCACTGACACCATTACAAGTCTGTAGTCAAATAGTATGCCAGTGCGTTATATGATGCAGAAGCTTTTTTCTTAGTAAGGCTGTTGCAAAGGTGACAGATTTGAAAAGTAAATGCCTTGCAAACATTAGCTTCCAATTTCTTCTAACACTGTGCATGTCTTGCTAGGCCATCTGTCTGTCTTTGATTAATTTCATAAACAGCTTTCTACCTGCACTATCCATATGACTGTTATATGATCCTAAGGTTGTGATTCTCTCCTCTTTCCCCATACTGTCATTTCTTCTTCATACTCTGTATTGTTTCTTCCATTCTTTCACTCTGTTAGGAATTTTGGTAAATTTTGTATTACTGTAGTTCTTACTTTCCCATTATCTATCCTTCTCAGCATGTTCTCTTTTCCTTGATATATTTTGAAATTCCAGTTACCAGCCAGTATATTTATAGGTAATAACTACAGTACACAGCTGCTAGTCTCTATTTAAATTTACATCTGAAGTAGGTACTTCATTTGTCAGCAACCTTTGGGTCTTGGATCCGATCTCGGATGCGAGCCGGCAACTTATACATAGCTTTAAGATCCGAGCTCCTAGCTCCTCCCCTTACCCATAATCCCCTGCCAACCCTGACTGACCTCAGATCTAGTTTGCCACTCTTAGAGAAAGCTACTATATTCTTGAGTTACTAGCTGGGTCAGATAAGTGCTTTGTTTTTTTTTTCACTTTTCTTGATAGATTTACTGTTAAAAAGTTTGAGTGTGTTTAGGTTCCCTCTTTTACTCCTATTATAGTTTAATTTTTAGTGTAATTCCTCCCCTTCCTTCGCTGGTGCATAGTGTGTGTGTGAGTCGCTGTGTGTTTGGGGCCTTCAGTGAGTGAGTTTAATTTTTTTTTGTAGTGCCATGTCGGAGGCCCCAAAACCGATTTTTTCCAAATGCAACGAGTGTGACCATAAGCTTTCACCGGCGGATGGCCACACTCGGTGTGTTCGGTGCCTTGGGGTTGAACACCTCTCCTCTGGGTGTACTATCTGCGCGGTGTTCAACCCCAGGGCACTGAAAGACAGTAGGTCGAAACTGATTCTGGCGGGACTTTTGCCCCTGGATTCGGCTTCCGCCTCTGGTACTCCTGTGGCACCACCCCAGTCCTTGGTGGCTGCCAATCCTGACCCCCCCCCCCTGGCCGGGACTCAAACTCCCACTACGGCGCTGGAGGAGAGGGAGGCCAGGAGGGAGAAAAGGAGGGAGAAGCACCACAAGCGGCAGGCCGAGGCCTCCGCTTTGGCCCCCCCTCCGGCTAAGCGGGCTTCTCCCTCCATGGCTTCTAGGTCCCCTCCTCCTCGGATCTGATCCCCGTGCTTCTCTCTGGGACCCAAGGAGGATGAGATCCGATCTCCATCGAGGTCATCGAGGCGGCACTCCTGGCCTGCCTCGGTGGCCTCCTCGAGATCTACCTATAGCCTATCGGCTGCAGACTTGGACCGGATGATGCGAAGGTTCATCCAGGCTCAGCTGCAGATGGGAGTGCTCCTGCCCCCCCCCTTCGGGGGGGAGCTCAACACCCTTTTTTGCCCCAATAGCTCCTTCTCCGACCCGCTTCCTGGGTTTGGAGCGTCCGGAGCCGGGCAGCGTTGGAGCCGGGGGTGGGTCAGCGCCGACAGTATTTGGCGCTTCGGCGCCGACTTTACCCTCGAGTCTGTCGGGTCCATCCTTGTCAGATCCGAGCTCTCGGAGCCATGGCCCGAGCTTTGGATCTGAGCGATTCAGTGTGCCTTCAGCTCCGTCCAGGTCAGAGCACACGGGTCCTTCGGATCCGATGGTCTCAGCATCAGTTCCGATCCCACCATCGGATCCGAGTGGGAGTTGGCTCTCGGATCCCAGAGAGAGCGACTCCCCCCCGGCCTTCGATGTGGTGGAGAGGGCACTGTTGAGTGCATCAAGACCCCCGGCCCTTGCTTCGGCTCCATCCTGCACTCCCTCTCGGCTGAGTCAGGCTTCCATCACCCGGCCACAGGGGCAGCCTGCTTTGATGTCTCAGGTCGTTCCCCTGGAACGAGACGTTGCTGGTGAGACCTCCTCGGGCAGCCCCCACGAGAAGGTTCCTCATAAGCGGAAGTGTAAAAGGAGGCACGTGGACTACCCTGAATCCTTAACAGAAGATACGGACTTGGATGAAGGGGAAGGCTCCCCAAGGTCACCCCCGAGGATGTCTCCTTTGGAGACATCATGGAAATGCTCACGATTGAGGGGGTCTGCCCCCAAGGCTTCCTCTGATGAGTCCATGTTCCTGGAGGCATTTGAAGCAGGCCCGTCTACCTCTTGGGTGTCCTCTCCAGCCGACCCCCTGGTGGACCTTATTACCACCAGGGCGTGGAAGGAGCCGGACACTGTGGAGCCAGTTCCCAAGCACCCCAATAAGATATTGAGCCCCCCCTCAGAGAGACCCCACTGGATCAAGGGTGCCCCCATAGATGCCATGTTGGTGGCAGCAGCCACCAAGAGGGAATTAGCTCAGGAGAGTCCCTCGGTCCATCCACTGAGCAAAGAGTCCCGCTCAATGGATCACCTGGGGAAGTGAGTTTTTAGTTCAGTGACCTTCTCAGTAAGGTTCCTGAACTATATGGCACACATTATTAGGATGCAGCAAGACCTTATCAAAGAGTACGCTGCTTCCCCCCCCGGAGTCCATGTCGGTGGAGGACAAACAACTGTACTCCCCTCGCATGGCCACTCTAAGATCTATATCGAATACCTCTATGTGGCTTTTGTCCCATGCCACAGAGGGAGATGCTAGAGCCAGCGGAGCAGGCCTAGTCATGAGACGCCAGGCCTGGCTCCATCATTGTGACTTCGCGGAACCCTTCAAGGCATCATTTGCGAATGCCCCTTTTGATGGTTCTGCCTTATTTGGCAAGACCATTCACGAGACTTTAGTCCAGAGCGAAAAGGATGGGAAGACATTGTCTGCCATCGGAGTCCGCTTTTCTGCTCCCCAGAGTTCCTTCTCCAAGAACCAAAAGGGACAGAAAAAGATGTGGTTCCGGAAATCGCAACATTCCCAGCCTGCTCCAGACAACCAGTCCTTCAGTGGCAGATTGAAGGAGGACAGGAGGACGCAGCCCTAGAGGCAGAGGGGGCCCGAAGAATTTTGGGTCCAGAGAAACCTTCTCTGATCAACCCATGCAGCAACCCTGAGGGGTTGCCTGACTGCTCCACTCTGGAGGCAGTCGGGGGTCATTTCTCGAGGCACCTGGCAGCTTGGGAGTCCATCACATCAGATCGCTGGGTGCTTCGTATCATATCCAGAGGTTACCAAATTCCCCTGTTCCATGTCCCCAAAGTCAGAAACCTCCCCGATGTACCACCCAATCAGAGGGAGGTAGCAGCTGCAGAGATCCAGCAGCTACTAGAAAAAAGAGCCATCCAACCCGTCCCCCCAGACCAGTTTGGATTGGGTTTTTACTCCAGGTTCTTTCTGGTGCCAAAAAAGACCGGGGACTTAAGGCCCATCCTCGACCTCTCCTGTTTGAACCTGTCAGTAACCAAAGAGAAATTCCGGATGGTCACTCTTCAATCCATCCTCCCCCTATTGCGGGAGAATGACTGGATGTGCTCGATCAACCTCAAGGATGTGTACTACCACATCCTAATGGACAGACAATCCAGGAGGTTCCTCCGCTTCCGGCTGGGAGCCAGTCACTACCAGTTCAGAGTCCTTCCCTTTGGTCTCACCACAGCCCCCAGGGTGTTTACCAAAGTATTAGCAGTGATAGCGGCCCACCTGAGACTCCAGGGAATGCAGGTCTTTCCGTACTGGACGACTGGCTCCTGACCGCCCCAACAAGGCATCTACTCTGCTCAGCCAGGGACTACTTCCTCCGGCTTGCTCCCCAGCTGGGCATCATGATCAATATGGACAAATCCTCTCTTGCTCTGACTCAGGTGATAGAGTTTATAGGGGCCAAATTGGATACAAGAAACCTTCTAGCATTCCTGACAACAGAACGACTTCAAAACCTGAGGCTTCATGTGCGGGCCATCCTCCAGTCAAAAGCTCCACCGGCAGAATTGGTCCTGAGGGCTCTAGGCTCCATGGCAGTGGCAATCACTCTCTTGCCATTGGCTCGCCTGAGTATGAGGGTTCTGCAATGGACCCTTCAAGTCCAATGGTCCTTTCAACATTACTCCCTAAACCACCCTATTTCCATCAGTAGGGAGTGCAGGAGGGCTCTCTTATGGTGGCTCCAAAGTCCGGACCTCCATATGGGACGTCCGTTCTCCATGCCCCCTCCCCTGACCATGGTGACCACGGACACCTCTCGCCTCAGGTGGGGGGGGCATTGCTCAGGCAAGATGGTCCAAGGCACGTGGAACGACACAGAGACCTCTTTGCATATCAATGTCCTGGAGATGAGGGTGTTGCTGTTGGCATTGCAAGCACTGCAGAACCTTCTTCCTGTAGGAACTATTGCGATACAGATGGACAACATGTCAGTGGTCTGGTACATCAACAAGCAGGGGGAACCAGGTCCTATCCTCTCATGAGATTGTGGGAATGGGCGATCTCTACCGACCGCTTTCTTGTTGCAATGCACATTCCGGGACAGTCCAACATTCTGGCGGACAGACTCAGCCGCACCATCCTTTCCCTGTATGAGTGGTCTCTCAATCCCCAGGTAGCGAAGTGGATTTTTGCCGTATGGGGGCAACCCTGTTGCGATCTCTTCACCTCTCCCTCAAATACAAAATGCAACAGCTTCTTTGCTCTAATTCCCCCCTTCGGGGAATCTCCGAGAGAAGCTCTGGTGCATGCTTGGCCCCCTGGTCTACTTTATGCTTACCCTCCTCTACCCCTGATGCTGAAACTCATACAGAAAGCCAGTCGGTTGGGGAGCAGAATGATCCTCATTGCCCCATTCTGGCCTCGTCAAACGTGGTTCCCTTACCTGTGGTCTCATTTGGTAAATCCTCCCTGGATTCTGGATTCCCTTCCGGATATAATATCTCACCCCCTAGGTCTCCCGATCCCGAACCTGGACAACCTCAAGCTGACAGCTTGGTTGCTCTAGTTCCACTCCTAGTCAGGACTCCTGGTATCTCTTCCACAGTTAAAGCCATCCTAGTAGCAGCACATAAACCCTCCACTAGGAAAGTCTATCGTAGTAAGTGGAAGCGCTTCTCCATCTGGGTGTGACATCATAACTTAAACCCCTTCACAGCCCCGTTGCCATCTGTGCTAGAGTTCCTTACAAGCCTGTTTCATCAGGGGGCTAGCTGCTCTACGGTCAAGGTTCAACTAGCAGCTATTTCTCATTACCATGTGGGGCATGAGTCAGGCCCTTTGATTACAGCAAAATTGTGCAAAACCTTCCTCAAGGGTACTTTCCTGCCCAGACCTCCTGTCAAGGAAGTTGTACCCCCTTGGGATTTATCTTTAGTTCTACAGGCCTTGACAGCTTCTCCTTTTCAACCTGCTGCTTTGGTCGATCTTAAGTACCTTTCCTGGAAAACGGTGTTCCTGGTCGCAGTTACAGCAAAAAGAGTTTCCGAGCTTCAGGCCCTTTGTGTAAAACCCCCGTACTTGGTCTTTCACCAGGATAGAGTGTACCTCAGGACCAATCCCTCCTTTCTTCCTAAGGTGGCTTCAGAGGCTAATATCAATCAGTCCATTAATCTGCCAGTCTTCTTCCCTAAGTATCAGAATAAAGGAGAATACAAGCTTCATTCGTTAGATGTGCATAGACAGCTGCGCTTCTACATTCATAGGACTGCTGGTCATAGACAATCCGACCAGTTGTTCATCTCCTTTACCAAATTTAACCTAGGTAAATCTGTCTCTAAGACCACTTTGTCATGATGGATCTCACAGTGTATTAATTTGGCCTATGAAAGTTCTGGGAGGCCCACACCTCAGGGAGTCCAGGCGCATTCTACTCGCTCTATATCTACCTCTGCTGCCTTTAGGTCTAGAGTCTCTCTAGATGATATTTGTTCTGCGGCCACTTGGGCCTCATCTCATACCTTTATCAATCATTATAAGCTGGACATTATCTCCAGAGGGAGAGCATCCTTTGGCTCCGCAGTGCTCCAGAACATCCTTCCATGATGGCCGCCCAAGATTCAGGTAGCTGGGGACTCTGTCCCAAAGGTTGCTGACAAATGAAGTACCTACTTCAGATTAAGAAGTTATGTACTCACCATAACGTTCCATCTGAGTAGGTAACTTCATTTGTCTGCAACCATCCCCCCCTCCTTCCCCCTGGCCTGCAGAAATTAGTCTCTGTATGTCCTTTCTCCTTAGTCCCCTTCGGGACGTATGCAGCTTTAGCTGCTTATATAGGGCAAACTTGATCTGAGGTCAGTCAGGGTTGGCAGGGGATTATGGGTAAAGGGAGGAGCTAGGAGCTTGGATCTTAAAGCTATGTATAAGTTGCCGGCTCAGATCCGAGATCGGATCCAAGACCCAAAGGTTGCAGACAAATGAAGTTACCTACTCAGATGGAACGTTATGGTGAGTACATAACTTCTTATTTCTTTTTACCAGTTTATTGGCTGTGAAGGACCTAGAATCTCCTGTCTTGGACACTGCAGAGGCTGTAGAAACTCAACCCACCACCAAACTCTGCTCCACCTGTCCCGCATCAACTTATATTGGATCCAGTGCAGTACATTAAGAAAGGAATGGCCAATTTCTTTGGGCTAACAGTATCTAAGACTGACTTGTTTTACTATGCATTTTTACCCCTCGGGCCTCTAGTCCCAGGAGCAATCAGTAACAATGCAGCTGCAGCCAACTAGCTGCTCTTCTATTGCATTTCAACCTGCATCCCCTTTTCTACCACTTTTAGGTGACCTTCAACAACAGATAAATGTATCTGTCTGAATTTGGATAACTGAGCAGGACCCTGTGACTAGGGTTGGCCCATTCTTTTAGACTTTAAAATCTGAATCTCAGGCAAGGTGCACCAACAAGATAGTTTATCCCACCTACACATCCCAAACCCACTCATATCATTGGTGGTCTGCCTTTTACACTGCTTCCGCACCACATTCGGGCATGATTGTTCCACTCACTATCTGCTACAACATCTTCAAAATACACAACCTCATGTAACACCATATCCCTATTCAGGCCTCATCTTTCCCTGAAATCATATTCTATTTTATGCCTTCTCCTGTGACATTGCATTCGCCTTATTTATTTTTATTTTTCTGTGTGCTAACTGAATAAATGGGCTGGCCTAAAAAAGACTTTTCAGCCAGCATGAAGAATCCCATAAGAAGTCACGTCACCTTTATGCTTTCCATTTCTCACATTATACATTGATCTTGTTGCTCCTGGTTCACTTTTAGCTGGTGTATCTGACTAGCCTCCCTTCTGATTAGTTCACCCATAGCAATCCAAAACATGGCACCATAGCAGTTATTCAGTCCATCAATATCTACTCCTTCTTCAGTTGTTCTTCACACTCCTTTAAAAAATCACATGCTTCTTGTTACACAGTTAAATGTAGATGACTAAGGCATGAAGAAAGCAAACTTTGCTGCCTCTTCTTCTAACACAAATATATGTCCTTACCTTCTGTTCTGTTTCTGTGTGGTGACATTCACCCTAACATTGGATGTATGTCAGAAAACCACTAGCTGTCTGATCTGCTGGTAAATGTTTAGACAGCACCTATGACTTTAAATGGTACACTTAAATGACTGCAGTATCTACAAAAGCCGCTACTATTAAAAGGATGAATGTGCCGGTATAATCCAAGCACTGTAAAAGACACAGATGCTTGGTTTTAGGCATATTTTCTAGATTATAAAGCTGTGCTGGTGGGCTGCAGCGTCCTTTACAAGAGCAGACAATAGCAAGATGCTGACAAAATAGCTAATCATGAGCTGCAGCATTCTACTGTGTTTACTCAAGCCTCTGAGACTTTCATCTTCTGTGCAGAACGATTCAGTTATAGTACACTGTATAGAGCAGTAGTCACAATTGCATATGCTTGGCTTGTATCTTTATCATTTTGGACACCCAAAATTCACTACAAAGCAAATCCTGCATCGGCTGACCATAAATATAAAAAAGAGCTACTAATCTTGGAGGACTTTTAACACAGATTAGAAGTCTGCCACTAAATATTATTCCCACCCCACAGAACCATACCTCTCAACCTGCAGACATTGACAGTGGTTACAAAGGCCCTTGAAAAGTAGGTACATGCAGTCAAAAATCTAGACATCTAATTAGCATGAATAAAAAATAGCACATAAGTCTTCCCAGCTCCACTAGGAATATGGGATACTAACCAGAAACGCATGTTTAAAAAACAGAGTGACAAAGATGATGGAAAAATGCAAACACATTTTCAAAGAGACAGTGTAACATCTATAGATTTTAATGAACTGTATTGCAACACTCTACCACACAAGGTCATTTATTTATTTCTTCTGAAAAAGGGAGATGTGAGATCAGATCTTATACAACTGGTAAAGTTATTCTTGGTGAAAATAAAATGTTTGAATACTACTCACCAAAACTACTTTCACTGGTGGTCGAGTTTGACTCTTTCTCTACTGTTGTGCAACCTTGGAATCCGAGGGTCTGACATTTGCTGAAGGTAGTTTTGGCAAACATTTTTTGAATTATTTATGTTCACTGAAACTACCTTCTGCAAGTCAATGTGAATCCTCTAAAATGTGTGCCTTCTTTCTTTAAACTACATTTGTCATGTAGTGTGCGTCTCTGTGAGCAGGATAGATTAAAAAATCATGTGTGATGAGGGTGATTAGGAAAATTGTTTAAAAGCAAAAATCAAGGCTGAAAATACAGATATACCTCCAAAAATAGGTGCATGTACAGGGGTAAATCAAGCCTGAAAATAAGGATGTATCTCCAAAATAGGGACAGGTGACAGGTTTGTTCACGGTTGTTTGACTTAACACAGCTAACAAAGCTAACTGCCAGAATAGATTTAGACTTTCATAGAGGTAATATATCGGACTGGAGCCTTACATCTGCTCTTAGTAGCGTAACAGCAACTGGAGTCTTGCCTGACATGTTCAGTGATTACCTCTCTCACGTTTAGTCTGGAATTGGGGCACAATCCAGAATCCACATCTGTAAGCTAGTTTCTGTAACACAAAACTCTTTGATATAAACTATTTCAACAAAATCATTTCCTGCATAGATATGCAAATCCCCTGTTTCTTTTCCTGGACATAGCAGTTTAATCCCATTTTTTTTAAAGCTGACCATTGCCATGTTATCCTTAATATGATGCCGAGTTCACAACAGGCTATTGCCACATGCCATGGATAACATGAAAGAAAAAGCTCAGATGAAATTGAAACTGTTCTGTTAAAGCAGATGACCAGGAAATTACAGAACTGCACAAACATGAGCACAAGCTTGAATATTACTTTGTGACAAACCATGTTGTGCTTCTATGCCCAGAATTTTCCATTTTTATTTGCATCTGGTAATGCTGGTAAATAAAGGAATCTGTAAATTCAAACAGATATGGATTGCTATGATGTCTGAAACAAAACTTTATTGCTTCCAGGCAGATTCCTACAGACCCACAAACTGAACCTACTGAACTACAGATCACTCTAGATAGATAAAATCAATTATCAACTAATAGCTTGTTACAAAACACCTGATTTTGTCTCCTGATGACCACATAAGATTCCTCAGTGGTATAAAGGATCTCCTTTTTAACAAAAACTCCATTATCAAGGATAACATTGACTACTTTTTAATAAAATGGGACAACTAGACTGCCCGTGTAGGATAAGCCCCAAAATTCCTAGACTCAGTAAACAAAAACTTCCTTGAGCAGTTTGTAAATAAGCCTACCAGAGCAGCATTATTGACCAGATTCTTATAAAATGGCTGCCTCTTGTACCACTCTTCTATCTCCTTCTCCAGTGAACTTTTACCACAAACGTGTGGCCTTCTCCTTTGAAATCCCAATAATCCCTACAACAAATCCCAATTAATTTAAAGACTGCAAATGCACCAACCTCAATCTTCTCTATGATGAAATATCAAAATTCACTAATGACTGCACCACCCTTCCCCTTGATACACCATCATTGTTTGCTAAGGAATTCTACACCCATTTACAAAAAGACATAGTGCAACAGTTCCTGTCAGAACTTAGTATTGTGGGAAATTCAAAAACAAACCACCACCATAAATGCACTGTGCAACAAAACAAAAGTCCTTAAATTATACAGAAGGCCAGAACCCCCCCTTCTGAAAAACAATATCAAATGCATTACAAAAAAAAAACTAAACAAACAAAAAACAGAAAAACAATATAAGGGCAATTAAAGGAGATCATGAACTTAGGCTAGCCTCTGAAGCCAAAGATAATTATAAACCCTTCTTTTTAAGTGTTAGAAAATGATGACAAAATACCCTACATTACTCTGAACATATTCATAATGACACCTCCTATTCTGGTCCCATAGACATTGCCAATATACATGGAAACAAATAACTGCAAACGTCTCCTCTGAGACTCCTGTCCAAAGCCTCAAAATATCTGAAACCTAATTCCCACAGTTATCTCTAAAATTGTATACTGAACATGGTAACCAAGACCAAAAATACTTCCTCCATGGGACTTGACAATATACATCACTGCTTAATCAGTAGTTTTAAACATGCTCTAGTGGACTCACCATCAGATAAATAAATGATGGAGGATGGACAGGTTTATAACCTAGCACTGCTCAAACTTCTGGAATAAACTTCTCCTGCACTTTAAACCATGAGATTCACCATCTTCTTTTAAACATAAACTAGATAACTGAATGGGTATCCA